>NC_059507.1:13000858-13601717 GCF_914767665.1 Harmonia axyridis | reverse complement strand
TTCATTACACATTCAAAGTAGATTTTCAGGTGATTTTGACCCTTATCCAATTTTCTTTGGGTCGGATCTGTATTACCTTTATTCAGTTTAATTGGCAACATGCAATAAATTTCGATAAGAAAGTCAACTTACCCATCTTGAACTAAATGGAACATATTAGAATCAAAGCAAGAAACCAGTATACTGGTTTCTTGGTTCTTCTTTTATAATAATCATTTAAATATTTCAATTCATAATAATTAAACGAAAGTATCATTTAACGAAAGAAAAATCAGATGATTATTCGAAAGTAAATGAAAATTAATGAAGTAAGTGTTTGAAATGTCCACCATTTTGTAAAATAGGTACACTTTACGGTTCTGGAACCCATACTTCTTATACATTTGCTTGTTTGGTCTCCTTGAATACCTTTCGAAACATTCTCAATTTTCTCGCGAGGTATCACTATTGTTGTATTTGTCATTTGTTCCGTTGAAACAAATTACAGAATCGAACTTTATTTTGAGATCATTACGATATAATTTGTGCAAGGCTTGGTATTCAAATTCAAAATCATTGTATTCGCGTCTGTTGACTATTTTATTAACAGCAGTTTTTGAAAAATTCCATTCACTGGCCACAGTTCTCGATTTTTTTCTGGGTTCGATTGAATTTGGGTCAGAACATTGATATCGTTAATAAACTTATTTTTTCTTACATACACACCATTAAATTTGGATGAGGGTCAAAATCATCTGAAAATCAACTTTGAATGACATTGTGTGATATATCGTTGAATTCAGCGTTAAAAGTTATTTCGAAAAATGTCATAAAATATGCAGGTCCGTATTGAAAAAAATGAGGTTGAGGGTGTCCCAGAGAGTTCGAAACGCTGGATACGAAATCTGAATACGTCAAATTGAGGATAATTTACTGTCGAATAAAAAATTCATGTAACATTTTTTGATAATATTTTAAATAAAGTGGGAAAAAAAGAAAAATCAAAATGACATAATTTACTTTTTTTATGATATCTCAATAACCGGCCCTGATAATCTCGATTTGTTTGAACTGCTTTATAATGCTTCTATGCATGCAATTTTTTCTCCATTTGACCGACCTTCTAACTCTTATGGCTTAAAAGCTACCAATACAAACCCATTAAAAAAGTGGCCACCCTGTAGACTTGTCTTGTTTGGTTTCCGAAATAGTTATTTAGTAATCTTCCATTCAACTCTTTCTTAGTACCTATCCTCTCAATTAATTTTTACTTTAATCTTTAATAACAGTAATTAATGATTTTTCAATACTTTCAATCGGTTTGTCAATCAGAAATGCTTGACTGTGTAGAAATAGAGTATAAAGTTCTAATAAAGAGTCAAAAAAAATCGGTTACAGCTTTTAAGGCCTTTTTTTCAGCTAAGAAATTTTTTTTCAATGGCACCCATAGCTTCAGCAAGCGATCAATAGCTAGAACTAGTGAAAGCCATCGAATTCTAGAATAAGAAAGAACATTGCTGTAAGTTGTTTCTGCATACTCACGAAAACCTTTCATCGTTCGACCCTTACAAAAAATATCGAAAAATATTTGAAAATTTTAAGACCAATAGAATGCACAGAAATTAAAATCATATCGGCGGAAGTGGAAGCAGTATTGTGAAGTCTATGCGCTGGACAACCGATAGTTTCATTGTCGAATTAAAAAAAAACTCGCCTTTATTTTACTTCGAAGTAAGTACCGCGCTGACTGCGAAAATATTTTATATGGAAATATTAAGGTACTCTAAGGATTCAATATAAAATAAAGTGATTGCATAAGACTATTTTTTTGAACAATTTTAATAATTTTATTTTCAATCCTTCGGTTTCTGAAAAATAATGTTTGAGCAACGGAAATAGCATTTCAGATTTATGATTACTGGAATCCGTTGAGATTCCATGAAAACAAATTTTGTCTCACCTACACTATATAAGGAAATATAAATCTCATAACGGTCAAATTACTGACCGGGACAATTGAATAACTAACCGGGATACGGGGACTCAATGGTCCAAACCGGGACATGTCCCGGCGTACCGGGACGTATGGCAGCTAATCGTGAATAACTTTATGATGCAGATACAAATCGACTAACATGTCGATGGCGTTATGTTCACAAATACCTAAACTTATTGTGTGACATCTACGTTATATTTATTTCTACTACCACTTACCGTTACAGCCATCTATTGCAAAACGGCGCGCCGTTGCCGCGGCGGAAGCAAAGTTGTACGCCTTATATAAATATTCATATGAATATCTAAATATAAATATTTTTGAGAGGTTAGGCTTGATATCGGTGTAAGCAAGGGATTTGGTCCCATAGAAAAACTCGAAGCCCAAAATGGCGAACCCCCTCAAAATTTAAGGCTAGGACCGCCCTTGATTTGTCGTCATGAAAAGTTAGGATTTGCATCAAATATTTTCATGTGAGCAAGGGCGAAACGGTATATTCTAGGAAAAAAATCATATAGAATTCCAACCTAGAACCAGCATAGTATACCGAGTGAATCGTTTGAAATCAGCTAACGATACAAGGTTTCGGAAAAAAAGCTTTTATTTTCTAGCCGGATACCCAGTGAAGGATCTACCGGCATAGTGACGGGGTCCAAGGGGCGGAGCCCCTTCGGCGAGCAGAGCGAGTCAAATAATAAATAAACCCCTTGAGAAAAAGAAGAGTTTGGTTTATCCTGATTCACTTTGTTTTGTGGTGTTTATGAATCAATTATTTATTATGGTAGACCCTATGATTGAGGAGAATTATTAATTATTTCAAATATTAGCCCTAATTTCACCCAATCTAATCAAAATTCACATCTGAAATATCAAATAATGAAGACATCCTAAGGAAAAAAGTTTGGCTGATGCTGTCTCACTTTATTTTCTGGAACAAAAATCACTCAGTATGAACCATGTAACTAGCGCCTTCTATGAGAGTCAGATATAAAAACGAATTCATGGAATGTATCAGCTTCCAAAACGTATTCGTATAAAATTTCATTGTAATGTTACCAGTAGTTTCTGCAAAATTGTAAAACATGTGTAATTTTTTTTTCTTCGACACCACGATATGAAAATTTTTTACTGAGCAAACCCCAATTGTTTTTCAGTTTGTATCTATCCTAAAGACGGTGTCACCTTTTTTTGAAACATCCTGTATAAAACCGGAATTCACAACGCCGCCAAAGTTAAACCCAACGTTAGTGGCCCTCAAGTGTTGTCGTTTATATTCGAATTAGGTGTATATGTGTGTACGTAGAGGGGATTTCTATGCAAACTTGCATGTTCAGCATTGGGTTTGGTTGGCTAGATTTGTTGCAGTGATGGTCGCAAAACCCATTCAAGACATGAATAATTGCCTGGTATCGATTGGAGTTTGGATACCACTGAAAATTATTCATTTTTTATTCGAGTAAACTTTATGATGAAGGGTGAATTATTTATTGTTTTGTGTATTGAACCCAATTTCACCCAATCGAAAGAAAATTTCGCAGGTTCTGAGGTCTTTCTGGAATATCAAATAATGAAGAAACCCCTTAAGAAAAAGAAAAGTTTGGTTGATCCGGTCTCACTTTGTTTTGTGTAAGCGATCAATCAGAAATCATTGAAAGTTCAGAAATTATATTGAATGTTGCAATTGGCGAAGGCGGTCGTTAAATTGCTGTTTATGAATCAATTATTCATTATGGTGGACCCTATGATTGAGGAGAATTATTGATTCTTTTAAATATTAGCCCTAATTTCACCCAATCTAATGAGAATTCACATCTGAAATATCAAATAATGAAGACATCTTAAGGAAAAAAGTTTGGCTGATGCTGTCTCACTTTGTTTTCTGGAACAGATATCACTCAGTATAAACCATGTAACTAGCGCCTTCTATGAGAGTCAGATATAAAAACAAATTAATGGGATGTATCTGCTTCCAAAACATATTCGTATAAAATTCCATTGTAATGTTGGCAGTAGTTTCGGGAAAATTGTAAAAAATGTGTAATTTTTTTTTCTTCGACACCCTTTTTTCCTAAATACGGATGGCAATACGAAAATAATCAATGAGCAAACCCCAATTATTTTTCAGTTTTGTACCTATCCTAAAGACGGTGTCACCTTTTTTGGAACACCCTGTATACAACCGGAATTCACAACGCCACCAAAGTTGAATCAACTGTTAGTGGCCCCCAAGAATTGTCGTTTATATTCGAATTAGGTGTATATGTGTGCATGTAGAGGGGATTTCTATGCAAACTTGCATGTTCAGCATTGGGTTTGGCTCGCTAGATTTGTTGCAGTGATGGTCGCAAAACCAATTCAAGACATGAATAATTGCCTGGTATCGATTGGAGTTTGAATACTGCTGGAAAGTATTCATTATTTATTTGAATAAACTTTATGATGAAGGGTGAATTATTTATTGTTTTGAGTATTGAACCCAATTTCACCCAATCGAAAGAAAATTTCGGAAGTTCTGAGGTTTATTTGCGAAACATCCGGAATATGAAATAATGAAGAAACCCCAAGCAAAACGAAAAGTTTGGCTGGGGAATTCTCACTTTGTTTTCTGGAAGCGATCAAGTAGAAGCATTGGAATTTCAGGAATTGTAGTGAACGCTGCAAATTGGCGAATGCGCAGGTTGAAATGGTGTTATGAATTATTTATTATGGTGGGACCTATGGTTGAGGGGAATTATTAATTTTTTTTTAATACTGACCCCAATTTATCTAATCTAAAGAAAATTAGCAACAAGAGAAGATTTCTCACTTTGTTTTCTGGAATCGATCAAGTAGAAATCATTCGAATTTCAGGAGCTGTATTGAATGTTGCAAATTGATGAATACGTCCGTTAAAAGGCTGTTTATGAATTCTTCATTATAGAGAACCCTATATTTGAGGAAAATCATTTATTGTTTCGAATATTGACCCTAATTTCACCCAATCGAAAAAAAATTTGTAAGTTCAGTGGAATATTTGCGAAACATCTGGAATATCGAATGATGAAGAACTCCAAGGAAAAATAAGAAGTTCGTCAAAGCTGTCTCACTTTGTTTTCTGTAATCGATCAAGTAGAAATTATTCGAATTTCAGAAATTGCATTAAATGCTGCAAATTGGCGAATGCGCAGGTTGAAATGGTGTTATGAATTATTTATTATGGTGGGACCTATGGTTGAGGGGAATTATTAATTTTTTTTTAATACTGACTCCAATTTATCTAATCTAAAGAAAATTAGCAACAAGAGAAGATTTCTCACTTTGTTTTCTGGAATCGATCAAGTAGAAATCATTCGAATTTCAGGAGCTGTATTGAATGTTGCAAATTGATGAATACGTCCGTTAAAAGACTGTTTATGAATTATTCATTATAGAGAACCCTATATTTGAGGAAAATTATTTCTTGTTTCGAATATTGACCCTAATTTCACCCAATCGAAAGAAAATTTGTAAGTTCAGTGGACTATTTGCGAAACATTGAAATATCGAATGATGAAGAACTCCAAGGAAAAATAAGAAGTTCGCCAAAGCTGTCTCACTTTGTTTTCTGTAATCGATCAAGTAGAAATTATTCGAATTTCAGAAATTGCATTAAATTCTGCAAATTGGCGAATGCGGCCTCTAAAATAGTGTCTACAAATTATTTATTCTGGTGGACCATATGGTTGAGGGGAATTATTAATGTCTTTAAATATTGATCCTCATTTCACCCAATCGAAAGAAAATTCGAAGTTCAGTGGACTATCTGCGGAACATTTAGAATATCAAATAATCATGAATTACCAACCATAACATAAATTTTTAACGAGAATTATTATAGTTACTTATTGATTTAATTATTTACCCTGTTCACTTTTTATTGTATGGTGAAATTTGATTTCAGGGTTGTTTCTGAATATATTTATTGTTAAACAATAAATATATTCAGAAACAACCCTGAAATCAAATCACCATACAATAAATTATAGTTACTTATTATACAAAGAAAAAAATATTAAATTTTAGCTCGAGATTGTGTTGTCTTCCAACTCGAAGCGGAGAGAAACAAAAAACCTTTAATTCAAAGAACTTAACTAAGTTATTCAGATCTATCATAAAAATTTCAATTCTCTACCACATTCCACATTGATTTCAAATTCATCATCAGTGAGTTCCGAATTCCCACACATTTCGGCGAAATATTTTCCCACTGTTCACGCGGAACAAACGCGCGTGAAAAAAAAACGAAACATTTAATAATCCCACATTCAAAATGAGGGAACTAATGTTGCAAAGCTGACAGATTTCCTCTCCCGAAGGCACAGCGTGTTCGTGAGAGTGGAGTAATATCATCCTCCAGATCTCTCTTGTTGTCAACAGTTATGTGGATGACATATTGGTCTTTAGGCTCCCCGGAGAGCTGACGTATGAGCAGGGCTCCGTCTGAGGCCTCCTGATAGAAATCCAGCCCCATTGTGCCCAATCAATGGGACAAAAGGGTGGCTTCGGCAGGTGATGTATTAGGGTACGAGGCTCCGTACCAGGGTCCTGTTCTTGTGTTCTGCTTTTTACCGAGTCGCGATTTGTTATAGAAGTTGTAGAATGGCGTATCGACAGCGAAATGGGACGTGGATTTATAAGGAGTGTCTATCACGTTGAAACTTTCTTCTAGGGGATGGAAAGGTCCATTGATGGAACACCGCAGAACGTGGGTAGCAAGGGAATTTTTCAGTGAAAATTCGCTACGTCGCGTCGGTTGGCATTCCGTTGAGATTGGATATAATTTTTTATAGAAGCTTTCACGTACAGAATTGATTCTTCAAATTCGACTGGGAGGTTGTCTCAATCTATCGAACGCGTCGTGGTCGTTTTTGTTCAACACAATGGCGCAGCCAGGATTTTCTTTTGGAGGGGGCTGAACATCTAAAGAATTTGGCGACAACGGGAGTTGTTGACTGTAGGTTGTCGGTTGTAAAAAAATTCATTCTAAAAATTCGATATTGAATTGATGGTCGGAGTAAATACTAAAGATTAAAATAAATAATTTCATATATTCAGTTTTCTTTCAGATGTTCCTAGGATATCTAATACAATCTCAATATCGGATTCAAAATCATATTGATGTACAACTTTGTCTCCGCCGTTTTGCAATAGATGGCTGTAGCGGTAATTGGTAGTCGAAATAAACAGATCATATATTAGGTATTTGTGGACATAACGCCATCGAAATATCATAAAGTTATTCTCGATTGAATATGTCAGCTTACGAGCCAAATTCTCGTGATTTGCGGGAGGTTTTAATTTTCTTCTTTAATATGGAGAAATCTGCGGCTGTGGCTCATCGAATGCTCTCAAATACCTATTGTGAGGCCGCTTTTAGTTGAAGATCGTGCCGAGGGTGGTTTCAATACTTTAAGAACAGTGATTTTGACGTCGAAGACCAGCATGGCGATGGAAGAGAGAAGGTTTTCAAAGATGCAATATTGGAGGCATTACTTGATCAAGACTCATGTCAAACGCAACAAGAATTGACAAGACCATTGGGAGTGATGCAACAAGCCATTTCAAAACGCCCGAAAGGCGGAGGAATGATTCAGAAACATGGAAATTGAGTGCCGTACGAGTTGAAGCCAAGATATGCTGAACGGCGTTTGTTTGCTTGTGAACAGCTGCTTGCAAGGCAAAGACAAAGTGATTTATACATCGCATTGTAACTGGAGACGAAAAATGGGTTCATTACGATATCCCAAGTGCAGAAAATCATGGGGATATCTCGGCCATGCCTACACGTCGACGGCCAAACCGAATATTCACGGTTCCAAGGTTATGCTCTGTTTTGGTGGGATCATATCGGCGTAGTGTATTATGAGTTGTTGAAACCGACTGAACAATCACAGGCGATCGTTATCGAATGCAATTAATGTATTTTAGCCGAGCATTGAAAGACAAAGGGCCGCAATACAACGAGGGGCATAATGAAGTGATTTTACAGCATGACAATGCTCGACCCCAGTGGTCAAGACATTCTTGCAAACGTTGAAATAGGAAATCCTACCCCACCCGCCGTATTCTCCAGACATTGCTCCCTTAGACTATCACTTGTTTCAATGAAATAAATGAGTTTTGAATCGGGAATTCTCGATAATTTCTTCTTTCACATCTTGAATTAACATTGAAGAGTTATTTCATTGACTGTTTCTGAATCCATTCCATATAATTTTTTTATCTTTCAAATCAGTCGAAAGGCCATTACTTCGATCAATCAAACATGTGAAAGATGATAACACAGATAGATGTTTGAGAAATCTGTTACTCAAACGAAAATTGTGGAGCCAGATGTTTCTATTGCTTTTCTAAGTAGAATAATTGCATATTTTTTATGACTGAGCAATCCCAACATCTTTTGAAACTTGAGGAAGTATTTTCGTAGGACGTGTTGAACTTAATACAAAGAAATAATAATAATTCTTTGTATCATGTTGTTCACCTACTGAACTACTACCTGGCAGCAATAAAATTCGAATTGTATGGTTATGTTTGAGACTCCAAGAAATCTTTTCTATATTGAAGTTGCCGATCGAAGCAATGAACGAAGCTGGGTTATAAATAATAAACGAAAATCCATTAGACATAATGTGCTTTTCATTAACCATCTTTCTCTGAATGGTTAGTATTTCTGGGGGGCTGCAGTCTCAAAGCCTCCTCCTCTAGCTGCGCTAGTGCTTGGCATCCCGTTGAGATTGGATATAATTTTTTATAGACGCTTTCACGTACAGAATTGATTCTTCAAATTCGACTGGGATTTTGTCTCAATCAATCTAACGCAGCATGATATATGTATTGTATTCAACATATTGCTACGCAATTCATTCTGCTTCTTTTACGAAAGTCCCTCCGACTGTACCGGGACAAAGATATAATGAATAAAACATGAAACGAATTCGATTTACCAAGGAATGAAGAGGCAAGACTTTTTATTTTGAAGTATTATCAAAACCAGAGGAGGAATAATGAAGGCTCCAAAGAATATAGATCGAAAATTTTGATTTTTTAGGTGTGTGATTCATAAATCAAAGAAAATCCATTAGTGATGCAATATTCTTTTCTCTTGAATTTATTAATACAAATATCCTTTATATGTAGATTTCTAGTGAATTTTAACGAGTTTTCCTTCCTATTTTCAGATTATACCTCAGAAAACGATATATAAAATCAATTCTAAATTCAAACTGTTTTTTGTCAATTTCAGCGTTCAAAAAAATCTTTGAGATTCAAAATGAAAGCATAAAGGCTGTCATTTTCAATCAATTTAAAAAAATACAGTTTTGAAAGATATTCTCAAAAATGAAATAAGGAGCACAGCTGATACAGAAAAAGTGAAACTACAAATTTATGTAGTTTTGTGGCCGTCAAAGCGATAAAAAGATCTAACAATTCAAAATGTTGACTTCTTAGTGCAAAGAGGAAATTATCACCAACTTTTCTGAAACTCTGCGAAAGTGCGCTGTGACAAAGTATTACAAACAAGAGGTAATACTTAATAGTCAATATGTATATGAAAATGGTAATAATAGAATTAAAAAAAAGATGTATATGTAGGCTTGGTTAATCGATCGTCTAGAGGTATGATTCGATTACCTGTCTTCCGTCTTCTTCTTCGTGACTTTGTCGGATTTGTAATACTTAAACTCTTTTGAATTATTTACATCTATGTACAAAGCGACACTTATACAGTACAAACTCAGTATTGAGAAGATCTTAATTACGTCTTAATTACAAGTTTCTCACAACGGTACTGAATTTCGTCTTTAATTAGAGTGTTAATTACTCGAAACGTCTTCGAATATCACGTCTTCGTGTTTAACTCTAGTTTCCGTTGTCGGGGGAAAGTACCAAGTACCAGCCCTAATCCAATAAAATTTTGCCGTACCGCCCACAAAGCTCTTCGCGGATTCCTGGAAATCGAATATTCTCGAAAGACTAGAACCTGATACTCAGATGTGACACATCTGGTACAACCGTCTTGTTTTCGATCTTTCCTAACCCCTGTAAATTCTCTAAGATTTACAATCAAGTAATCGACCAGACATTTCTTCGACATCTCGAAGAATTAACACTTATATACAAAAAAAAAATTAACAGTTATATACAAAAGTAATTCGTTCCCTGTAAATTCATTGAAACTGTCATGCCCTCGACACTTGAAGAAACTAATAGGTCTCCAAGCATCCTGTTGACCATGTCAATTATTTACAGGGAACAATGACTGGATCCTACATATATACAATAAAAGAAATATATCACAATAGAGATTAAACAAACACCATACATGTAGTGGATCTGATCAATATGTAACGTTCATAGAAAGAATTCATCGAAACTATAATGAACTCCTTGGATTTAATATTCCCGAAGACTCATCTTGAAAAATTTGGCATTTTCAAACTACCTGGATAATGGTTATAGAACAGAACCCCTAAATAATTAAAACTCCTTTTGGTAATATTGAATCTCTGATAGAATTCATCTCAATAGATGGATTCCCCCTACATCACACCAATTCCTGTTGAAAGCTGACCACGTTCACATCCATGTCATTGCTTTCCATTTATAGATACCGCTCCAAACACAAAGAAAACTTTATTAGCTGCTATAAAATCCCTTGGATTCACAGCAAATAATGCATCAGACTCAGAAGAACGAAGTAAATGGAAAATTTTCCGCTTGATCAACGTCCTTCTTAGGAGGCCAAGACGAGCTCTCTACCCAGGTCAGCTCCCTATCAGTTTTGATTGTCAATTGCAGAATTCTCTACTTCAAAGACAATTATACGGAAATAAGGGAGATAGGCTTTAGGGGTATCATGTCTCTGCTTCCTCCTTAGTTTGGGTATGTTGAACAGGGCTGCGTCTTGAATGTGAAATACCTCTAGATTAAGTGATAGGGTCGTTGATTGGAGAATGTACAACGAGGAATCGTTAATTGCAACGCTGGTGGAATCTAATTTCGAAGCTTCCTGAATAAGGATGGTCAATGCAACTGCAGAGTATCGATTCCAGTCTATTTTCCAACGTTGTTGGGTCTATGGCTTGGTAGTAGAGATGAGCGATACTGTGATTTCTAGATCACGTTGTAAAAGGTGAACGTTTTTTATGATATCAGTGAAACTAAAGCGTGGCATGATCACTGTTTAGGTTGCTTGTTATTAATATTTGTATGAATTACCCAAACCTTAGTTCGTTTATCTTTGCAACTCGAATTGGTCACTCTTATCATTCAAAGCAAAGCAAAATTAATGAAAAATTATTATGAAAACGTCCATTTTTCTTACATTTTCAACTCTTTTTCTTGTTTCAGCTTTAGTTAGGAACGTAACAGAAGGATATCGATTTTTCAAATGTTTCCTCAAATTTGAAGAGGTGGTTTTGAGAGATAATTACAAGTTGCATAATTTACATCAACTTCTGTGAAGAAGGCCCAAAGATTGCTGGTCTTTCGCCTGTTATTATTCTTTCGCCTATTATTATTATGTCTCTGACGTGTTTTCGTTTATTTTTTATAATACAGTACTATTTATTGCTTCAGTCGGCAACTTCAATATAGAAAGAATTTCTTTGGGGTTATTTATCAAAGATAACCATAAAATTAGAATTTTATTACCACCACCAATTATGCAGTCATTGAGTAGTCATTATTTGTTTGTAGCAAGTATTTATTGTTTAACTAGTCCTACAAGAATACTTCCTAAAGCAGGCGAAGTTGCCTACGATGCTGGGATTGTCATAAAAATATGCAATTATGTTAGTCAAAAAAGGTTCCGAAATAATAAAAACATCAGGCTGCCTTCATAATTTACGATTGCAACGGACGATGATATGCCCTGAAAATAACTGTGAAATGTTCAAACTGTGATCCCGTCACGCTCTGTATTCGTTTTTCGGAACCGTGACTACCTGTGACATTCTGATATCAGTGATTAAATCACAGTTCGTGAAATATCGCTCATCTCTACTTGGTAGACCTTTCTTGGTGGATTAAAATATGCTCAGTAGCATTTAGAAGTGTTACAACGGGAGGAAATTTACTTGATTTTTTGGTAATTGTATCCAAAACAACCATCAAGACAAAATTAACAAGAGTTGTGAGAAGCATATCACGAACTCCTAGAATTAACTTTTTTTGGAGTTGTGCGTAATATGCCTCTCAGTTATATAATTTACTCTTCTATATTACTGTCTATTCAAGCACTGTGAAACGTAAAACTGTGAGATTTACTTTACAGTGAACAGAGAGCACGATGAACAACCAATACGGTAGCATCTGTAAAGTAAATTGCACGATGAACAACCAATACGGTAGCATCTGTGAAGTGAATTGTACGGCGAATGACCAATAAGATAATCCTTTTACTTTACTAGTTGCCATGGAAACGAATAACAAACTGCCCTCGTAGCAGATAACTTTTTGACGTTTCGTAATTGTGTCGCGATTTGACACTAGTTTTTGGATTTTCCTTAGTTTTTATGGAAATGAATGCGGTCGTAGAAAAAGTAACGTACAAAACTCGAATTGTAGAACAATAACGCACTTCTAGTCGTGCGTAATATGCTTCTTACAACTGTTGTTATGTAATATACCATCAATTTCTAGGATTCCAAGTAGCAAAATGATGACGCTATGTTTTGTACAAAAAATAAATAAATCAATCAATTACTGAAAACTGAGATAGGTACAAGGAAGTTACATAAATGATCAAGAGGCTACGGCAAACCGAAAAAGGGAATGATTCTATTTGAGATATCGAAGTTGCTAGTACTTTTCGATATAATCGGCAACACCGCGAGAAATTTTCAACGATTGATTCGGAATTCTAAAACAATTGTGGATTCAAATCCTCCTATCTATTGAAGGTGACTGTTTCATTAGAGATGAAAATTTTATTATTCTCTTCCCTAATCAATCTTGAGGTATTGATGGAATGTCTTTTTGAGGGTTGCTGGTTCAAACCTTGAATATACACAATAACATTTTCCCCAGACAAAATCAATCGAGGTGTTTCAAAGAATCATCACAGAATAAACAGAATACAGATTCACTCGTTTCATTTGGGTGAACCTGTATATTTTTCTTTCGCATAAATATCTGCCTAGGAAAATATTATTTTCAGCAGAAAACTCCTCGTTTTTCCCTGATATATAGCTGGTATCAACTTCAGATCTTTTCAGACGTTTATGTCTATTGCGTGTGTTCGGCCATCGTTTGTTTTTTCCCAATAAAGAAGGTAGTCGGAGTCACATTCAAAGCTTTGATGTTCAAAGGATCTCAAATAGACCGGATATTCTTGTCCAAGTTGGGAAAATTTAATTATTTTCTCTTGATATACCTACCTGATTTTTCGAGCTTCTATAATCCGCTCAAGAGATTTGATGCGGGAGCGAAAAATTTACCTCCGTACCTTAATATAATTATTTAATGATTCATTAGCTTAAACCTGGATTTCAAAAGAGCACAAATTTTCAATTCTTTTTTCATCCGATCTTATAATTTAAACCACCCAAATTATATGAAATTTCAATTATAAGAGTCTGATGAGGATAAGACAAAATTCGAAACTGTGTAATTTTTCGATTCTTTAATATTAGCAAATTTTGATAATAATAATAATAAATATTTATTCAATAATAGAACCCAAGGGCGTTTAACACATACAACAAAAAAATAACATCAAAGTGTATCAAAATGTTTCACCTTAAGGAAATCTTCATCACTATAGTAACATTTTCTCATTAGGAACTTTTTGAAAAGATTTTTTTTTGTAGCACTGTATGGTTATTTTTTAATTGGAGGCATTACTTGATCAAGACATGTGTCAAACGCAACAAGAATTGGCAAGATCATCGGAAGTGACGCAACAAGCCAATTCAAAACGCCTGAAAGTTATGGGAATGATTCAGAAACAAGGAAATTGGTTGCCTTACGAGTTGAAGCCGATATATGTTGAACGGCATTTTTTGCTTGTGAACAGCTGCTTGTAAGGCGAAGACGGAAGGGATTTCTGCATCGCATTTGGACAGGAGACAAAAAATGGGTTCATTACGATAATCTCAAGCGCAGAAAATCATGAGGATATCCCGGCCATGCTTCCACGTCGATAGCCAAAACGAATGTTCACGGTTTCAAGGTCATGCTCAGTATTTGGCGAGACCAGCTCGGCGTTGTGTATTATGAGTTGTTAAGACCGCTCGAAACAATCACAGGCGATAGTTATTGAACGCAATCGATGCGTTTGAGTCAAGCATTGAAAGACAAACGGCAGCAATACAACGATAGACATGATAAACTGATTTTACAGAATGAAAATGCTCGACCCGATGTTACGAAAATGGTCAAAACATACTTGGAAATTTAAAATGAGCCCTAGACCTTATTCCCTCGGACTATCACTTGTTTCGATCGCTTCAAAAGATGACCAGTTTTTTCAACGCGGGATTCGTACACTGCCCGAAAAATGGGAAAAAGTGGTGGTCAGCGATGGACAAGACTTTGAATCATAAATGTTGGACCAGTTTTTTTACAATAAAGCCTTGAATTTAGGAAAGAAACGGCGGAAGCAAGTTGTACGCCTATGCAGTTTCAATTAAAATTTTTTCCAATAAACTTCTTTTATGAAAATTCTTGAAAACTAATAAGATGAATCGTCTTCCCACACAATTCATGCTCTAACAAGATCAAAAAGAACTGCAGTCATAGCAACTAGACGAAGATGATCCATACCGACTGAACCTCGAGATGACTGACAAAGCTAAAAATTTATTATGAGCTCTTCCAGCTTTCTTGTCAGAACTCGGGAAGTACTAATCATGTATTTAATCACAAAAGGGAGACGCGAGATTAAATGGACGCCAAGGTCCGTAAATACGTCCCCATTGCGACGTAGTACACTGTTTTTCGCGTCGAGACGCCCGGCTGGGCGGCGCTCTCATTTTTCATCGAATTTCCTCGATGGGGCCGGCACAGAACAATCGTCGCAACGGTTGGCAGGACTGTATCGGAAAGTATAGCGTTGCCCACTTGAGAAGGAAAGATATTCGTCTCTTGGCGTTTTTGAAGTGGGGAAAAATGTTCTTTTTTTTTAATCTCTTGTATTTTTGGCTGGAATTTGTACAGGAATTTTAAATTCGATGCTCGCTGGAAGCAGTTCGAGAACTTGAGTGGAAAGACAACCACGTGGTTACTCAGTTCAAATCGAAATTAGAGATATCACCGATTTTTATGAGGTTTCCACAGAAATTCCTACATAGAAGAAATTAAATATTTTTTATTTGCGAATGAAACAAAAATTCTTTGATAACTTTTCATTTTTCGCAAAAAAAATTGATATGTCTTAGGTCTACAACTATGCTTCCGCCGTTTTGCAATAAATGGCTGTAGCGGTAAGTGGTTGTCGAAATAAATAGATCGTAGATACCATACAATAAGCTTAGTTATTTGTAAACATAACGCCATCGAAATATTAGTCGGTTTGTCACTTCATCATAAAGTTATTCTCGTTATTCGATTAAACATGTCAGCTTACGAGCCAAATTCTCGTCATTTGCGGGAGGTTTTAATTTACTGCGTTAATATGAAGAAATCTGCGGCTGAGGCTCAATGAATGCTCTCAAATACCTTTGGTGAGGCCGCTCTTAATGGAAGAACGTGCCGAGAGAGGTTGAAGAACGCTTGAAGAACGGTAATTTTGACGTCGAAGACCTGCATGGCGGTGGAAGAGAGAAGGTTGCAGAATTGGAGGCATTACTTGATCGAGACTCATGTCAAACGCAACAAGAATTGGCAGAATCATTGCGAGTGATGCAACAAAACATTTCAAAACGCCTGAAAGTCATGGTAATGATTCAGAAACAAGGAAATTGGGTGCCGTACGAGTTGAAGCCGAGATATTTTCAACGGCGTTTGTTTGCTTGTGAATAGCTGCTTGCAAGGCAAAGACGGAAGAGATTTCTGCATCGTATTGTAACTGGAGACGAAAAATTAGTTCACTACGATGATCATAAGCGCAGAAAATCAAGGGGATATCCCGGCTATGCTTCTATAACGACGGCCAAACCGAATATTCGCGGTTCCAAGGTCATGCTGAGTAGTTGGTGGGACCAGCTCGGCGTAGTGTATTACGTGTTATTGAAACTGACGGAAACAGTCAAAGGCAATCGTTATCGAGTACAATTAATGCGTTCTAGCCGAGCATCAAAAGACAAACGGCTGCAATACAACGAGAGACATGCTAAAGTCATTTCACAGCATGCCAATGCTCGATCCCATGTTGTGAAAGAGACATACAAACGTTGAAATGGGAAGTCCTACCCCACCCGTAGTATTCTCCAGACGTTGCTCCCTCGGACTATCACTTGTTGCGATCAATGTCATACGGCTTCGCTGACCAGCACTTCTGGTTTTTTGAAGAAGTGAAAAAAAAGTTCGCTTCAAAAGATGGCCAGTTTTTTCAACGCGGGATTCGTACGCTGCCAGAAAGATGGGGTAAAATAGTGGCCAGCGATGGACAATACTAGTTTTTCACAATAAACCTAGAATTTCGGAAAAAAACGGCGAAAGCAAAGTTGTACGCCTATGTACTTTGTACAAAGCACTGATATATGTATTTTTAAAATATTCGTGAAAAAAAACCTACCAAAAATCCATCCAACATATGGGGAACTGAACATATTTGCGAATTAGAGAAAGATAATAATTGAACTGGGGTATATATAGGTCAAAATAATTATCCCTCCGAATGCACATTCGCATTTAATGATTACGCTTCATATATGAACATTCTTGATGTACCCGAACTTCAAATCCTTCAAAACCTCAATCCAACTCTGGCAACATTTAGGACAAGCCAACAGCCTCGAAATTTAATTTAAAGTTACCATATTTGCTCTCTGAATCCCGGATTCGGGAATCCCCACAGCAGCGGGACACGAATTATTTTTAATTCTGCTTCTGATTCAGATCTAATTGCTGGGATGGGTTTAATCCGTGGGTGGATGTGCATTCTACAAAGTGCATTTTGTATAGGATGTACATGGATGTCGAAGCAGATAAGAAAATCAATAAATCAATAAATAGGAGGAATAAAAAACCAAATAGCTATGACAAATTAAATTTGTTCTGCAGGTGCCTAGTTCATTTTTGCAATACTCATACTTTAGTACGCACATTGAAAAAAAATAAAAGTTCCTTCATGGGATTATTGTATCATTTTATTGATTGATTCGACTAGGTAGATCACGAAAATGCTTGTAGTTGGGCGATCAGTACATTATTTCAGAAATTATAGGTAAAAATCTGAAATTGAAAAATTGATGATATTCCCGATGCTGCAACTTCTCCTGGACGTAAGCTACGCCCTTCAAACCACACTATGTTTCAGATCAGAACCCGATGTTCAAAAAACGTTTTTATTTGAGGGGTCTGTGACGAATAATTCAGGAGATATAACGATTTTTGGATGGAAATTCAATTTTTTCCCAAATTTCGAGTTCGAATTTCCTCAAAACTGTTGCAGTTTGGCAATTACGATTAGTACATACCTTCATCTAATCTAGCAACGAGACGTGAACCATTAACTTTAATTTAGAAGAGGAATCGAATCATAGTATTCGTACTGCGTGGGTACCAGAATCAAAGGCTTCTTCTATAGCTGTACGATCACGAGTACGAACAACACTTGACCAGTTATTAAAACATGAAATAACCTTTTTTTAATGCAAATGCAGACTAAATAGTGATATGGGTACATACTTGGAAGCTGTTTACAACTCTGAACGCTCAATTTTGAATAACAAACGGTTTCTATTTGGAAAAACTGTGAGACAGCACATATCGGCAGATTTTTCGAGTTTACCCGCGGCAAAACTTGACAGCTGACGTCATGAAATAAACACTTTTATACTATTAAGTTTATATTAGCATAAGACCTCTTTATGAGCATGTTTAATAGGTTGAGTACAAAGATCATATATATTGTTAACTCTGGCAACATGAGGTCGGGCATTATCTTGCTGAAATATTGGATTCTCGAGCCGGTTGAGGTAAAGGAGAACATATGGCTCCACTATTTCTTGAAAGTAACGCAGCGCTGTCATGTAACCTCAAATGAACACTAAAGGTGACCTACTTGCATGTGCAATAGCACCCATACCATAACGCCTACTGTCCGGTGTACATGACGCACAACATCAAACTGAGGTTCACGTTTTTCTCCCCGACGTCATCTAACCCTTCTTCGGCCATGATATGCACCCAAGGAGAATCGAGACTACTCCCCCTGAGTACATGCTGATGATCACTTAGAAATGAGACAATGGGACCCATCTATATATATAGGGTGGGCCAAGGTCGATGGTTCCCTAGACTCAACGAAGAACGGAAGGTAGGATTTTATTGAAAAAATTGTGTTTCTTCGGTAGGAACCACTGCTTTATTGATCTGAAATAGTTTCAGCGCTGCAGTGTGGCCACCAGTCCTTGAATCATTGCTTTATTTATTATACAGGAATATATATATAGCAATGATCCAAGGACTGATCCTTGTGGGACACCAAACTTCATAAATTTTTTTATCGCAGGTTGATATTTCAATCCCATACATCAGTCACAGATGAACTTTTATATTGACTCAAACTTTCAGTTCAGCTGGTAATTGTATCTTTCTTTTTGAGTCCATTCTTCTTTTGTGAAAGAAAACTAGTGGATTCCAATTTTTCCAACTCGTAATATCCGGGTAAATACACTCTGCCATCCGAATATCTAATTGTCTCGAGAAAAGTCTGATTTCTCTGTAGGAAATGTAATTCGTACTTCAAACTCAATAAGAAGTTCATCAAAGTTTCGGCAGTTTTTGAATTGTTGATGAAGTTGGGGAAGTTCAAACGGTTAGTTCGGGACAAAGTTACATCCGGGGTTCCGATGTATCCGACGCTGTCTCGTATTCTTTCTAAGGAGACACGGACAGAAGACTGATTGATTACTGTAGTCTGTACCGGTGGAACGAGTCTGGCGCTATTTCAATCATAAAAGATGTCTTGACATTCAGTTTCAGTTGAATTTGTTCTAACATGTCTAATTTTTTTTTGTACTCTACTGTTTTTTATGTATAAAATAATGTATTGTGGATATAATTTTTGAAACGATAAAGGTAATCTATAGACACCGGCAAAAATAGGGGAACGAAATTTGAGGTTCATTTTCTCTTGAACACTTTAGCCAAATTAAGCAATTATTTTGTTGAATTTTTGGTTTATTTTTCGGGAAAATAACTGTTGACATGACGTTCTCATTTATTTCCTTTTTTGTTACCTTTGCTTCCGCCTTTTCTTTCCGGAATGAGAGGCTTTATGGTAAAAAACTGGTTATAAATTTATGATTCAAAGTTTGGTCCATCGCTGGCCACTACTTTCTCCCATCTTTCGGACAGCATACGAATCCCGCTTTGAAAAAACTGGTCATCTTTTGAAGCGATCAACGAATCGATCCAATTTTTTACTTCTTCATAAGACCGGAAGTGCTGGTCAGCCAGACCGTGTGCCATTGATCGAAACAAGTGATAGTCCGAGAAAGAAACGTCTGGAGAATACGGCGAGTGGGGTGGGACGATTCCAAGTATGTCTTGATGACTTTCGCAACATGGGTTCGAGCATTGTCACGTTGTGAAATCACTTTATTATATCTCTCGTTGTATTGCGGCCGTTGGTCTTTCAATGTTCGGCTCAAACGCATTATTTGAGTTCGATAACGATCACCTGTGATTGTTTCAGTCGGTTTTAGCGACTAATAGTACACTACGCCGAGCTGGTCCCACCAAATACAGAGCATGACCTTGGAACCGTGAATATTCGGTTTGGCCGTCGACGTGGAAGCATGGCCAGGATATCCCCATGATTTTCTGAGCTCTAGATTATCGTAATGAACCCATTTTTCGCCTCCAGTCACAATGCGATGCAGAAATCCCTTCCGTCTTTGCCTTGCAAGCAGCTGTTCACTATCAAACAAACGTCATTCAAAATATCTCGGCTTCAACTCGTACGGCACACAATTTTCTTGTTTCTGAATCATTCCCATGACTTTCAGGCGTTTTGAAATGGCTTGTTGCGTCACTTCCAATAATCCTGCCAATTCTTGTTGTGTTTGACACGAATCTTGATCAAGTAATGCTTCCAATTATGTTTCTTCGAATACCTTCTCTCTTCCACCGCTATACTGGTCTTCGATGTCAAAATCACCGTTCTTGAAAGCATTCGATGAGCCTCAGCCGCAGATTTCTTCATATTGAAGCAGAAAATTGAAACCTCCCGCGAATGACGAGAATTTGGCTCGTAAGTTGACATGTTTAATCCAGAATAACTTTATGATGTAGACACAAATCGACTAACATGTCGATGGCGTGATGTTAACAAATACCTACACTTATTGTATGACATTTACGTTATATTTATTTCGTTTACCACTTACCGCTACACCCATCTTTTGCAAATTTGTACACTAATATATACAGGGGCGAACAAAAAATTAAAAGTAAGGTTTTATTCAAAACCCTTTGTAGAGTGATTCGTTGAGAGACGAGAATGTTTATGAACACTCAGTTATCTTTTCTGACCATTTCCTCTTTTCAGTAATACCTTTCTCAATATCTCTATTGAACCTATTCACATCGAAGATATAATCGAACATACAAACAAAAGTTACCTCTTTATAATATTGGTATAGATAAATAATTAAATTATTGATGAACAAAAGTCGACTGACTATCAAACAGATCACCCAAATCCCTAACAACATTCGATCAAATAATCGAATATCAGAGTGTCTACTCTCCTAAAAAAAAACGACATTATATCCACAAAACTTAGCAGCAAGAATAGCTGAAATGCCTCGATTTCCGCAAATCCACCTGCAAATTCCAACAATGTAATGCACGTACCATATTCGAAACCTCCCTCCGCCTTGCCTACATTATGGTTCGTTGATTTGTTACCAATTTCCCACATCGCATACCATTTCATGCCAGAGCAAACCCGCTTTGCTCCGATGCCCAAATGAATTCTACCATCGCATTCCTAGACCGCCCTTCATTCATTTAGGGCATCGCTGATAGAACGGCACCACAGCATCGATTGGATATTGCATTTATCCGCAAGCTCACTCTGTGCGTCCGTGAAGTGTTTCGAATTAATTGGGGCTAATTTTCCTCAATGACAATGTGGGTTCCAGGCGATAACGCACTATCTCTCCCATCCCGTGATGATTACGCTTCGAACAAATTCGATTTGGATATGTCCGACCTGTGTAGATTTATCAATCTGCTAGCCGGGAGTTGATGGGCATTATGGATCCGGTGAGCCTTGAAATATTCCAGAGTGCCTGGAGGTGAGTAATGGCAACTGCGATAATGAGAGGTATAATTGACGAAATCATTGAATATGCAAATATTGAAATGAGAGGAGGTTTTGAGTAATATTCTTTAGCAGAGCCACCTTTCGGATTCAACACAGAACCATGTTCTGCAGTTTTCTGCAAGCCCCGATGACATTGCTAGATTGCACTGCACTTGAGCAATACATACTTCGTATTCGCGTTCGCATGTTGGGACATCAGCGGGATCGGTTTCGGTATTCTTTGTTTTAAAGCTCAGGGGTTGTTGTAAATCACTATAACCTAAAGTTGGTCTCACATCTGAGTGGGGATTTTGTGTGGACCTAGATAAAAAGGAAGTTGTTTTGATTCAATTAGTTTACTTGCGTTCTTGTTTTAAAATATTGGAACACATCGATTTCTGCATCTGAATCTGATTCAGATGCCAAACTGAAAATTATATCTGAATATTTTGGGTACGATTTCACTCAGAAAATACTAAGGCGTATTCAATAAATTCCGAGAGAGGTTGAGGATTTTCGATTTCAAATTATTGCAGTTGAAACTATTTTGGAAAGAGCGAAATCTGGGCTGAGAATCTGCTGTGAAATTGACTCTTCATACAATATAATATAAATTCATAAAATTTCGAATAGCTCTTGCAATATTCAATTTGGGAGCATAATTATGTTTGAACACTACCCTTATTTTTCCCCGTAGAATCCAACGCAATCATAAAAAAATCTCAATAATACTAGTACAATCACTTCATTATGAATGATCGAATCTTGGATTGAAGGAAACCATCAAATTTCCAATATTCAAAGGCTTAAGTTTGATTACATTTAGTGGTAGTTATTCAGACAGTATTATTAATTATCGAATAGGTTTCAACTGTGTTCATATTGATTTGAGTGAGGGTGTCCTAAATTTGATGCGATTTCTCGGAAACCAAGCATCATTGGAAATGCAAGTTTAATCGAATCGATGATCGTTCATGCTTTGCCAATTAATTTCCCATAATTCAATTTTTGGTACATTGACAGGAAAGCTACCATTGAAATTAAATTATATGCCGATTATGTCGATTCGATTATGTTTTATCATCGAAATCAAGCAGAAAATCATATTAAATCTGGTATTGTTAGGCGAATTGAGACACGACAATGGTATTATAGAGGTTTCAGTTCTTTCTAATACATGGGCTGCAACATCTCGGGAGATAAGAGTCAGTTCCATAATCGAAAGTAAAGTCTCCTTTACAAATCAAACATGTTCCATAACCAATTTCAAGGCTAAAGAAAGCTCTGGAGTATTCTTCATTATAAAATCCGGATAAGGGCCATTTATGGAAAAAAAAGTATCCTTTCTGTATATTCAGGCTCTATGACTACGAAATATTACCATGGCTACTTATGGAACCGAAGCCACTTTGAAGCTCTTTTCAAAGGCGACTCTCTAATAAAGCGTTTTTTACCTAAAGATAGGCTTGGATTGATTTTCAAGCTACTTGGCTTGAGCTTGACTTGATTTCAAGTGAAGCTCAAGTCAAGTAGTAGTTTTTCAATCTCAAGTCAAGTATTTATTTATGAAGTACTTGAATCATATCAAGCTTTCTGATTTTTATCAGTTTTATTGTGTAGTATCACATCAATAAAAAATGATGAAATGAGAAGGAACCTTGCAAAAAACTTTTATTTATCGAACTTATTGTATAAAAGATCCGAAAATATCAACTTATTTTGAAATAGAAACATAAATTGAATAACTATCAATCATAACAAAATAAAAAATAATAAAAAATTAAGTTTCATAATATTGAGAAACCTCCAGGCTTTATTTGATTTTCCATTCAGGATCAAAGACAAATAAGGCATATTATTGATTTGTCGCCTAACCTATTGCGGGTTTTTGTAACTATAACAGCAGCTCTGGAAAATTGTCTTTCCTCGCGAGCTGAAGATGCTGGCGTTGATACAAAATCCTTGGCCATTTCGACCAAGTTCGGAAAGATAGTTCTGAAACTACCAAAATATACCATTAGATTTCATAGAAATATGAGAAAACTACTAATAAAGTCACACTGGCGAATGCTTCAGTCTCTCGGCACTCGAGGAATCCCCTTATTTAGTCTAAGCGCGCACGAGATTGCAGACATATATGACGTGCTACGCGTGCATATCAAGCTCAAGTTATATCAAGTAACTTGATATCAAGTCAAGCAATAAATATCTAAAATCAAGTCAAGTCGAGCTCAAGTATGTAATTTTTCACGAGCTTGATTTTCCAGTCAAGTAGTTGGTCAAAATGTCAAGCTACTTGGCTGGATGGATCCCTACCTAAAGGAGCCTTTGCTCATCGATTATAGAACTGCTCCTTACAAGACCGAAAATAAACTGTAAACGTCTGATGTTAAAGGTATAAATTGACACTCATAGCAAACTATTTTTTATGATACCTGCATCATGACTACAATATCAATGCTTCAAATTAATTTTGGGACTGGATAATGACCAGGTTATGTCGAATATAGTCAACAAGACAACCCTTATGAGGTTCATATAATAGTTATTCCTTTCTAGAAGTTTGAATAATCGTAACACCAACATTCGGGTGAACCCAGTTTCCTCAAAACATTCCTGATGAAAACTCGTTCTCGCCTTTATTGCTCACCCTAAAGGCTTTATACATGGACCTGAAGCTATTCAGTTTCAATACGAGCTTATTCGGAGGTTCTTACATGAGCTTCCATTCATGAAAACTCCCAATTTAACGGTATACCAACCTGAATCATTGCCTCAGTCAGTTTACTAGAGCTACAAGACAACAACAGTGATTCGAAATTTGAGAGAGGTTGCTGGGCTTTCAGTATTCATCCAACATGTTATATTCTCGAAAATTCAGTATGGGATGATTTACTTTACTAATCAAACTGACAAACTCACGGATTGTCAAGATTATGAGGTTAGTAAGTAGGTTCCTTAATATGTTTATCTCCGATTTCAATATTTCCGCTGACCAAAAGCATTTCAAACCAGTTTTGACATATTTGGTTGGCTCTCTGTCAATCTAACTGTCTCAAAAAAACTGAGGAAGCCAATCTTCTACAATTCTTATCCGATATTGATGGAATTTGAAGTGGTTATCCGGTTTGAGTAGATAAATATATTATAAATATAAATATCTGCTTTTTCAGGGAGCCTTAGGGATGTAAACGTATAGCATGTTAGGTGACAGTATGAAAAAATCCAAGAACAAAAGATCTTGGATGAAAATGAGCAATACTGTCACAGAATCGTTATTATTAGGTGTATAATTTGCTTCCGCCGTTTTGCAAGATATCGCTGAAAGTGGTAGTCGTAATAATAATGTAGATCGTAGATATCATACAATGAGCTTAGGTATTTGTAAACATAACGCCATCGAAATATTAGTCGATTTGTGTCTGCATCATGAAGTTATTCTCGATCAAACATGCCAGCTTACAAGCCAAATGCTCGACATTTGCGGGAGGTTTTAATATTCTGCTTCAATATGAGGGAATCTGCGGCTGAGGCTAATCGAATGCTCTCAAATACCTATGGTCAGACCGCTATTAGTGAAATAACGTGCCGAGAGTGGTTTCAACGCTTCAAGAACGGCGATTTAGACGTCGAAGACCAGCAGGTGGAAGAGAGAAGGTTCTCGAAGATGCAGAATTGTAGGCATTACTTGATCAAGACTCGTGTCAAACGAAACAAGAATTGGCAGGATCATCGAGAGTGACGCAACAAGCCATTTCAAAACGCATGAAAGTCGTGAGAATTCAGAAACAAGGAAATTGGGTGCCGTACGAGTTGAAGCCGAGAGATGTTGAACGGCGTTTGTTTGCTTGTGAACAGCTGCTTGCAAGGAAAAAACAGAAAGGATTTTTGCACCGCATTGTGACTGGAGATGAAAAATTGGTTCATTGCGATAATCCTAAGCGCAGAAAATCATGTGGGTATCCCGGCCAAGCTTCCATGTCGACGTCCAAACCGAATATTCACGGTTCCCAGGTTATGCTAAGTATTTGGTGGGACCAGCCCGGCGTGGTGTATTATGATTTATTAAAACCGATTGAAACAATCACAGGCGATCGTTGTCGAACGCAATTAATGCTAAACAATTGGATCGATTCGTGGATCGCTTCAAAAGTGACCAGTTTTTTCAACGCGGGATTCGTACGCTGCCCGAAAGATGGGAGAATGTATTGGCCAACGATGTACAATACTCTGAAGCATAAATATGTAGCCAATCTTTTACAAAGCATGTGTATTATGCACTCAATTTTTACAACACAATATATTGCATTCTAATGATCATATTTTGAGATAATTTGATTTGGGCATTCACAGTGAACCATGAGTAGTTTTGTTGAAATTTTACCTCTCTCGCTCATTTCTAGGAGGAAAAGACAATGGGTATTGTGTCATACCCATTGGCAGAGTATTTTTTCATTCTGTCAAATATTACTCCGAATCAGACCTGTCCACCGCACCGTCTGTTATGACATCAAATATACCCTCATCAATTTCCATTCCAACCCTTTTCGGAAAGGGATCGTTTACATTTACGCAAATATCCACAAATCACAAACGAAACCTCATATTTTCCGTTTCCCAACAAATCGACCATAGCGGGTAAAGAGAAAAAAAGCACGGACATAAATAAACAGGGAGCAGTAATAGAAATATTGTTCCGGAGGAGGGAAGTGTTCGAACGGAATGTCCCCTCCTTCGTTGTTGCCAGATACACAGAATTCTCTTTTTTTTATGTATGAAGAAAATTTCAATATTATCGTATTGAATAAATTTACCATTATTGGTTTGAGAAGACTGCCGTTATCTTCAATATTACAACGGGTAGTCGAAACCCCCAATCACTGCTCAACAATATTGTCAATTGTCAAAAATTGTGTGTTTCTTTTCTGGCTTTTAGAGATGTTAGAGTTTCTAATTGTGTCTATAATTATAACTTGGATATCACATCATGAAAAATACGAATGATAATATTTAAGTTTCGGAATGGAGTTCTTGTAATGACTTCAATAAAAGTTTAATCGTTGATCCTTTAGAGAAAGTTCCAGGTATCAATATCCCCAGGAAAATTTGGTGTACTTTGCTTGGTTTTTCTGTTGCTGAATACGGTTGTTCTGTTTGGTTCAATAGTTTTCATGTTCATAAAATTGCTGCACAGCTTAACGTTTCTTGAGAATTATCAGGGGGAATATAAGATCTACACCTTTACATTGGTTATCAGAGCTATCACATATACTTCCCATATATTCGTGGACAGGTTGCAGTCAAGAAATCTTGGGAAAAATTTTTAACCGAACTTATTTCTAATTGCATCTTACTTTCCAGATACTAGAACTGCCAGACTGAAGTCACCCAAGCCTTTATGGATAAATACCTTCCTTGTAATAGTAACAAATAAATAAACCAATCACTACGCCTATACGGGGTGACACAGTTTTTGTTAAGGTTTCATCTGTACTCTTGTGTCATACGTTGAAATGTTTGATGCTTCGTTCTACTGAAGTTATTTTTTTTTTTGTATTGCTCTATCTCAAAAGAATATATATGTACAGTGTGGTCCAACGAAAACTTAACACCTTGACTTTCTGGCTTTAACATGAAAATGTGGAAAATCGCTCGGACCCGTCAATTTCTGATTCGAGGGGAAACAACTTTTCCGCTCTTCGCATCCCCGTAAATGCAAGCCCCTACGGGGGTGAGTACAACCCCTTGATTTTGAATGGGGATGAGTGGTGTTGCGATACCTCATTTTGAAGAGTACTATTTAATCCTGAAATTCCGCTTGAAAATTTCCATCGATAACGTAATAACAGGTGAAAGAGTATAACTACTAAATACCTTTGAAATTTGTCGGATACGAATAATATTCTTGAGATAAATTCCACATTGCCTCTCTCACTATTTTCGCTGTTATTTCTTTATCGATAGATATTCTGAAGCGAAATTTAGGGTCAGATAGTAGTCGATATAATCTTCAAAATTAGTTATCGCAACACCCCTCATTTCTATGCAAAATCATAGGATTGTGCCCACCCCTGTCAAAGAGTTGAAGTTACGATGATGAAAAAGGCGGAAAAGTTGTTCCCTCTAGAATCAGAAATTGAAAGGTCCAGATTTTCCACATTTTCATTTGAAAGTCGGAAAATCGAAATGTTAAGTTTTCGTTGGACCACCCTGTATATTATAAGATCATTGGGTATAAATCTGTCAATCTTAGTATATTGAATGAATAAATAAAAATTCAATATCGGCCACAGAGTGCTGACACTATTCTGCTATTTCAACTACAGTTGAATAGGCTCGATGATCTGGCAACATCGCTCTCATCTTCTCCGTCTGAACAAGGAAAAGTTAATCCTGATCCCATTCCACAGGGACGTCTCGTCTTGTCTCCATTCCGGACGGCATTATATCTTCTCGAGAACGATCATCAAAAGTTCACCCCCTTCGTTCTCATAAGTCGGATTTATTCGTCTCATCCGTCTGAGGAGAATTCGTTTAATGACAGGAATAAATAGTAAATTATCGCGCTTTCTCCGAAGGATGGAATTAATTGATATATACAATTTTTTTTTAGATCTTAATCGTTATTGATGAAGTTATAAATGAGACTTTTCTACCTCTCTGTTTCTGAAGGGATGACTTCAAGCAATCAGATATTGAATGAGGAAAGCATTGACGTGTAGAATCTGGAGCTTTTGAGCACTCGTTATTTAGTCGCCAATTGGACCCTAGGAAATCACAGAACTATGATAATGTGGCGACAAAAAACAATTAGACATAAGGTCTGTGTATAGTCGAATTTGGGGTCACAATACTTGATATAAATGTACCTGCATTTGTGTAACAATGGTTTTTCGTGGTACTTGTGCATACCTACAACTTTCGCATTCATAAGGTTCTCAGAAAAATATAATAGAGAATATCTTTCCCCTACCCTAATTAGTGTGCAAGTACCATGACACCATTGCGCAGGCCTACAACTCAGAGAATAAGAAAAGGGAGAAGAAATTCACGGTGTACAATATGATTTTATGTTTGTAACTCAGATATAAAACTGGGAAAAGGAGAGTTCAAAGGAGTGAGTTACGAGGTGATGACCAGTTGAGTTAGTAGAGTGTTCAAGGATGTTTCCAAGTGCTGTACCATAATAAAGTTCACATCTGTCGTCCATCAGTGTTTTAATAATCCCTACGAAAACGCGATACCCCAAAATAATAATAAAACAAATTTATTTTCATGATCAGAATACATTCCAAATAGAAAATATGTCAAAGGACAAAAAGACCTTAAGTGAAATAGGTGCTGCTTCTCATGTAGAGGTGATCCAGATTCACTCCAAAGAACACATACAGAGCCGATAAGTCACAATAAGATCACCTCTATCTCGACGATCCCCAAAGGTTTGTGGATTCAGTAGTCTCAAACGAGCGTGATACTCGGTCTTATACTCCCAAAGGGAATTCTTGTGTCCCAACGCTATACTGACTCAAGAGGACTTCTTTCACTCCTGAGATAAGGGCACCACACCTTTCCAGCATTTTCCAGCATATTCCATCAAAAAAAGCACATGGCTGCAATAAAATGTTCGGCTCGTTACTTGGCTGCAACCCCTAGAAGATCTCTGAATTGTGTAGGTCTGGCCTTTGTTACCACAGCTGTCACGTGGTGAGAACAGCTCAAATTATAGAACACTATGAGGCCCAGATCATTATATTGGTCAACAATCAAGCAGTGGCCATATTGAGACTTGAGGTTATTTCTGTCTAGGTGGTACACGTGGCATTTGCTGGTGTTTGGTGGCTACAACCATTTTCGAACACCAATCTTTCACAACCCACATATCGTCCTGAAGGGTCTTCGCATTCGATGCATGGTTATATACTAGGTTACATATCTTCGTGTCTTCTAGAAAAGGGCGCATGGGTATTTCAGTAGTCGAGGCAGATGAAACGTATAAAACAAGAAGAAAATGGGACTTAGGACTGAACCCTGCGGGACGCCACTGGACTCGGCGTTATCCGCAGATGAATGAAGGTTTGCCACTCTCACTCCGAATGTTCTATTGGAGAGTACCTATATCATTACAGAATACCCTGTTTTCACGCAAAATCTCATCCCAATCGAATAATATTGGGTATTTATTTATTATTGCGAAAAATATCTAATATTTCTATGAGAAGACATCCGGTCAGTGTAGGTAGATATAAAATAACAATTCAAAACAAAATTTCAGGTTGATTTCCTCACCAGAATATGAGTAAAGTCGAGCGAAATATCGAAATATAATACCGAAAATTACCTACCGTATTAAAAAATACGACTAGGTTGAAATTTAGTTACCAAATTTTGAGATGATCCTATCATCTGAACCTCTCATCCTGATGAATTAATCGACAACAATCATATCGTAATAGATCACATCTCATAACCGGTTCTGTGGTCTCCACGAATGATTGAATGAGCGCTCAAAGGCTTCTGACGCCAAGATAGTGATTTGTTGAATCATATATATTAATTTTTTCATGTATACTGTAGAACTATAATAAAAAATATTCAACTTTTATTCATTTTCATTTTTGTTTGAAAAATTATTCACAGGGTATATAAATTCATATTGTTAATAAATGAATATCGCAGAGAACTCTGCATTCAAAATGAATCATCCAAAAAAACCATTCATATTTCTCACTGCTAAAATATAAGGATTCAAATTTTTTTAAATGCACTTCGATTCCTCCAATAAAAATTAAAGCGAAAGTATTCCACTTTTTCGTATCCTTGACATAACAAAGAATAGTTTCATCAAAACTGATTTCACAATATCGCCTCACGACTGTTTAAATCTACTCTCTACTCCAAACAACCGACTGTAAACATTCAAAAGTGAGGTTATCTTCCTGTCAAACGAAGTCTTACCTGATTTTTCACGTTGATAATCAGCTGCGTTGAGGTTAAATGAAACAACAGGCAGACGAGAACTGTAACAAATTTCGCGCACGTTGAGAGTTTCAGTCTCGGCAACATTTTCGGAATGATAACAACAAAACGAGAACAACCTGTTCTCGTGAATAGCTACAACCTAGCTGTCACACGGAAGACATGCTAATGCGAATGCGACTCCAGTCACGCTGCTTCGCATTTTGTTGTAGGCAACTCACATTACTTCTGATTAGAGGAAGAGAGCGCCTGCGTGCGAAACCATGTGGAAACCGGTCGATGTTTACGAGCACTCCTCTTAGATTTCCTCATCACAAAATGCCTGGCTATCGTGCAGTATTGGAGTGTAGATATACGATGATTCATCTTGGATACTTTGTCAAAAAAGTACCGGTATTTTATGAATGAAACACAAAATATGTATTATTCATCATCAAATCGAAATGAAAATTGGTTTATAACAATTCCGTCAGGTTACTTCCACGCGAATATACAGGGTGGTTCAAAAAAGTGTATCGAGCTTTTCAGGGGAATAGTACATTGTAAAATAAGTATAGATTGATGAATAAACTTATGGTCCAAAATTCATATTAAGAGAGATATATTCTCCCAAAGTTGATAAAATTTGAAAAATTTCTCCGCATAACTTGTAAACTTTGAATGCCACCAAATTTAACTTTCGAGCATAAATGTATGTTGTTAAAGTACATCTTTTTATTACACTTCTACATATCTGTAGTTGTTATAAGGGTGTTTTTAGAGGGTGAATCATACATTTTTTGGAACAACTTCTATGGTTATTGACGAATCTCGCGATTAATGAATCTCAGCTCGGTAGGTACACATTTCCAACTCACGCTGTATATGTTTTACATTTTTGGTAGATAACTTTCCATTTAGAAAATTAAGAAACGATAACACTGTGGAAACTCCTTATATATACCTACTGTTTATTATCTAATTCTTTGAATCCTCATCACTAGATAAGATTACTCCTAAATATTTAGAGCTACTGTGTAGCCAAAAATAATCTTATTGTGAATAATCCTTCTATCACCATCTGATTATCCGGTCAGATCCATTCCATATATGGTTGTTTATATTCATTCCGATTATTATTGATGTAAAATGTTTATTTATGAAATAAACTTCATTATTATTATTTTTATTATCATAGTAACTTTTTGAAAATATTTGGGAATGTTGATCTAGTTGATATTTCCTTTGATTTTGCAATTCTCACACCAATTAATCTCAGAAGAAACGAAAGAGTATTTAGCATTTGACAAAATAATCACAAAAAGAAAATGTTTATCGAAACTATTTATTTCATTATTTTGTCGCATAGCGTTTACGGAATGACATCAAATGAACATCCATAACATTAGTGCCAGTATGCCCAGTTTTTATCAAATATTTCCCTCCACTAAAGTGCTTGAAGAAATTATAACAATCATTGTCTTTCAAATATTCTTCTGCGTTCAAATTTTCCTCTTTAGCTTCTGCTACCATATTACAGAATCCTATAGCACCGGCAGCGTTTGTTGGGCCATCTATACCATCTGTACCGCAACTCATGAATTGAATTTCCTTGTAAAACTCGGCGTTTTCCATTTGCGATAGTTTCAATGCGAAAGAGAGAGCCAACTGTTGATTTCTTCCTCCAATTCCTTTACCAGTCACAAAAACAGTAGGTTCACCAGCGAGTACCACAATTATATCACGATTTGAATCCAAATTCTTGATTTGTTCCTCCCAAGCGTTTTCATAAAGGACTAAATTTGATTGTATGGATATCAAATAGTCAATGACTTCATCGTTGGTTTTTTTATTCGTTCGAAAAGCTTGGAATATCGTTGCTATTTTTACGTAAAAATCACTTATTTCTTCGACATCTCCACTCACATTAGTGGAGAGGGTGAAACATTGCAGCTTCAGTCCTTTTGTCCTGTTTACAATTGCCTGAGTTGCAATTCTATTATTACCAATGATGAAATTATCGACTTTAACGAATATTTTCTTCCTAAATTCATTATCTTCATCAGGATCCAAGTTACTATTGAGTGTTTCTTTGATAGAAGCTGGCAGTTCTTCATAAAGAGAATATTTCTTCAATATATCCATCGCTTTTTCCGGTCCATCGGTGTTAGGACAGGTCGGTCCGCTGGCTATGATATCAAGGGGATCTCCGAGAACATCCGATAATATCAAGGTTATCACTCTAGCAGGGAAACATTGAACAGCTAAACCACCTCCTTTCAACTGAGATATTTCTTTTCTTACGCAGTTCATTTCGAATATATCCGCTCCTTTCTGGCCCAACTTTCTCACCAGATCCAGCTTTTCAGACAGTGTGATTTTACCTTTAGGTAAAGGTAATAATGCACTACCACCACCGGAAATTAAAACCATCACAGTATCGTTTTCGTCGAGATTTTGTACGAAATCCTTTATTTTTAAAGCTGCTTTCAAAGAATTCTCATCGGGCAGGTTGTTAAGAGCACCTTCCAAAAACTCAATTCTGCTATTTGCAGTATCAATTTGAAGACTCCTCAACGATCCTTCAGGAATGCTCACTATCCCCCTCTGTAGGAGAGGACCCAGAACTCCATCAAGAGTGATCGCCATTCCATGAACAGCCTTACCGAATCCTACTACGCGAACAGGTTTCCTTAGCTCATAGGTTTTGTTGCGCACCACTAGATGGCGATTGTTCACTCTGACAGTTTGTTCAATTAGTTTTTGAGGTTGTACGGCACTCACAGCTGATCTGAATAATTCCATAAGAAAATCGTCAGCTTTTGACATTTTTTCGCTTCCACGTTTGAGTATTAGTGACATTCAAACTAATTAATTTTTTTTCAGTTATCGGAATTGCACAAAATAATTCGACAAAACTGGTACACTGATATTTTATCTAGTTGACCTTTACTTTGAGTTGATTGCTTTGCTATGCTTGGCATAGAATAGGACTGAATACTTCATTGCTCAATATGTTGATGGTCTTTATTTAGTCTTGGCTGTTATCTTCCGCGTCTTGTTTTTTTTTACATACTTTTAAATTATTTTGGGCAATGCTGCGTTCTAAAAAATGAAGGTTATAAGGAAACTTTTAAGAATAAAATTGAAGAATCATCTAAGTACTCTAAGTTTCGTTGAGCACTTAGGCTTATTGACGTAATTTCAAGTTCAGGACGTCATCATCTTTAAAGAAGATAAATTTGAATGAAGAATACCTACATATTATATTTCATTCACCCGATTCACTGTCGATTTTTTGACAATGACTTATATTGAAAAATCCAAAAAAATTTTTACCGCTCATTCTTCGAAAAAATGGCTCTATCATTTCGGTACTATAGTTTCTGTAAAAAACGCTTTCGAATTTGTGATCCCTGTGATTTCAAAACTGCATATTCGATGAGATAAAAATTTTCATTTGGATTTTAGATGTAAAATGATAATATCATGCTTTGTCCAAAATTCAATGTGATTCGCGTAACTAGAACCATATAAAATTCAAGATTAATATTAGAAGAAAGACTATGTGATTATAGATCTGATAGATTTGTGAGTTGGCTTATCTTATTTTGCCTAAGTATATAAAAATAGAAATTTCAAGCTTCCTACAAGATTTATGGTGGATTTCATAAAACTCTTATCGTGGTGATTTTCTCCATCAAATTATTTACCTATGTGTTCAATTTCAGTTCATTTTTGACACTTACATAGATTTAAAACTACAATCGACGAGTTGATAGGTGAATCTAAGTGTCGTTAGAGTTTTTTAACGTCGTCAGAACCATAAAAAATGCATGCAAAAATTGAAAAAAGGGGAAGGCACTGCTGTGGAGTTGGGCGTTTTTAAGCGCTTGTTCATTCATGCGCAATTGCGCCTAGGAATTCACGGCTTGGCTTGATATTCAAGCTACCTGACTGAAGCTAGAGCTCAAGTAGCTTGATCTTAACTCGAAATCAACTCAAGTTCTAGTCAAGTAGTAGTTTTTCAATGTTAATTCATGTACTTAACTTAATAAATAAATACTTGACTTGATATTGAAAAACAGATAATTGACTTGAACTTGAGTTCATTTCAAGATAGACAAGCTCAAGCTACTTGAGCTTGAGCCAAGTAGCTTGAATATCAAGCCAAGCCATGAATCCCTAATTGCGTCATTGGAGATCACATGACACATTCACCTATTGTTCAATTGGTGCATGAATGAATGAGCTACCGAGTGAGCTACTGCTTGAATTTTCTATGATTTCGACATGATGCTTTTACACGAAGCTTGAAATTTTTATTCTATACGCAACTTGTTCGAATCACTTATTGTGACTCAAATATTGGGTTAGGTTATAAATAATAATAATAAATTTTATTATAGATATCTGGTTTTGATATTTTATTTTCAAATCAATTTACCGACTTGAAATGTAAAACAAACACTCAGGTTAGTTTCATGAAATGAATTTGAAACTTTCATTCTATACGCAAAATTTCAACTTTTTCGGATCTCTTATTGTAACTCAAATATTCAGGGCCCCCGCAACCGCGCGTTCAACGCGTGCACCGCACGCGGGCGCCACTCTAAAGGGGCGCCAAAATCTCTTATAGACCGAATGAAAAACCGAAAGACCAAAGGTTTTGGAATATTTTTTCAACAATTTTCAACGTGCAAAGACATCTATTACACATCCAAACTCCTTTTTTCCAATTTATGCAAGTTCCTGAACGTCGCAATCCCTATGAAATAACCTCGGCCACAGATTGCAATTATACGATTCTTTTCGAGTAAACAAATCATAAATAATCATCCCTTTGTCGGTACGGGATTTCTTTATGGACCACCTGCACCGGACGGCGGGCACCATTTCTTCGATCATCACTAAAACGCATATGGTACACATAAACAATCATAAATACCGAAGCGATAGCTTTTACTGGGAATTACTGAAACTTTCGCCACTATCTGTAGGAAAAATACTACAGGTTACAGAGAATTTCTGAAACAATAGTATAAGGATTCCTTATACTATGCTGAAACTACCAAAATCTGCTTGCTATGCTATAACAGCAGAAACCTATCCAAAGAATAGTTATTTTGTTTCGAAACGTTTAGGGGTTGAGGTCAAGACGCAAAAAATTAAAATACTCAGATAATTGAAAAGATTTGTATTTTGTGTAATTGTGGTTTGTTTTACTGTTTCTTGTGGTGATTAAATTAAATTTTATGAAATAGTAAGTACCTATCCACATACAGTATTAGCATTTCTATTAGTCTATAAAATTCGATATTTTTTTTTTCTGTTTGAAATAGTGCACATCCTAAATTAGCCCAGACCTATATACTATAATATTATTTTTATTTGCTTCAAATAGGGAAGTATTGTTTGTAATCGTGAAAAAATTGAATCGACTTTGATATTTTGAATTTGTTACCTGGGGCCACCATCATATTATACTTAATTTTTTTTTTATATACTTAAGACTTCTACTAGTTTTTCTGATACTCATGGTTTTTCTGATTGACAACATTTATCCTCAGCTATTAAAAGACATGAAACATCAATTGCACATAAAGTTTACATGAATAAATGAATGAATTTTAAAAAAATGTTAAAATTGTCCACAACGGTGAACGATCATCACTTACGGGTTTTAGAAACTGAAAAAAATATTGGCATGACGTTGTAGAAAGAATTGTTTCAATTGTTAAATTTTTATCCAGACAGTGTCTAGCTTTTCAAGGTTCTTCTAAAAAACTTTTTGAAAATGATAATGGGAACTTCCTCAAAACTGTCGAAATGATTTCATCTTTTGATCCTGTGATGAGAGAGCACATTAGTCGAGTGCAAAACTCACAAACAAATTCTTTAAGGATGACCCATTATTTAGGCTACCAGATACAAAATGAAATTATTGAAATGATGGCTTCTAAAGTAAAAAATAATATTTTGGATATGGTTCGAAGTTCCAAATATTATTCAATAATTTTAGATTGTACACCGGATGCAAGCCATACAGAGCAAATAAGCCTTGTTTTGCGTTATGTTGTTCTAAATGATAGTTCGTAAATGGTTCAAATACAAGAAAGTTTTATAGCGTTTAGTCCAATATTCGACTCTACAGGGGTAGGGTTATTCAATTTTGTTATGGGATTTTTGGAAAATTTAAATTTAGATATTAAAGACATGAGAGGTCAAGGGTATGATAATGGGGCGAATATGCGCGGAAAACATATTGGTTTACAAAAACGCATACTCGATGCTAATTCTAGGGCTTTTTTTGTGCCATGTGCTGCACACAGCTTGAATTTAATTGTAAATGATGCTGCTAAGGTTTCAAATGAAACACTGAATTCTTTTAATATTGTACAAGAACTATATACATTTTTCTCATCATCCACAAAAAGATGGGATGTTATAAAAAAGCATGTTCCTCAGTTACATCTAAAACCCCTAAGTGATACTAGATGGTCAAGTAGGATTGATGCTATAAAACCGCTAAAATTTCATTTGATTCAAATATGTGATAGCCTTTTAGAATTAGCTGAAAATGATACTTTCACCAAAGAAACTAGACATAAAGCAAATTCTCTTTTATCAAATATTCAAACTTTCAAATTTATTTGTAGTGTAATAATTTGGTATGATGTTTTATTCCAAATTAATATTGTAAGCAAAATGATGCAGAGTGTAGCGATTGACATTAAAGTGTGCCAAAACTATTTAAAGAATTAAGTTGATCATTTTGAAAATTATAGAGATGATAATGTTTTTGAGGAAAAACTTTCTGAAGCTGGAAAACTAGCGACTGCTCTTGAGATAGAGCAAAGTTTTCCTCCATTATATAGTGTAAGACGAAAGTATAAACCAAAATTGTTCGATTATGAACACACGGATGAGGCACCTCAAGATCCAAAAATCGCTTTCAAAATTAATTTCTTTTTGAAAATAATTGATCGAACGCTAAGTTCTTTAAATAGTAGGTTTGATATGATATCTGAATACGATAACGTTTTTGGTTTTATTTGTGATATTCTTGAATTAAATGACGAAGATCTATTAAAATGCTGTCATGCTCTTCAACAAAAGCTTACTGATCAGGAAAAGAAGGAGGCTGACGTGGAAGAAAATGATTAATTCAACGAGATAAAAGCCTTAAGAGTGTTTTCATTACCTGCAGCGTCAAATCCTCTTGAAATTCTACAATATATTTTTGAAAATAATCTAACTTCTTCTCTACCGAATCTTAGTATTGCCTTAAGAATCCTTCTGATTTTACTTGTGTCTGTTGCTTCTGGTGAAAGATCATTCTCTAAATTAAAAATATTTAAAAATTATTTGAGGTCTACTATGTCACAAGAAAGATTATCTGGTTTGGCCATCTTAGCTATAGAGCAAGAGATACTCGATAAAATTGATTTTGATGATTATAATAAAAGAATTCGCAGCAGCCAAATCTAGAAAAACCTCCTTTTAATTCGATCCTATAATTGAATATTTTATTTGTTATTTGTTTGGTTTATATATTTATGAATAATTTAAAGAAGAATTAAGCTCAGGTTTTGAAAATTCTGCAGTTTCATTACAAAATTAAAATAAAATGCGGTTTTGATCGAATGCTTGAATAAAATAATGAAAAATTTAAAAAAATTTATTATGCAACAACTGACAGCATTAAGTTCTTAAGGCATTCAATAAAGGTTGCTGATAGTTTTTTAAACCCTTCTACAAATAAATTCCTAACAAAAACTGAAACATTTTTTGCCAATTATCCTGCGACGTTTTTGACCACTTCCCCCCTTTAAGGGGCGCCAAAATATTTTCGGCACGCGGGCGTTGATGACCCTTGCGGGGGCCCTGCAAATATTAGGTATTTTTCCGATAATCTTCTTCAATATTCTGAGTTCTGATGACGCTATCAACGAAAAATTTCACAGAGCTTAAATTTTCAATTCCTAATATTTCTTCAATTTTACTTCATTCAGTTTTAAAGCAATTAAGTTAAATTAAATAAAAATAAAATAATTTATAGATATCTACACTCATTCTTAAAACTACAGATAGGTACATCTTCACTTTTACGTTATTTCGTTGTAATTAATGTCAATAATGTAACCACAAATTTTACTAATTATCTCAATCAAATCTCTGGAACACGAAATTGTCTGTCGTGTTTTTTCTAAAAATTAGTTTTCAGGTACCGTGAAATGAGACCATAAAATTTCTATCGTAAATGGTTGTTAGATCTGGTCGTCGTTAAAATTTCACCACGAACACTGTCTAGATGTCTTCAATGACATTGAACTACTATCAGATCGACATTGGTCATTGGATTGGAAAAGGATATGAGAAATTCATCAATGTCATCTCAGGCTATCTACATACTTAGTTCTGGACTGGTTTAAGAATCAGAGGAAACAAGGAAGCTACTTTTCAGGATACCCAAATTTTAATGAGTTTGACCATGCGTTTTTATTTGGATATTATAATTTGCCAATGAGATAACATGTTTTTATGAATTTATGGTACCTACAGTTAGTTGACGAGCAATTTTAAGGAAGTATTTTCTTCGAGTTGTGTTCACAAAGGGGTAATGATGTAGAATTCTTCATTATTATCAAAATAATTGATAGATAATTCAGTTCACATAAAATTATGAATATTTGAAGAGAATTTCTTCTTGTGTTACGAAACCAATTATACTATATTACTATATCAAAAGTTGAGGAATCAGTGGTGTGAGCTTTTGAGTTCTCGTTTTTCCTTGCCATTTGAGTGTTGGAAAGCTTAAAGGCCGACCAGACCAGATTCATATCAGTAATATTGTCCTCTTTGGGAATTTATCACTTTAAAACACTGTATAATTATAAATTCATTCATTGTCACACCTTCTGGTAATAACACTACGATAATTAATAAAGATAGCATCATTCAACTTACCATGACTTCTTTTTAATGCACTATAAATGCAACAGATTGAAAGAAATTAGTTAATTCAATATAAGCTTCAAGTGAAACACATCAATAATAATAGTGGCTTTATTTGTAGGAAAAATTATTCATATTATAGAGCGAAGTCTTAGCCTTAAGCTACTCCCTTCAACCCCAATTAATAAAATTAAGGAAAATACAAAAATAAATAAATAGAAGAAGCAATAACCATGGAGCAGCAATGATAACAACTGTTCTTAATGAATCATCTTTTCCCTAAACAAATTTTTCCTCAAAATTTTTCCCAATGAGCTTACAGAGAGCCCCCACATGAAATAATAAACATCATGTACCGCAAAATGATCTGTAAATTTCATTCAGGATGAAAAGATGAATCGGTACGTAGGGAAAGAAAGAATGAAGCACTGGAAAAAATTTACAACTCCTTTGGAACTCCTCGTGAGTATGAAAGAGAGTTGTGTCAACTGACAAAAATTATTTCTACCATTCCCCTGAAAGAGATCTTCAACAAAACATAAAGGTTTCAGAGTTTTCGAGAAAATTTTTTTCGCAGCCAAACATGCATTCACACACGAATGGATCGATTAATTGATTTATTTCGGAACTGTATCCATTTGATGCGGACAGACAAGTGCATTCTTAATAGCCAATTAAGTTTTATACATCACTTTCTTCAACGACAAACAATTAACGTAAAAAGACACCTACTATTCTATGTGAAGACATTCAGTGAAAGAAAGTGAAAGCGATGAAACAAATGACGTTGGTGATGAAAAATAGCCACAAAGATCATCTTTCTTTTGAGCATAAATTAGAATTCTAATACACATGGTTATTCATCATGTCTGTTTTATACTTATATACAATAGAATTGGGCGATTTGTATTCACAGTCCCAAACTTGTATCTTGTATCGCATCTTCGAATACACATTTGAAATTTACACAACTGAAATAACTGTAGGTATCCAATTATGAAGGGTTATAATTTTTTTCGTTCCGAATAAAATAAAATACACTTTCATTTAGAATATCGACCGAATTTTTATATCAATATAATGCTTGGACCTTGTCAGTAGGTGTGGAATACAACATCATTCAAATGTCTTCCGCGTGATTTCTCACAGGACATCTTTATGAGGTATAATTTTCGATGTTGGTTTTCGGATCGTCAATAGCCTGAGGATTATCGACATAAACACTATATTTTGGCATAAATTGCTAATTATTTAGCGATAGCAATGAGAATTGACTGTGCAATCTTCTTCATTTCCAAAGAAATGGACAAATCACTGCAGCAGACCAAATTGCACACTATACAGTGACTTTTATTGGCTGTTATGGCCTCTCAGTAGGATTTTCACTGCCACCTGTGGAAAAAAATATCAAGAAGGCCAATCTAACCCTAATTTACAAGATAGAGCATGATCTTGTACCACGATATCTGAAAGATTTCTTAGAAAGAAGAGGAAATTCTTATGACTACAATAGTAGGTCAGCAAAAAACTTCAATATCTGCACAGTGAGAACAACTTCTTTACAGAAGTCCTTGTTCTATGAGGGTGTTCGTTTGTATAATGGTCTCCCAGAGGAAATTAAGACGGCACCATCTTTGGGTGCATTCTGCGGAAGATTGAATGGCCACTTCATCAGAGAAATGTGAATGATTATATTATTGTTGTTTGATTTTCTATTTTTTGTACTAGCCGGGTGCTAAATAAATTTTATTATTATTACTATTATTACATATGCCACAATCATGCTCGTTTACATAGCAACCGAGAAATTGTAGCTGAAGAAAATTCATTCATCATTCAAACGTTGTTGTTGAAGCACCCAATCGGCATATGTTGAATATTCTTCACATTCCACGGTCAGCTGGCTTCAGTTATTTTGTCAACTGAACCTTATATGGATGGAGATGCAAATCAAGATGAAAAATAAGCCAAAGCATGCCTTAAGAGCGCATCCAGGAATGGATGAGTTTGGATCTTCTTCAAGACTCATTATTTCTGTAGTGAGTTTCCACAAATTTCACACGTCCACTTTCAATTCTCATCTAAAATTTTATGTTAATTAAAAACCAAAGAAATTTCAAGAAGAACATCGGAAAGACAATATCTTCCAGTGAAAAGAGAACCGACCAAGATTATGATGACAGATGAAGAATAACAGCATCAAGATCAGTGCAATTTTTGTTGTTCATGGCATCATCAGAAATATAGAAAATCAAAAACCCAATATTCCAGTATCAGAAGGCTCACAAATTTTAAACGTGGATGAACAATAACATTTTCTAACAGCATACAAAATTTTTTTCTGATCGCATCACTAGAATAATAGAAAATTCAGGCCAAAAACCGAAAAAACTCCCAATATTTTCGAAGCAATAGGTCTGACTAGGTTGAAATAGAGTTTGGACAGGCAAAATAACTACCAATTCGTACGTTCATGCATTTTTTTGAATGATAGAGGGTTCAAAAGTGTCTGATGCCAAGACGGTGTTTCTCCAGCTTTTTTTTCAATGATTGGATGAGACATTCTACAAAGAAATAATAAATGATAGTGTAATTTTATCATTGTGAAAATCGAACAAACTGAAGATAAATGAGTGATTAAAAATTTTTCAAATTCGGAATACTTTTCACTCACTGTGCTAAAAATGTTTCATTTCATTGATTCATTGAACCAAACCACATCTGTTACGTGTAGGTTCGTTCCCAATTAAATTTCACTTCAGAAATAACCTAAAACATTTCCGATATCGAAAGATTATTTCTTCTAGACGGAAGTGTATTATTCATTATCTATTGATATGTTTATACGGAACCAAGAACCAAATTGCACTCACAACTATCATACGCTACGAATAGTTTCGCATTAAACTTATGCAATTACTCTCAGAGATTACATTCTAGCCTTCCAAACAATGAATGTGATAAAGACGAAGGCACATCATCAAAATTAGATCATGTTCACTTTGTTTGATAATACACCTATGAGATGATCAGATGAGCTACGTAAAATTCGTAGAGGTAGTCTGATTCGACCTGAATGAAGATAATGTCTTATGTTTTCCAAAGAAATTTTTTTGAATTCCTTTGGAATTTTTCAAGGAAAAAAAATGAAGAACAGATGGCATCAGCAAAAAATGATTAGGGTAGTCATTTGAAAAAAAAAGACGTAACTCTGTAAAAAGTACAATATGTACAATTTTTATGCCAGAAAGTAGTCAATTAAAAGCTGAAATTGACCTGTCAAAGCATTTTGTTCCTTACTTTATCCACACACTATCTATTGTATAACTGACACTTCACTCAATATGTTTCAGGCCTACTTTTCGATATTTTATTTGTAGAAAGATTGCTATTTGCCTTCACTAAAGCTAAATTTCTTTCCCTGAAGCTTTCTTTTGAGTTCCGCAAAAAGCCAGATCTGGAAAATAAGCTTTTACCATAGTTTTCATTGATTCATATTGAATAAAATATAGGTATTTATTTGAGTGATTCCCGTTTAATTATGCAAATTCGAATATTTGGAATCCCATATTTTTCCTAATTTTCGAATTTATACTAAGCAGAGTATGTATTATTTTCTGTATCTACCAGCTGAAATCTAAGATTTGGCAACTTTTCCTCTCCTAATGTCATCGGTTGTTTCACGTGGTTTGGTGCGCTTGAAGTTTGTTTTCTGAATTCCTGATATATTTAAGGATTCATTTCATTATATTTTGAGTTAATATGCAACGTTGATTCACAATGGGACATAAGAAGTGCGTTCTTCGTGGAGAACTCGCGAATTGAGTGAAATATCGTATCACTGATATATTTTTATTTCCGCGCGCTTCAAGTCAAATTTGATAGTTCATGTTGGGGACAATTTTGCTTACTGAAATTGACATATGCTCTCTCTATCTATCTTTATTACCCTGAGATTAGTATTATATCAAAATTAATGCAATAGATAGAGATTGTGAGAAAATTTTTGTAGGCTCTCCAGAAACGAAGTCCATCCTAAAATCATTTATGAAAAATGTAGGTAATCTGAGAGAGTAATTTGTGATTTAGGAGGAACCCATTGACTTTTAGAATCTTTTATATGAAGTTATACAAGTAGATACACACGTTAAGTATGTGTCGAAACAATATTCAACTGGAACTGCTATGAAACAATTTTTATTATATGTTGGTATCCGCCAAATTACGTAAGGAATTCCTTAATCATCGGCAATTTGTTTTTAAGGTATGATTTGCCAGAAAGAAAGTAGAACGTGCCACAGTTACATTGTTTAGAATCGTATACTTTAATCTTGATGATTTACGCGGATAAAAAAAGTTGGAAATGAGCAAAATTATTTGCTGTGTTGAAATAGATATGAATTATTACCTTAAAAACTCTATTTAGTTTGTGGTATGGAATTTAAGGAGTGGGAGTGAGTTCTTGGGGATGGTTTTGGAAAAACTTGAATGTGTTTTACCTACTCTATTCGCGAGAATGCTGTAACCTATAACAAACTAAAAAAAAATTATTATACCTCTGAATTCATTATGTTGAGCTACAAGTTCAAAAGCTAATATGATTGAAATTGGCACCCTGAATATCATCCCAATATCATCTATACGGCATTACAAATAATTATTGGTTTGCATTTTTTTATAGTTTTTAGCATAAATAACGAGAAATAATTGTAAACCCCATTTTGGGGTTGAAGTTAATTTTCAATGTTTTGCGGGCACATTTCGGGCAATATCTCACCAATAGTATGAGGATTGTCAGCTCAGACGCGATCCTCCCCATAGCCCAATAAACCAAAATACAATGGCAATAAATCACAAGATCTTGGTGGCCAATTCACATCGCCTTAACGAGAGATTACGCGACAACTTCTTCATTTTCAAAGAAGTAGGTACAGGCCAATTACTCCACCAGACCAAATTGCACACCAAACATAGACTTTTTAAGGATGTAATGGGTCTCTCAGCAGTTACATGAGGATTTTTACTGCCTCATTATGTGACAATTTTGTTTGTTTATATAGCCACCGTAAGAAAAATTAGCTTCGTCGCTGAAGAAAATTCGATGCGAAAACGTTGTTGTTCAAGCACCCAATCGGCATATGTTCTAAGAATTCTATGGTTAGCTGGCTTTGGTTCTTATGTTAACTGAACCTAATAAGAATGGAAATGCAAATTCAGATGCAAAATACGCCACAGCGAGCCCAATTGTTGTACCTTTCGAGAAATGGATAAATTTATATCTCTTTTGTTTCTTTTTTGATCAAGTTCTGTTTGGAATAAAATTTTGCATTCAAAATCCTCATCAGAACTATAAAAAATTCAAACAGAATATCCTCGATAACATTGACGTCATAATAAATCACAACTCACATATATAAATAGTTGTTTAAATCAACTCTGCTGAATGAATTCGAAGAAATTTCTAAAATCACTTTCCTACCATATATTGGCAAAAAATAGAGAGTCCACTGAAGGACATTGGAATGGAGGTAAAAGTTTTATTGTCCAATGCTGGAATCTGCTCTTGAAATTCTTCAGTTTGCTCAAAGGTTGCCGTGAACGAGACATTGAATTTCTTCCGCTATGGTTTGTTATACTGAGCGATTCAAAATTATGTATACCGACTTCATTCAACGAATAATTATTTATGTGAAAAAAGAAAACAAATAGAAATAACAATTTCGAAGCATATTTTATACCTTCTGATAACTAAAGGATGAGTAAAAACCTTAAACTAATCCCGTAGATAAGGTTGCCATTACTCAAAATCGAGATTAGTACCGAGTCCATAGAAGAGTAAAATCGTTTCGCATTCATAGCATTTGAATTCTTGAAACCGATTCGTATCTAATTCGCACTGGAGTCGAGACTGGAGTAGAGTTTATTTTATTGACCGTATCCTCAAGCATAACAAATTGTTCCAGATCTTGAGACCTCGACGACCATGTAATAAGAACATTTCCTGAAATGGAGTCTTCATATTCATATTTCAGATTTGTTGATTTATTATTCTTTTTCATAGATATTTGTTACAAACTTATTTCTATACGTGAAAGCAATTAATCTGAAACTGTTTAAGGAAGTGTGGCAATATTATTTAGCGTTTCGAAAATGTTTTTTTTTCAACGCTTCTGTGACTTATAGTTACTTTTTTTCTCGGAATTGCATGAATAACCCATTGGTGAATTTATCACCAAGCTACTAGGAGTCGAAGGCTTTCTATAAAACTTGACAGTTATGTTTTGAATATTTTCTTATAAAGTTTTCCTAGCACAGGCAGTAGGGCCAGCAAGCAATTCGTGCAGGTATTGATCGTTTTCGCACTAATTTTACTCTTCTCGATTCAAAACCATCAACAAGATAAATAAATGTGCTTACCAAAGAGAATATGGCTGCTATAGCACGAACTGTTGAGGACAACACTGAATTGTCGATACGTCGCCGTTCTCAACTTGTTGGCCTTTGTCCCTCGTCCACGTGGAAATTTTGCGTAAGGATTTTTGCTTACGTGTCTATAAAATACAGCTCGTACAAGACTTTAAGCCAAATTAGAATCGTTTACATCGCATTATTGCTGATTGGGCTAATTTGAAACTGGCCGAAGATGAGCATTTATATCGAAGAATTGTGTTTAGTGATGAATCTCATTTCTGCTTAGATGGCTTCGTCAATAAGCAAAATTGCCATATATGGAGCAAAGATAATCCTAAAGCTATTAACGAATCACAATTTCATGCATTAGAATTGACTGTTTGGTGCGGTTTGCACGCTAGTAGCTGCGGTTACCGTGAATAGCGAGCGCTATTAAGCCATGCTGACTGATTGTTCGTTCCCAAAAATTAATCAGCTAAACATTTGGTGGCATTTGGTTCCAACAAGACTTGCCATACAGCGCGCATAGCTATCAATATATTGCAAAACCAATTTGATGACAATTTTATTTCCAGAAGTGGTTCTGTTAACTGGCCCCCTCGTTAATGGGATTTAACGCCTCTCAATTATTTTTTATATTAAGTCATTGGTTTATGCCGACAAACCAGCAACTCTTCAAGCATTGGAAGCCAATATCCAAACCATACAGCCAGAATTATTGGAAAAAGGAGTAAAAAATTGGACTGATCGAATGGACGATGTAACTAGTAGTAAAACAATTAATTCCAACAATATATCTATCTGGTATTATTATTTGAAGTTCTGAGGCTCTTAAAAGAAGGAGGGCAATATTGTCCTCCTTATGCGTACATAATGAGTCTCCGAATAAAATAAACACAACAATAACCAAATAAATATTTCAACAGATGTAGTAACATTCGGATCATCCAAAAAATTTATGTAAGCGCACTCTCTTACTCTATAACCAGGTCACCTTAACTTGAGGGAATACCAAATGTACCAAAGATCACCGTAATGTCTTGATATAATATAAAACTGACCAAGGAAATCCTATAGTGCTTCCCTGCCCGAAGAAAGTGAGAGTGCATCCACACTTCTAGAAGAGAGGCATTTCAAGATCGAAAACGAACGTGTGGAACTTCTTGGCGGTCACAAACTTCTTCACCATTCTATCGGTCGCATGTGGTTTTGACTTTCACTCTCGGTTCCTTAATTCGGGATTATAACCGGACGGAGAATTTCTGGAAACAAGGATAATGCGGGTGATAGATGTGAATTTCAGTGGCGTAGGTTTTTCTCTGTCTAGGGTTGTGACTGGAAACTGTGTTGTTTTCGTAGGGTTTGTTTTGTTCTTGGTCTTTTCGCCAGGTGAGTCATTTAAAGTCCTTTAAATTGATATGTGGGAGATGAGGGGTTTGAAGAAATTGTACAGGGTGTCCAAAATTCGATGCTCACTGAGACATCTCGAAAACTATAAGATTTCAAAAATATCTTCAAGATCATAGATATGTGATTATTTCAAAAAAAGAGCTCGGGGTAGCTTGAAGATTTTTTCTCTGAGTCTTATAGTTTTCGATATGCTTTCAGTGAGCATCAAATTTGGGACATCCTGTACTTTATTATTTCTGAAGAACTGTTTTCAATAATATCTATCTCACATTTAATAAAGTAATATTTTTCATTTGAATAAATTCACGTTCATTTGCAAGTTTCAATAGAAAATCGACTGAAAAAAAATAAGGGTTATATCAGGTTGATTGCAAATTCTAGAAAATCACTGATTTGGCATCAGGAGCTTTTGAGCGCTCATTTATTGATACGATGTTGAAGACCAAAGAACAGCAGATAGATAAATGAAATGTAATTTATCATGATGTTATTACTGAAGGATAATTATCTAGATGAGACCTTCTAATGATACGATCCTCTTAAAATTTGACATGAACATTCGAGTGGTTACTTTACATATAAAAATTGAATTTCAACTTAGTCAGATTCATCGTTATGGAGATATTGAGCGAGATTCTGTGTTGAAAGCATCATCAGAACTATAGAGAATATTGAACAATTCCAAGCTCCGCGCTGAATTCCGTGTTAACAACGTCCTCAGAAACATAGAATAAAATGAGGAAAGCATTGACAGGAAGTAAGGAGCTTTTGAGCGCTCAATCATGCGACAATTGAACCATCGAAAACCTTGAAACTGCTTATAGGTATATGTGGATTCAAATAGTGGATTTGGCGCATGAATAGACCAGCGCTCAAAAGCTTTTGACTTCACATCAGTGCTTTGCTCATTTTTTGCGTGATTTTGCCTGAATTTTTCATGGTTCTGACTTTCGACAACGATATCAACATGAAATCTCGCTAAAAGCTTGAAATTTTAATTTTTAATATATGTACAAGCAAAATCTCGAATCCATCAGATCTGCAATCACGGGAATGCGTATTTCTTTTTCAATATTGATTTTGAATTTTCCATGGTTTCAGTTGAACGATCTTAATTTAATTTTGCACGAAGCTTGAAATTATCATTTTACATCCAAATGCTGTATTCGGATTTTTGAAATTATCATAAAAAAAAATCGAACGACAATATTTATGGAACTCCTAGTTGGATTTACTATTGCCTATTGAAGACTCCCACATACCAACGCGGCAAATGCGAATATTTGTACCGCATCTGAGTCTAGATCCTAGTAATTTATTATCTATCGATAATATATATCGATTTATAGTTTGATAATCGGTAGTACCAATTTATCAAACTATCAATCGATAATTGGTACTTTCGATGATCAAACTATCGATAGATAATAAATTAGTAAGATCCAGAATCAGATGCGGTACGAATATCCGCATTTGCTGTCACTGAAATATTATGTTTTTTTAAACATTCTGCTTGCAAATATGATGACTTTCTGAATTTTCCAGGAAAATAACAAATTCAATTCTGTTAGGTACCTAATCTCCATCTCCATACAAAAACTTTACGAGTTTGTTACTTAGTACTTTAGTTCATTTTGTTTCCATGGTACCTATCTATTTCTGAGGGAATATTATGAGGGTTCAATGTGCGAAAACTGAAAGTGTTACACTAATATATGAGTAACTAGTAAACAGAGCATTTCAATATATCAAATTATTCATCAGAATATTATAAATATACCTACAGGGTATATTATAACTAATTGAAAATATTGCAACCTTAGAATATTGAGCACAAAATATGAAGATTACTACAAATCACCCCAATTTTTCTCCTGCCTGAGATTATATTTAACTAAGGAGGTTCCGTTTCACTGCGACCTAAAGGTCTATTTTGACCCCATCAGAGCTATTCTCGGTTTAACGTGACCTACAGCTCGCCTTCCAGTTCCAGAGTTCTAATGAACTCAAGAAGGAAAATTCCTTCTACAAGTTTCTTGTCTAAAGCAGATTTTGCGTTGGCTAGTGATGGCGAGGCATTTTTACATGAGAAAGCTGTGTGCAAAATGAGTGCCGCGCGAGCTCACAATCGATCAAAAGCAACAACGTGTTAATGATTCTGAACAGTGTTTGAAGATGTTCAAGTGCAATAAACCTGAATTTTTGCGTTATATGTGACAACGCATGAAACATGGCTCCATCATTTCTCCCCGGTGTCCAATCGACAGTCAGCTGAGTGGACTGAACACGATGTACCGAATCCAAAGCGAGGAGAAACACAGCAGTCAGCTAGCAAGGTCGCCTTCCAGTTCCAGAGTTTTAGTAAACTCCAGTATCTGGAATGGCTTCAAGGAGGCTAATTCCTCACTTCTACAAGTTTCTTGACCAAAGCAGATTTTGCGTTGGCTGGTGATGGCGGGGCATTCCGTCACCAGGTGGTCTGGAGTTTTTTCCTCCTCTCCACAGAATCTGCACTCGTCATCATCTGCTAGACCCATTCTCATGAGATGTTTCCTAAGGCGATAATGCCCTGTGAGGAATCCAGTGAGGAAGTGTTGTATATTCTTGCTAAGATCCAGATACTTTTTGGATCTCGCGATGCCAAAGTTTCAAAGAAACTTTTTGTAATGATCCAAACAAAGAAGATTCCGCCAGAGAGTTCCTCTTTCGGTTTTTTCCTTCCCCTGAAGTTCTTTATTGTAGGTACATTGGCCTATACCACAGAGAGATACCGGACCAATGAAAGGAGTTTGTGCTCCTTTTCTGGCAATTGTGTTGGCCTCTTCATTCCCTCTAATTCCCGAATGGCCGGGCCTGCCTGAAGTACAGAGTGTTTCATTGTAAAATTATTTGTGCTCCATTCACTAGAACTATAAGACGTATTTTTTTCATGTTTTACAAGAAGTGTTATAGTCTTATAGTTTTAGAGAATAGAGAACAAAATATTCGAAATGAAACAGGAGACACCTTTTATCTGGATCATTTGAGTTGCTCAACATTTTAAGGTTGAAAGATTTTCAATTACTTACCTACGATACACCCTGAATATATATCATCATATCAAATATCTCTTCAACTTCGGTAAATAAGCGAAAATACCGGCATTTCAACGTATCCAGGAACTAAGCAGTAAAAATATTCATACACAAACGCGAGAAAGTTTATGGATTAATTGACATTACTCATATATTACATCTATCCACGCAACTAAACGTGCTAAATGAGTTGAATATTATATGATGTGAATTATACAGGGACCGTGCATTAACTTCATCTTCTAGAACTTTCTACATTCTAAAAATTCACGCCTGCCTCTGCATTGGTGGTTCGAATTTAGTCTTGCAGGTATTTGTTATTATCAATACGTGAACTCGCATGTGAGTATTGTAGGTCAGTATTATTTATGTGTAGACCGAGATGTAGACTCAGGTCGAGGACTCTTCAGTCAAACATTATTATTCGATCAAGATTTTGAGCATGTTGGTTTCATTGAAAAATCAAGAAATTATTGGATGATTAGTGATGTTTTAGTCAAGATTAACTGAACCTTGAAACAATTATTTATTCAGGTGACCTATTGCGAAAGATGTTAGAAGGATTTATAAGGACGATGGATGAATTTCAATTTTTGTATATATTCATGACCTCAGAATAATTTAATTTGAGATACATAAACAAAATCAGTCAATGATATATACATATCTATATAAAAAAATGAAATTATTAAATTATCCTTTCTTATTTGACAATCCATTCTGGTTTAAATTTTTATTATTACCCTATTCCTTATAAATACTTAGGTCTTAAGGCCAATAGGTTCTCCATCCAGTAGGGAAATTGTTGTAAATTATAAATTATGTTCTACTGTTCGAAAAAAAAATAACATATCTATAATTTGATCCTTACGTTGGGCCTGTCAAATTCTAAAAAAAATATTCAAAATTCCATAGCTCCGAAACTATTAGGCCTAGGACTGTTTCATTGAATACCATCGAATTATTTCAACCTAATATGGATTTTACTATAACTGAAGGAAAGCAAACGATTTATACATAATTTTCACTTTCCTTCTGAGGTATGAGTGAAATCGATATTTCAACAAGTACATAGGGGACACTGGTCGCATGTATCTACTATTAGAGTTCGATAGGCAATCAACTTTACACATTTTCTATTGTTTTCAACCTATGATAAGGAAGGCGCTTTCTCGGAAGTTCAGTATTTACCTATTATTTAATATCAATTTGATACCTGGATAACTTCATATCGTCTGACAACATATCCTCCAGGGTTCGTTAACTTTTGCGTAATCGTATTTTGCGCCTATTGAACGCATTGCTTTGAGTTTTGTTTTATGACCTATGTGAGTAGGATGAGTGAAATATTGGTATTTCAGGAATTTATTCATTATTTCGCATTGGACTTATGAAATATGTTTTGTTTATAATTCGTCTTCTCTATTGCTTCAAGGCTTGATATAAATCACCAACGGCATGAGTCCTGTCATAATAAATTCACTTATATTGACAAAAAAAACACGAAAAACTGAAGAGTTAGTGCTGATTTCCTAAGTCTTTTCATGCGCTTACCTTCATTTTAATTTGAGCTCCTTTTTCGAAAGATATTTTGTGGTTCAGATAGTTCACATTAGATTAGCCTAATTATTTTTTCTCTTGCGAAATCTGCATCATTGAATTTTTGAATAACAAATTGTATCGATGACCTTCAGTGAAATTTGATGATTAGATAGGTATCGAAATATTCCAAGAAATAATTTTTCAATTTCTAGTCATACAATCCTCATGAAATTCTGTGTGAATAATTCTTTTGCTATTTTGCAACTGTTTTCTAAATTTCAGTTCAGTCGATTGGGTATTTTGTCAATTATTGATGAAATTATTGATTTGAAATAGGCAATTCCGGAACAGTAGATCGAGATATTTGGACCCAGAACCAACCCTGAAAATTTCAAATAGGTATTTACTATACATATAACGTTGTGAAAACATCAACGGTTTCTAGCATATAAATAAATAATTTCAGGTACGATAATTCCCAAAATTACTCCTTCAAATTGGGGTTTCATTAAAGAGACCAGAGAACATTCAAATTGTACAGGGCGTTTCACGTAAGAGGGTCACTGGATTTTGTGGCTTATCCTTTAAGCAGAATTGAAAAGTGACCCATCATTATGATAAAATATTTAACGGGCTATCCAAATATGTTGTTGGACAAACTATCGAACCAAGGCATGGAAAGTTTTCGAGGAAAAATTTGTTTTGCAACTTTGACTGGTTTTCGAAATAAGAAGGTCCAGAGACTATTTCTCACCAACTGTTTTTTCATTCGAAATTCATTGTGATGGGTCACTTTCCAATATTGCTGAAAGGATAAGCCACAAAATCCGCTTACGTGAAATACCCTGTACGTTGCTTTAATTGAGATCTATTATTTGACACCCCTGAAAACGATTTATTTAACCAAATATTTCGTGCCCATCAAAATACCCCTTGAACTACCCCATGAATTCCAGTAAACAAATAAAGATATGAAGTCCTCTTGAGAACGGTGGACATGTTTGTTGCTTGTAATTTTTCTCTTGTAATTGATTTATTCGTTATTTACTAGACACTTCTCTCATGAATGAAAGATTTTTTGTCCCCTAAAAATTCCTAAAAGTCCGTGAAATCTGAAAAAAGAGTGCTGCTCGAGGTTTTTCCGCATAGATCCGGCACTGGTCAAAAAGTAGAGATATGCTCCGTATAGTGAATCAACTCTTAGTAGACCGTAGTAGGCATAGGCAGAGCGAACTCTCACAAAAAAAGTGCGTTTACTCATTTTTATAAACTCTTACTAACGTTTCTAACCAGAGATAACTTTGTCTAGGAAGAGTCAACTTTTGCTAAGAGTGGATAATTAGAAAAAAATATAGATATATCTTCTTCGAAAAATAATTTCTTGAGTGAAGGGGTGATATTCTTCTTCTTCCGGTCCCATATACAACTTGTACGTTGGGGTCAATGTCCCATCTCTTCAATCAATGGCTGCCAAAGTTAGCATGTTGTTCTCCGCCATTCGGAACAACGTCTCTGCATCCTGCACTCCACATCAATCTCTAATATTTCGCAGCCAAGAGTGTTGTTTTCTTCCGGGGCCTCTCCTTCCCTCTATTTTACCCTGGATAATAAGTTTAGGGATAGAGTAACGGTCTCCTCGTAGGATATGTCCCAAGTAAGACACCTTTTTCTGCCTTACGATGTTCAGCAGTTGTCTTTCCACTCCTGCTCGTCTCAATACCTCCTGATTTGTCAGATGGTCAGTCCAAGGTATTCGTAACAATCTGCGCAACGTCCACATCTCAGAGACCATGTTTCTGACCCATATAGGAGCACTGGCCACACGTAGCAATGAACAACTCGCAGTCGTAGTTCAAGTGGTAGCGTTCTCTGAAGCAGGAGATTCTTAAGTTTTGAAAAAGTTTCCTTTGCCATTCCAATCCTCAGCTTGACCTCCTCATCGCAGTCCCATTTTTCGTTAACCACGGCGCCCAAGTATTTGAATCGAACTACTCGTTCGATATCTTCGCCATTTAATGATAGAGTGGCGTCTTTTATATCTTTTCGGCTGACAATCATCATTTTCGTCTTCTTGATATTAATGTTCAAACCAAATGCAGTGCCTACCTCGTTAAGCTTGTTGAGTAGAATCTGCAGATCTTCTATGCTATTTGCTAGAATGGCGGTGTCGTCAGCGTATCGGATATTGGTAATAAGTTTTCCGTTGATCTTTATACCTCTTGTTTCATCTTCTAATGCCAGTTGAAAAATCTTTTCTACATAAATATTGAACAAGATTGGAGACAAGATACATCCCTGTCTGACACCCTAAAGGATGTTGAAGGATATATCTTCTTCGAAAAATAATTTCTTGAGTGAAGGGGTGATATTATATGACAAAATATTTCGCTATAAAGATCATATTATTAGGTGGCAATTGATTGATGGAAAAAACCTGGAGCAACTTGCTTGAAAAAATAACGTTAACGCACATTTATTTCTCAATATGATAGATATAAATGATCATAGACCAACCGTACCGGCGCCTTTAGAGTTATATCACCATACTGAGAGGTTGCATTAAAATATTATAAACCCATTTGATGAAGACAATCGTTATAATTATTTATATACGACACTTATGTATATTTTAATCTATTTTAAATTATGTATGAGCGATTAGCTAAATCCTCAGGTATTTATTATTAATTTCCTAATAAGAGATTTCGTATGAAGAAAATTAACTTGTAAGCAATACCAGAGTTGCTCACGTGGGTATGGTGACCATTCATCTTTGTGTTCGGGAATTTCTTAAACTTATATAATCATGAATCACGTGTGCAAATGAAGAATATTCAGCAGAGTCCATTGATTTCTCCTGTCGTATCACAATCGAAAAGAAATTTGATATCTATATTCAACATGAAATATTTTGCATAGTCATATTTGCAATGTCGTAAAAGTTCTGAAATAAACACAAACCTTTTATATTATTCATTCAAACTTTTTTTAATCCTTTCAAAACTGGTTCCTTTCTAAATAATGTACTCACACCAACAAAGAATTCAGAGTTTTGCCACGAAGTGATAATTTAATTTCCAGAAAGTCAAAAAGTTGAACGCAACCATAACAGAAACAAATAGGAAGATTTTATAATACTGTTTGGGTTTTATCAAAAATTAGTTAGCCTAGTGCTGAATTCATTTTTTTTCGATCAATTAGGTCTTTTCGGTGACTAACCCCAACGTAACATTTTCAGAGCTTCGCTGTATAAACTTTCTACAAACATTCTAAATGAATTATTTCTTCTGAATTTTGATTTCTTGAGAAATTCTTAAAACATACTTGAAGTGATAAAGAAGCACATCTGTTCATGTTTGCAGTGCCATACAGTATTGAATCCAGACAATTTTCTCCAGGGGGGGAATTTTATCATCTAGGGGGTGGTAATACAAAAGTTGTTCTGATTTTTGAGCGACCAGTTGGTTCAAATGCATAGCTATTACACTATTATCAAATTACGTTTTTCACTCTGTAATATATACTTTCACACTATATGAGATGAACAAGTGATAGTCTTTCTCTTCAGGAGGTCTGGAAATGGTCTAGAAAAATAAGGTTCGACTAAAAAAAATCTACCATTGTCGAACTTAACCGCAGCATTCGAATCCGAAATTTAAATTCTAGGCCTTTCCGATCGAGAGTTATCATGTTTACGAACAGAAAAAATCTAATTTTGGGTGATGTCCGTCATCAGGAAGTCGAACCTTATCATTTTAGTGTATACCAAACCGAAAATTACATTCCAAATGGCAGATCGAACTATTCAGGCTCAAAAATCTCAATGAAAGAATGGAGAATTTCTCATGTGATATAATAATTTTTTGATTCAATCAAATGAGAATTACAATTTATGTTAAGTTATGGAAATTTCTTGACAAAAATGCTTTCCGTTACAGATGTAGCTGCCCAAAAAACGACAACAAAACCTGTAACTACCTCGAAGAAGCCTGAGACTGTCCAAGACCTCTTCAACACTTCATCTTGCATACCAAAACCCTATGTGTGTCCCCATAAACAAATACAGTTTTACCTGTACACGAAGTAGGTATCAAATAAAATTGTGGATATTAAGAAACAATGATTAAATCCTAATTTGTTTTTCAAACCAAATAAATCCTTATTTATTTATATTAAATAGGAGAACACAAAACAAACCAGAACTGCTGGATACAACAAAACAAGAATCCTTGTTTAATTCATATTTTAATCGAGCACATCCCACTAAAATTGTTGTCCATGGATTTGGAGGTGGCAGAAACCTGTCCCCCAGTACGGACATGAGAGAAGCCTATTTTTATAGGGGAAATTATAATATTATCATAGTAGATTATGGTACTCTCGTCAGAGAACCCTGCCTCAAAGTGAGTTCACGTTATTTTTTAATCTTTATTGAATTTCAGAAAAATGCTTTTTGGCAGCATCACTTAACACTTCATCTCACTACATTTTTACCCATCATACATTATTACATTCACTTGTATACCAACATGTCAACAAAATTTTGCAGTTTTGTTATTTGGCAAGGAGTTATAGCTTATTTCGAAGGTACACCCTCTCCCAGAGGAGTGTGTTGGGTGAAACACTGAAACATAAGTAAGACATACAGTGTTCCCTTCCTTAGATTCTTTCATCTCTATGGTGGAGCATGGATGCATGGTGAATTCACAGTAAAACAGTTGTGCTTATATCCCAAGTGGTTCTTATTTTCCCAGAGATGCGCAGCCCATGGCGCCATCTCTCGGGCAAGCTAAAAGTCTCTAGAGTTACTTTGACATCTATGAAAAAGACATCTTTTTTTATCACTGATAAAAACCACTGCAGCACAAAATTGTTTTTCATTGCTGAACAACACAATTCTGCACAACACAACCATTAAATATTCAATTGCAATAATGAAAACTGAACCAATATGGCTTTGGAAATCTTCCTAAAATTTACTATTCTCACCTCAATTTCTATTGAATGAAAATTTTTCAGAAGCTTTGGTAGCATATCGACGTTTATAACATCAACATCAATTAAATATTTCAATTTGAAAACGAATCAAACGTTTTTCAAAGTTACTATATCTACCAATGTAAATGCTTACTCTGTACAAACTGAAATGTTTTCAGCAAATGGAATGGGCTCCCAGATTCTGTGCCAAATGTATAGCCCAACTAGTCAGATATTTATCCCAACATCCTAGAGGTCTGAAAGCTGATGATATTCACCTCATTGGTTACAGTGTCGGAGCACACATTTTAGGATTGGTAGCAAATTACGTTGATCCAATACTTGATGGCAAACTTGGAAGGATAACTGGTAAGTAATTATTACAAAAAATATTGAAATTTTACTGAAGGACCTATGAAAATATCATCCAAGGACTGTTAAAAAATATTTGTGCTTTCCCCAATAGTTTTGATCGTGGAATATGCAGTTTAAATATTTGCCACTAATTCTAGGACAGTCTGTGTTTCAATAAATACTTTCTTTCAAGAATGCTCTTGAACTGAATTGCACAAACATTAGATTGTACATTGTTGATTAGTAGCATCAACCTCTGGAGTTACATCAATTAAATTGGTTAAAATTTGCGGGGAGAAAAATATCCTATATAATTAAAATTTTATTGAATCAGTCAATGATACCATCCTTGAAAAAGAATCACACATAATTTGAAACGTTGGCTATAAATGACTGAAAGATTCAATAGAACAAATTGTCCTGTAAACTTTTTAATTAGATTGTTCTAACGACACATTTCATTTGACAGGTCTGGACCCAACAATTGTCTTTTACATGGGTTCGAATAGATCAAGAGACTTGGATCATACAGATGCACATTTCGTAGATATAATACACACTGGTGCAGGGGTACTTGGACAATGGGGACCAAATGGCCATGCTGATTTCTATGTGAATGGAGGATCTAGTCAACCTGGATGTGCAAGCGATACCGTGTTCAGTAAGTCTCCATTTATTAAAAAAAATTTTTTTGATTTGAAATGAAATATAAATGTAGATTTCAGTGTACGTGACAGTGGACAGAAGATGTTGTCTTTGTCTTAAGGCTTAAGCTCCTTTTTGAGATTATGATTGTGAGGAATGCTCATCAGAAATGTCAGAAAACATTCTGTTTCGGTTACTTCAGTAGTACAGAACCCACCGTATTGAAAAAGTGGCTTTCCTCACGAAGCTATTTACATTTTTTCTATAATTAATTATCTTCGCTACCTATTTCTTTCCATCCTAGGATATTTTATCGATAAGTAATGAATTCTTTAGCATTAAAATTTGATCCCTCTTTTCAATTCCTTATCTTGGGTCTTCAAGTATGAATTTTTAACTTTTAACACCCTTGAATCCAATCCATCAGCTTCAGTTTCACTCCTCCTCTTCATGTGAATCTGAAAATATACTTGAACCTTTCCATTCAATGATTTAGACGCCATCATTATCGAATCTTGTGCTAGAAATTTAGTCCAATACATTCCCATCACAACATTTACAAATATCATGACTTTTTAAATCTTCATTTAGATTTTTAGGAGAACCATCAACATCCACAACTTCACCTTCTATCATCTTGAACCAGAAATGAGATTTACCTTAAATGTTCATTCATAATCTTCAATTATTCTTACAGAAACACTGGCATGTGACCACACCAAAGTAACTCCATATTTCATCGAATCTATAGTAACCAAGAAAGGCTTCTATGCTTACCCTTGCCCATCTCTATTCAGTTTTATGGTTGGATGGTGTGACCCAAAGGATAATGAGTATGTCCTGATGGGAGAGGATGTAACACACAAGTAAGAGAATATTTAGCTGATTATCATGGATAATCACTTTTGAATTATTTTTTTAGAGCCAGAGGTGTTTACTATTTAACTACAAACCCCTCACCACCTTTCGCTCAAGGTCATCCGAAGAAAAACAAAAATAGAAGAAGAAGTACGAGTATAGTAGGTAGACTGTTTCAACGAAAGAGGAGATGACCATGTAAATAATTATTGTTATAACTAATTGTAAATAAATTATTTTATTTAAACAAGGGTATATTATATTGGCATTTCTAGCCTCTGCTTCACAAATTTGAAGGAACCAATTCATACTCGGTTAACAATGGCTGAATTCTTCTCTTGTCGACTATTCGAAAATGAAAAAAAAAAAATCCCACCCCAATGAGTTTGAAATTTTTTTCAGTAATCGTTTATTTCAATTCTTTTCTATTTTACATGTAGTATACATTCATGAAAGAGTTTTATTTAAATTCATACATTGGAAAAGAATAAACACTGTTTACTCATATTGCTAGAATGAAATTCCTTCATTGTTCCACTAAAAACATCAAATAAATACATCTAAATTTATACAAACTAGTTCAACAAACAATTTCGAAACATTCTATGTATCCAATGAACATAGAAGAAATTTCAAAGATAAAGTTTCTTTCGAAAGGATCAACAATCAGCATCCTCAGATTAATCTAAAACTACAATTTATAACTATTTTTATGAGTGCAACTTAAATTTTATAGTATTCAATAATATTATTGCCTATACACTAGTGAAAAATCTAGCTTTGAAATTTTTGATAACGCTTGAAGAAGCATCACCAAAAATTTCTGGAGAGATCTTTTTTCAATTTATAACTCCCCAAAACATAAGAATAATATTACAAAACTCAATGTCAATATTCACTGTTTTTATAATTTAATTTTATATCAGGAAATATGTCTTCGAATTCAGAATGATGATATTTATAAGAGTAGTTGACATCAATTTTTTGTCGCCAGTTTTCGTAACGACCTTATTTTCTGATGAACTAATCATGTTGAATTCGAGTAGAATGGTACTATATTTATATAAAAATCACATCACATTTAACATTCAGATAGAACTGGAGGATAGTTTTTCAAGAAATTACATATGATTATTTCTATCTCGATTATTTAGCGTATTCAGAAACATTTTAATATTGTGAGGACGACAATATAAATAAACGATCTCACACTATGAATTTTTATACATGAATTCAATCACAAAACTTCAAATACACAGAAAACAGTTGACCCATACATTAATTATCAACTGTTTCGAATGTGGGTTACTTAGTGATGTACTAACTAACTAATTCGTAATTTTGAAGATTGAGTACTTCTTAAAATATCATTCCATATAATCAAATGAAATATTAATTTTTAGTAACTCACATTCCAAATTTTATTTAAGGTTCAATTTCATTCTTACCATCTTCACAAACGCTCACAACAATGACAATTTTAAAAGCCTAAAAAAACAAGTGCATAATTAACGAAGTGCAGAGTTAGGTAAGTACAACATTTTCAAAAATATTTGTAGATTATTCAAAACATGGTTTATTGTCTGAAATTGGCCCTATTGTATTTCACCGATCAAAAATAATCTCAACATGAAATATTTCCCTAGAATTTTTTATATATTCTTGTCCAATTGAATGAAACAAATGTTTTTAATTTTTTTTATGAACTGCAGTTTCATAACGAAAATTATGTATTTTATTGTACTTGTAATATTGTCCTTCGTCATATTACAATTTAAAAAGAATCAGCAATCATGATATTTACGCTTAAACAAAGTACTTTTTATACAAAAAGCAAAATAAAATTAACGCATGAAAATAAACTGAATAAAATTCCTAAGTATTCATAACTAATAATATCATAAATTATATCAGAAAAAATTCTAACAAATTTGTCTCAAGTATACGCTTACACATCTACATCTTAAAATTATTATCTTCAATATTTATTATCAACGATTTGGCAGGGATATTATTAATCTCTGCCATATTTATTGTCAGCACAGCCTTGAGGTTTCATCCTCAAAATACTAATCATCTAATGGATGAAAAACCAAAATTCATCTCATATATGACTGAAATGATTAAAAAATAATAAAGATATGTTTAATACTTTTATGTCCTATTGCATCGAATCCAAGCAAATAGCAACAAAAGTTCCGCAACTTTGAATATATATTTAGATGATAGTCAAAATCATCTCTGTTGAATTGTTAATATTTTATTAATATTTTCTTTTTCGGAAAGCATTCAAAATTATGGTAGAATATGAATAGACATAATGATTTTCTTTATTAACGTTAGGAATCAATCCCTGAAAATAAACTACATTTCATGCTAATTATTTTTTATGATATTTTCTTATCATCATTTTAGCAACAAATGCATATATTAATTTAAATTTATTTATATATTTCGAATGAATTGAGAGCTCACCATTTGAATATCATTTATCGAAATCAATCCCATTTCAAACGATCCCATATTATTTTAAGCTGTTTCTCACAAAAAGGAAAAATCAACGAAATTATAAGACCTTCAATTAATTGACTAAATGAATCAGTAGGATGATAATATTCCTTTCTAAATATGTACTGGATATCTGTTACATTATAAATGGTTTACAATGTCTTTCCATTCATTCGAAAAATGTTATAACTATAAAATTGACAAAGAGTTTACCTAAATATATCTTTGTTCGTGCCTGTGGCCAACAGTTGCAGTTTACCATTATTTTATTTGATTCTAACTCTTTTATCCCTATCTGATCTCATAATGAAATATAAACGTTTGAACATCTTTTTAAATTTCTATCTAAACGACAAGTCCAAGAAATTATACGTTGAGTAATTATTTTATATTAGTTTATTAAATGTTCTTCTCAATTTCTCCTTCAAAAATTTGAAATTAACTCACCATTATCTGGAAATTTCGACCAGACCCTCATCAGTTCTTCTTTTCTATAATGATGTATGGACATCCACAAGGCAGTGATATCATAATTATCGAGAGAAGTTTTTCTCTAGCATTTAACCAAGCAACAAGTGCATCATTATAGAATTCACCAGATGAGTTTCTTATTTCAAATATCTTCGAAATCTGATGTCTTATCGAATTTTGCAGATACTTGAGGCAAAATTAGATAAGCAATTGTGTGAGAAAAAATCGGACTTGCATTTTCTCCTTCATCAAAAACTAATAGGTGCGGTCGTTAACAGTGCCGTACATGTAAGTGTCTTGAGCTTCTGGTTGAACAGCCTCCTGTCTGAAAGGATTCGTCACCCTTCCAGTGAAAGGATTGGTCAAATTGGTTTGTTGCTGGGCGGGAGGAGCACTTGGAGGCATTGATTGGGGTGGCACGTTCTGCAGTGATGACTCTTGAGTTAGTTGCTTTGGAAGAGGTGGTCTTGGAGGTAATGGTTTGTCTACTGACCCGTAGTTGACTGAGTTGTTTCGATTCTGGAAAATTTTCGTTGGTATTATTTGATGATACGCGTGGTGGGTCTTGAATTTTCAGGATATTTGAGGTTTGAATGTGCCGGTTCAATTCGCCTAATAGTCTTGGAAATAAATACTAAGATGAAATAAAGTATTCTCCACAAATAATCCAATGTTTACAACAATTTTTTCGCCAACATTGTGGCATCTTTAGGACATGTTTGTTATCTATACATATAAGGTGTTTTGTATTAATCGAAATATAACTTGAAGAACTACAATGGACTAGTTTTCAGTTTTTTGTTAAGGATTAATTCTAAAAATTCAAGTAAAATGAAACAAAAATGTGGAAGAATCATTGAAATATCTCTAGAAATGAAAAAGTTATGGGACTTTGAAGTTGCGCTTGGAAGAATAATTTCATAGTACGTGTAAGTGTCGTGACGTCACACACTAGACGACTGGTATTCGCAGAATGCTTACGAATTCATTGGTGTACAATCACTTGTGCCGTTCGTGTCGTGTTTGGTTCGTTACACGATGGCTGAAATAACTTACTATATACATACATATAAATTACTTTTTTCTCTTTTTACTTTTTACTCCTCACATAAATATGTTTTTCCATTGATAATAATGGATAGACTTCAACAACCAGTACTCAACTACAAACTGTTTATGAAACGTTTTTTAAATAAATCATCGTTATAAGTTGAACCAAGATGAAGCAAACTCAAAAGTAGATGCTTACTTGAAAAGTTTAACTCCTTTTATTTCTTCACTGACATAAGATGGATTTGAAGAAAAAAACTCCATCACTGCGAATATATAATAATAATATCTATTTTAGGCAATTTGTCACTTTGTCCTTTCACGAAGCCTTCTTCCATTATGGTGACATAAAAACAAAACTCGAGTTAAAACTACACTGTACAACTACAAACGGCGCGAGAGCCTTGGCGCGGCTAAGTATTTAAACGTTATTTATGGTGTAGCGATCACAGGCAAGAGCCGTGACGTCACAGACCAAAGACGTTATGCGCTAAAATACGTAAATTTAAATAATCTATTTCTCAGTCATTTATTGATGGATTTTCAAAATTTTTTCACTGATTTATCAGATTTGCTCTATATTTTAATTCTATCGTGTCGAATATAGTATTATCAACATCACTAAACTAGTCCATTATAGTAAATATGAAAATAATTGCGGGAAACAATTTGTTCGGTGCCTTCAGAAACGTGTAAGTGACAGTTCCTTTAATTCTTATGTCATATGTGTGTTTTTTATTTCAAATCTTGACCGAGTTGCTTTAATAAAACACCACTCGTCTTGCATACTTTTGGTAACTCAGTTAAGTTGACTTACCAAAATTCGGTCAAAATTGGAGACCATAGATATTTATAGAAGCAGCACCAGATGTCAGTTAAACATCAAAAACACAACTTTCTACTAGAGTTTTTTATGTTAACGAACTCAATTCAACTCACAGCAAAAGAAGATTTGATATTTCCGGCTTCGGCCATCTGGTTCCATTGTTTTTCTTCTTCTGCAGTAGGATCGGCCCATTCTTGTAAATCACCAGACGCGAAAATTCCATAAAATATGATACCAGCGTAGTGGATGAAAGCAGAAAGGATGAAAACTTCTCGCCATCTTTCTATGGTCTGTAGGTAGTTCAAAAAGTTATAAATTAATAGACGGAAGTGGAAAAAGGCCAATATTAAGAGGCATTTGTCAATGCCCAAGGGATATTCGGCTGACAATTTTTCAACAGAAAAATTTATGGCTTTACTAAAATTTAACTGAACATTAGATTCGTTGCTGCTGTCTACTATAGATGATCTATTACCATTGCAACCTGGGCATCTCAGGCTGATTTAAATACTATATTGTTGAACAGGTCAATCATAATGTTATTGTCATTATAGTACCTTTTTGCAAGAGTTTGCAGAAAACGTTCCACATTGTCTTCACCGTTGCTTCTTTATATTCGGTCCCGTCTTTCTTTCTCATATTGACCGCCCAATATTTTAGTATCAACGTCAATTCTTCTAAGCTCCTATGTTCATTGAATTCATATTCTCGTTCGCAGCAAAAATTCATAAATATTCCTCAAATATATTTGTGACTGTTTGTTGTATTTCTGAGGATTTTTCTCTTATTAGCGCATTTATACTTTGTTATAACGGGTGTTTCCTTTCGGGGTATATAACTTTAAGTTGGCATTACTGTTCAAGATGGTTACCGATTCAGCAGCTGTCAAGTGATTTATTCTCAGTTTGGTTTGGCAATTCATCATTAATAGACTCACGCCTGAACAACGCTTGCAAATAGTGCAATTTTATTTCGAAAATAATGTGCGGAATACGTATCGCGTATAGCTATTAAGCGCACTTGAATGGCTACGTCAACAAAAAAAATGCCGCATTTGGAGTGAATCTAATCCTCAAGTGTATGTCGAAACACCGTTACATCCAGAAAAACTGACTGTTTGGTGCGCTTTATGGGCTGGTGGAATCATTGATCCGTACTTCTTCAAAAATGATGATGGCCAGAACGTTACAGTCAATGGTGATCGGTATAGAGCCATGATTACTAAATTTTTCATTCCTGAATTGAACAACCATGATGTCCAGGAGCTGTGGTTCCAACAAGACGGCGCAACATGTCACACAGCTCGTGCCACAATCGATTTATTGAAAGACGTTTGGTGACCGCCTTATTTCACGTTTTGGACCTGTGAATTGGCCTCCAAGATCTTGTGATTTAACACCGCTAGACTACTTTCTGTGGGGCTATGTAAAGTCATTGGTCTATGCGGATAAGCCACAAACCCTTGGAAGACAACATTCGCCGTGTTATTGCCGATATACGGCCACAAATGTTGGAAAAAGTAATCGAAAATTGGACGTCCAGATTGGACTACATCCGAGCCAGCCGTGGCGGTCATATGCCAGAAATCATATTTAAAATGTAATGCCACAAGATTATCTTGCGGATAAATAAAATTCATATCAATCGAATAATCCATCGTTGTTTTATTGAAATTTAAAGTTCTATAGCTCTAAAAAAAACACCTCTCACTTTGAACACACACATTTTTCCTCATAATTTCTCAAATTTTATATAAAAAATACCATAATTTGTTCCGAGTTTTCATGGTCACTTTTCTCGATTACTCCAAAAAGGGGTGACCTCGAAACCACCCGAAACCTACCCCTTTGAAATTTAGCGCCGTTTCATTAATACATCTCGACGCCCCTGAAAAGGCGTCCGCGGACGGAACATAGGGAGGACGTTTCAACAGTGGCGTTTCCGCACCGTGAATGGGGGAAATGACATGCATATAAACTTAATGTTCCCCAGACCGAAAAGGATTCAGTCATGCGTGAAAAATTCGGGGTGTATTCGCTTTGAATATGATATACTGACGCCGTGATTTCCGCTTTGTAACTCCCTGGACCGCACTCGCTTAGCTTGTCGAGATTTATTGACTTATAACGGAACTTGAGTTTTAATTTTCTTTATAATCTGGAATTCTTCGGTAATATACATTTGATGACCGATGTTATTTTCTCTAATTCTGTGGTTATTCCGTTCATTCTTCCACATCTTGTAGAACAAAATCGTGCGAGAATATATCAGAAACGCACAGTTTTCATGGTTATATTTTATTATTATATGTTGGTACTCCGAACTTTCCGCCACGGCTTTATCTGTCAATTCATCAATTTGCCTTAAAGAAATCAGTTCTGCCAACCAACATTTTTCAATGCAAAAATCACTAAAAGAAATTTATGGAAATAATTCATTGATTTCAATAAAAATGCAATGAATTAGAGAAAATAATGTATAATACTCGTGCAGAAGGCTCATTCTTCCACACATTCATTCAAAAACTCGCCACTTCGTGGCTCGTTTTTGAATTTTGAACTCGTGGAAGAATATGAATGCCTTCTGCACTTGTATTATAAATAACTATTCCGATACTGTTCCAATGACATATGACAAACAGAACTGTCATTCAAAACGTCATATATTTAGTTGAAGGTTAGCCATTAACCTCAGAGTAATAAACATAGATTGAGGGAGCATTTGTCATATTCAGTACCAAATTTTGTCCCCAACATGAACTAACAAATTTGGCATGAAGTGCGCGGAAATGAAAACATCAGTGATACGATATTTCACTCGATCGGCGTGTTTCTCCACAAAGAACGCACTTCTTATGTCCCATAGTGAATCAACGTTTCATATTAACTCAAAATATATTGAAATAAAAACCTAAATATATCAAAAATTCAGAAAAAAAAACTTCAAGCGCGCCTAAGGACGTGAAACAACCGATTACACTAGGAGAGAAATAATTGCCAAACCTTGGGTTTCAACAGGTAGATACAGAAAATAATAAATATTCTGCTTATAAATTCGACAGTAAGGAAAAATATCGAATTCCGAATATTCAAATTTGCATATTCAATCGGGAATCATACAAATAAATATATTTCATTCAATATTATATACATTCATAACGATATAGTAGCATTGTGGATTCGAAAATATATTACAACCGACAACGTAATCTAACCGTATTGGGGACATGTAAAAATTGCGTATACTTCCTCTATCTATGTTTATTATCTTATGATATGGACCAATTATATTTGTATCAAGATCTAGGAATAATAGTGTTCCTTTCAACAACCAACTGCTCACAGCACCTTTATTTTAACTTCTAATGAAAGTCACCAAGCAAACATCGCTGATATGATTCAAATCACCGTGACTAGAACAATTTAAAAGGTATCTACATATATTGCGATGTTGTATAATGACTTTTTTAAAATGCCAACTTCAATTTCTCATCATGTCAACACGATTTAGATGAAATAGAACATAACCATAATTATCAACTGTTTTCAGCCACGTCAACAAATTAAATTATATGTCTTAACTAAGCTTTTCTCAATTCACAACGGAGCATTGTTAAAATTGTTCAGCTGGTTTTTTAACTTAAATTAATTTTCATGAGCAGAGCTTTGAAGGAGAAGAATTGGAACAAACGAATCTGGTTCGAATGTAATCACTATATTCAATTGAAAATTGTGTTATTTTCACAGCTTTTTAAATAATACCCATTTTAAAGCTTTCATCAGTTAGAAAGATAAAACTGATAAACCCATACAACGCAATATTTATCCATAAAGTAAGTCATATGAAAGTAACCAAATTTCTTAATTTGATCTTTTATTTGGAAGAACTTTACTCACCCTTTCTTCCCCCAAAATCTTATTCACAACATACGGACAGATACAGCCCGCTATGGTTCCTATTCCATTAGACATACCCATGAGGATACTGGCATATCTCGGAGCTATATCCAGATGGTTCACATTGAACCCAGATATGGCAAAACCACTGAAAGCCACACCAATCGACAGTGCGATGATGGCTAGCTCAAAATCATTGCAGTAAGCCATCACTATGAAGAATGTAGCTTCCATACCGAAGCCACCACAGTTGAAGAGTTTCCTAACTTGGGTTGTTGTAAGGATACCATTTCTTCTTATTCTGTCAGCTAGGATACCACCACTTGGTACGATGATGGTCATCAGAAAGTGAGGTAGGGCCCCAAGGATGGTATTCTGAAAAAAGAAATGATGGTCTGTGTTTGTATTCACCTCTAGAGTCATTGTTGAAGGTATAAGAATAAGGGTGCAAGAGTGGAAGGTTCAAGAAAAGATGGTTGTCTTTAGTTATAATAAATTTAATAGTATGATAAAGTAGAAGTGTTAACTTACCTTCTCAATAGATTCATGATAAGTATCCGAGAAATAGATTGGTTGGTTGAGAACAAGAAGATAAAAATTCCAAGAACGACAGAAATTGGCCACAAAAATGGCGTAACATGGCATCGACTTGAAGAATGTCAACCATGGAGTGTTCTGAAGTGTTGGAGCTACATATGTCTCTGTTACTTTTCCTGAAAAACAGAGAGTGATATTCGGTATTCAATTGATTCTTTCAAAATGAGAATTAAATATAATATCCAATACAACAGAAAAAAATTCACAGGGTTTCTTCGAGAATTTTCATTATTTTCCAAACTAGATGAAAACTCAACTCACCTAACGAATTTTCTATGTACATCATTTCCTTCGTCTCAATACAAGGATGTAACGCTGGTTTTTCGAAAACCAGCCACACCCATGCCACATACCAAATCATTCCGATGACGCTGTAGAAGTAGAATGGGGACATGGGTCCAAAATAGTCGACAAGGACGCCACAAATCAACATGGCGAACATCACACCTCCATAACAGCCAGAAAAGGCCAAGGTGGCTAATTTTGAACGTTCTAAGGGTGGGGCCCAGTACCTCATGATACCATGGCACGCTGGATATGTCACACCCTAATAAATTAAAATCTATTATCATTTCTTGTGAACACATTAATTCAATAGTATGCAGGGTATCCCAAATTCGTAGGTTTGGCGAAGATTCTTATTTCAAAGCATTATGGTTTTCGTGACACCGTGCTCCTTTTTCATAAAACCACCACAAATAGATGAGATGTTGCTGTTATAGTTTCTGTTTTCCATATTTCGACTATTGCGAAATTTATTGAAATGGTTGAAAGGGGTATTTATGAATATTTTCACGTAGAATACAGTGTCGTTCCGTTTTTTTTTTCAGATGCCCACTTTTTGAAATATTGATATAACTTACCCTTTTCAAATGGAACTCCAAAAGAATGAATTGCTCGTTACAAACAATTTATGTTCAACCAGAATAAGCTTCTGGGTACTCTCTTAATAAATTTTTGAAAAGTGGTCTGTTACGTGAATAGAATAGTGATTACCAGTTATTATTCTAACCTTATCGAGAAAATTAATCAGGCAACCTTGAAATCGGAAGTAAGAACTTTCCTAGCAGATTTTCGAATAGGAAACATCATAGACCTTGGAGAACCGAAATTATCAATATGAATTAAGGAGTCTATGCTTCGCACGCTTCTGGTCAACTTTTGTGAATCCATTTTGTAAAAATTCTTCTCAAATCCTAAACGATGCAAACTTTACTTGATGAGTAACGCAATCATATCAAGTGCCTTTGATATTCAATTCAGCAGCCCAATTCAACGGACTCACAAAATCAAATCTTAAATTGCATTTTCAGAGGCGGACACAGGAACTGTCCTTTCGGATCGTCTCCATATTCAATGGAGAATTTACTTCTTTTGAAACTTGGAATCCAATTTCCACAATCGCCTACAAAAAGGTGTATCAATCATACCTCTGTAAATCTGCTTGCCTTTCAGATCCTTCAAATATTAACTTGATGAGGGCTTGATACTACAATTTTTGTTATTCGCAAATTTAATCGACTTTTATTGAACCCAGAAAGGTCTTAAATATTTGCGATCTACTGATTAATGAAAAATTCGCTGTCAAAATCAATTTTACCATCTGTACACGATAATTCCCAATCATTATTTACTATAAAATTCAAATTTTCAGCGCAGGTTCAGGGTCTGACTATAAGAGATGAGTTCGTTTATTTTCTGAATCCGTTTGATGATTAGTGAAAAAATATCAATCTCAAGAAAAGAAATTAGTTGCAAAATAGTGAAATGAGAGTTCATCTATCTCAAGAAAAGAAATTAGTTGCAAAATAGTGAAATGAGAGTTCATCCAAAATTTCAAGAACATACCATGATCATCATTGGGGCATCTCCGAACATATTCATAAGATTCCTAATTCAAAAAAAATAATATGAGTAAGAAACAAAACAAGCGAGCCAAAACTCCTACTTCTTGTTAGTACTATTCTCATTTTTTAATCTTCGTGACTATATTAAGTAAGTTCTTTCACGTCCTTGAATAAACATGATAAAGCTCAAATTACAGGGTGAGGACCATAGAAATTAGGCTACCAATTTGGTCTACGCCTTGATTGAATCTAAATATATAGACGAAACGTTGGCGTAGTCCAAATTGGTCACTTGATGTCAATAGTCTTAATTCTGTAATTTGAACTTCAACATCTTCCTGACAATTTGATACAAAACCTTGCACACTTTTTATTAGTTATTTTTGGTTTCACTGGTATCGCAATTTTTTTCTTGAAAAACACGGAACCGATCTAGGCTAGCTAGATATCTACACATGTTCTGAAGAACTTATATTATAGAGGTCTGCAGATTATGTTTCTTTAGAAATAGCGATTTACTTTGACTTACCTCAACCAAACCCTGCATGACCTTGAGCGTGATGATGAATGGTGGATGTTTGTAAGTGAATGGTATGAAGAAGTTGAGAAGTGATGAAGTTCCGATGGCAAAACCAAAAAGTTTGTTAGCGGGATATGCAGCAGCTATCAAACCTCCAGGTATTTGTGTTATGAAATATCCCCAAAAGATAGCAGATTCTATGGCTGAGGCTGTATCCTCTCCCCATACTTTAGTCTTGTTCTGAAATGGATTTTATCTTTTACATTAGGATTCTTTCTTCATCTACAGAAAAAGTAAATTGAATTGTCCTTGGTATTTTTTGCACTAATTCAATAATTATTTAGTAGAAGAAAGATCCATCTCCAATCATAGTTTTTCTAGAAATTGAACTTTCACTTAACTCTAATGGTCATTAACATCATTAATAAAAATATTCATTAAAATCAATTATAACCAATCCCAACAATTCAATGCACGTTTCGGTGTTTCAAATAGACAATTGTAATAGCCTCTATTTCTCTAAAAAAAAAGAAAAGAAAAACATAACAAAACTTATAAAGGTTGAAACAACTTCACTAACCTCGAATTGTAGCTTAACTATACCCATCGATGTTCTCATTCCAAACATAATAATAAAACCCATACAACTCAAAACTGCAACGGTGGCTCTTTTTGATAAACATGGCAATTCTGCTCTAACGTACTGATCGATTTTTCTCAGTGGGGGTCTTTCATGTGACTTGATACTTTCTGGACTGCTGAGTTCGTCCACAGGTTCTCCTTTTCTGGGTGGTACGTCCAGTTCTTCATATTGCTGATTCCTGAAAAAAAATTACACTATTAGAGGTTTTCTTGAGCGGAGAGAAATGAAAGACATGATTCCTTCTTGCGCTGATCTTGTTAATACGAAATCTGTTTCAGAGTACTTGAATAGTAACTACAGTATACAATACAGTAGTAATGGTTACAATCTTAGGGTAATAAACATAGATAAAGGGAGTATACGCAATTTTTACATATATATATATATATATATACAGTGAGATAAATTATTTGCCGAATAAAGTAAGGAGGTGTGGTTGGGTATCTAGGCAATTTAGAAAAGATCAACAGTCTATAGTCTATTCATCTATATTTCGAAACAATATGCGTTTCTAAGAAACGCATATTGTTTCGAAATATAGATGAATAGACTATAGACTGTTGATCTTTTCTAAATTGCCTAGATACCCAACCACACCTCCTTATATATATATATATATATATATATATATATATATATATATATATATATATATATATATATATATATATATATATATATATATATATATATATATATATATATATATATTCTCGATTAAAAATGCAAATTTAAATATTTGGATTCCGATATTTTTCCTAATTGTCGAATTTATAATAAGCAGAATATTTATTATTTTCTGTATCTACCTGCTGAAATCCAAGGTTTGTCGACTCTTGCTCTCCTAGTGTCATCGGTTGTTTCACGTCGTTTGGTGCGCTTTAAGTTTGTTTTCTGAATTTCTGAATATTAAGGTATTCATTTCAATATATTTCGAGTTAATATGAAACGTTGATTCACTAAGGGACATACGAAGTGCGTTTTAGGTTGAAAAACTCGCGAGTTGAGTGAAATATTGTATCACTGATATGTTTTCATTTCCGCGCGCTTCATGTCAAATTTGATAGTTCATATTGGGGACAAAATTTGCTTACTGAAAATGACAAATGCTCCCTCTATCTTTGTTTATTACTTTGAGGTCACAATCGATAAATAATAAATGAACATATATGAATTTGCGAAGGAATTCGTAATGAATGAGTCTATGAGCCATGAGTGAGAACATTTTTGGCTCTATATTCGATAATTACAAACATTGTGATAAAACGATAGAACGATATGTTCAAAAATGAAAGTACCTGTTTCAAACTGTTCATTTTCTTGTCGAAGGGGGTTGATACATTTCTTTATACAATTTTCCAAAGAACATATAAAAACGGTATTGTTTCAGAACATGTTTAATCAAAAGTTTTATTAACATAATTTTCATTTTGAATTGATTGTATGGTATGGTCTTCAATAATACGCAGTCTTCTGGGTTCATCTCACATCTAGCTTTGGACCATCGGAACAGGCTGTTCCATGAGAAAAAATATATGTTTGGTCATTAAAACCTCTTTGCTACAACCTTTGTGTTTCCAAGCAATTTGAGCTCTATAATGGAACTAAATGGTACTGGATCGAAAAAAAAAGTCAATGGTAGAACAGCCTGTATAATAGAATTCGACTCCATTCATCTTCTGAGACATGCAACCCCAATAAAACCCACAACTCCAACAAAAAAAATTATCTTCAACAAATATCACATTGTCGCGTGAATACGCTAATGGTTAAAACACATCACCGGATTCGAACTAACCTGTTATTAGATTTATTAGACGTTCGAAACGTTTTATGATAAACGTCACTCATCCCCCCAATGCCTCAGCAACCACCCCCTGATGGGGGGGTAATACGTTTTAATGCTGGCTTTCATAACATGTAATGACGAGCTCAGCATTGTGTAGGGAAGCATGTTAATGCAGTTTAGTCATCAGCGAGAAGGCAGAACGAGGATAAGGAAGGAGCAGAGGCGTATTCGCCGGTTTGGCACGATTTTAAATTTCTTTCTCTGAAATTTTTATGGGATGATTTAGTCTCGAATTGTCACCAAAACATCGATCTTATGGAAATTTATTTGGGTTCTTTCCACCCTCTCAACAATTTTTTAATATAGGGTGTGACTGAATAAGTGGTACAAATGAAAATGAAAGATTCCTCTCATGATTCTTAAAAGAAAAAGTCCTATGAACAGGGACCCGCAAATAAATTTTTTTCCATAGCATCTTCAAAACACAACATATCCAACTGAAATTTGGCGTGGTTATTCGAATTTAGAGTTTATATCACATAATATGCCAATTTTGATTGTAAATTAACGGGGTATATTTTATGAACATATAGGTAGGTATATTTTTTGGAACTGAGTCCGTTTTATTCCTCAAGAACCTTTTTTTGTGGTTTAAAAGTATCATTATCATAAAAATCCAATCAGTAAGCTGTGATAATAATGATAATAAAGTTTATTTGAGAACTTCAACAAATAATGATGAATAAATTGATTACATAGGCGTACAACTTTGCTGCTTCCGCCGTTTTTTTGGAAATACGAAGTTTTATTGTAACAAACTGGTTATACTTTTATGATTCAAAGTATTGTCCATCGCTGGCCACTACTTTCTCCCATCTTTCGGTCGGCGTACGAATCCCGCGTTGTAAAAACTGGTCATCTTTCGAAACGATCCACGAATCGATCCAGTTTTTTACTTCTTCATATTACCGGTTAGCCAGGCCGTGTGCCATTGACGTTTCCAAGTATGTCTTGACTACTTTTGCAACATGGGGTCGAGCATTGTCATGCTGTAAAATCACTTTATCATGTCTATCGTTGTATTGCTGCCGTTTGTCTTTCAATGATTGGCTCAAACGTATTAATTCCATTCGATAACGATCACCTGTTATTTTTTCAGTCGGTTTTAGCAACTCATAATACACAACGCAGAGCTGGTCCCACCAAATACTAAGCATGACCTTGGAACCGTGAATTTTCAGTTTGGTCGTCGACGTGGAAGCATGGCCGGGATATCTTCATGATTTTTTGCACTTGGGATTAGCGTAATAAACCCATTTTTCGTCCTCAGTGACAATGCGATGCAGAAATCCCTTCCGTCTCTGCCTTACAAGCAGCTATTCAAAAGCAAACAAATGTCGTTCAACATCTCTCGGCTTCAACTCGTTCGGCACCCAATTTCCTTGATTCTGAATCACTTCCATGACTTTCAGGCGTTTTAAATTCGCTTGTTGCGTCACTCCTCAAGTTGTTCACCTAGGGTGTACAACTTTGCTTCCGCCGTTTTGGAATTGATGGCTGTAACGATTAGTGTCATAAATGTATAACCAATTTTATACGATAAAGCCTAGACTTTCGGAAAAAACGGCGAAAGCAAAGTTATACGCCTATGTACGTATGTATAGGAGACCGATATGAGTGATATGACATAATAAATGTTGGGTTGATTAATACAGTTGTATAATAATAAACTAATCTTTTAATAAATCTCAATCATCTTTAAAAACTTCACTTTCTAGCTCTTGGGAAAAAATGTACGAAATACGTCAAGAAATATTAAAGGTAAAATGGCATAATCAGGAAGCAGCTTCTTGTCATAACGTCTCCATGACGCTTCAGTTTGTCCTCGACACCCGAAGCTTTCAAAGAAGACGTATATTACATAGTTTCCAGAAAATGAAATTGCAAAAATCAAAACCTTCCAAGAGTAATTCGGTGGAGTCCACCTCTGTGAAAACCCCGATTTCAATTGCGATCAGATATAGAGATGGGGTAAAGCGCTGTGCTCGCCATTTCACTGGGACGGCAAGTCATTAATAACTGGATTGTGACAATTTGACGAATGTAGATAGAAACGCCCCATGGGGAACATTATCATGAATTCGACGCTGAAATGATCATCGAAATATCTTGTCTAGGCGAACAGAAGGAATTATTGCGATACCTATAAAGTTGGCGATCCACATGAAAATTTTCGTGGATATGTTATAATCTATAAAAAATAACAGTATATGTAATATAGAATGTAACATTCTAATAAATACGCATAATATAACATATAAATGAATATCTCGAGAAAAACTGATTCGCGTTAATACTCTACACAACTATTGAATAAAGTCATCATTATGGAAGTTATTTCTCGAGTTATATAACATTCATTATTCACAAGTAATTGATTATTATACACTGGTCATCTGATTTCTATGGTAGCTCCATATTTTGTGAAATATCAAAACTTCGAGTGATGTCTAGTTTATTCTATAGTATCTTTTGTGAGAAAAAGTGTTCAAATAATACCACTAAGATATGTTCCATATACCTACAAACTTTTGAAACCATACAACATTTCCTTATATAGTAAGAGCCTGTGGACCCCAGTTTTACGTCATAAATTGAAAATTAAACATTTCTTCACACAACAGATTAGTCTGAGAATCCTACATCTACCCTTAGCTTCCACCAGATACAAGCGTCCAAAGCTTTCACTCCAAATCGAATCTTTCGATGACCGTTTGTAAAAGTTCTGTACTGTATTGATCAATATTCCATGAAGCGAATTATTTAGATCAGCCAATAGATCCTTCCTAAAAACTTTCGAATAATGATAAGCAATCACAACTCTCATAATTTAACCTCTTTAAAATCTGGATAAAGCCGTCTACGACTTGTATATTCCAAACAGCTGATTTTCATGGTATGCTTCAGCAAGATTCCCGTGAAATGTAAACTATGAACATTGCTGACAACTAAGAAGTCTGAAAATACTGGTGTGTCCACTGATTAGATTTTATTTGAGAAAATTCTGACGACTCGACCACGGCATTTCCTGTAGTTCCCTTGTATCCGTCGGTTTCTATAGAAACGACAGCGAAGAAATTTCATTACTTTGCTTAAAAGGCGCTAAACAACGAAATATTCATATTTCCATAGAAACAACAGTGGAGTTCGATGTCAAAATGAAGTTTAAGGAATATTCTGAAAATCCAAGAAAGCTTCAAAAGTCGCCTTCTTCTTCTTCAGGTGTCGTCTCCGTTCTGAAGTTTGGCTGTCATCAAAGCTATGCCTATTATAGATACTGCAGATCTAAAAAATTGGCAGTTGTTGCAATTGTACCATTCTCTCAAGTTCTTCAACCATGAGTTCCTTTTTCTTCCAATTGATCTTTTGCGTATTATCTTTTCCTAGACAATAAGCTGTAGCAACTGGTATCTATCTCCCCTCATAATATGTCTCAGGTATTGCAGTTTGCGTTTTTTAATAGTCAGTACCAATTCTTTCTCTTCCCACATTCTTCGCAAAAGCTTCACATTCGTAACTCTCTCTGTCCACAATGCTCTTAGTATTCTACGGTACATCCACATCTCAAATGCTTCTATCCTTCTGGTATCGATCTTCTTTAATATCCACGCTCCCATTCCGTAGAAAAAAATTGACAGCACGTAACATCTCACAAGACGAATTTTAAGCTTAAGGCTTAGATCTCGTCCACAGATTATATTTTTCATTTTAGTTAATGTGGCTCTAGCTTTTTCCACTCTGATCCTGATTTCGTCAGAGCTATCGTTATTTTTGTTGATAGCCGTTCCCAGGTAATTATACTTCCTCACACGTACAATTTTTTGAGCATGCACTATTATGTCAGAGAAGTTTTGTTGTGATTTAGATATTACCATTATTTTTGTTTTGCTGATGTTAAGTAATAATCCGTATTCTTCACTGCTTTCTACTATATTGTTAATTAGTTTCTGAAGATCTTCTAGAGTTTCTGCAATTACAACCGTGTCATCAGCATATCTTAAATTGTTTATTGTGAAGCCATTTATTTTAATACCTTTATCTTGCCCGACAGTTTTATCTTAAACTTTTTCAAGACTGAGTAACCACACCAATATGTCTAGGTATAATATATCCAGTGACTTAAGTGTTTTAAAATGATAGCATACATACAGCATAGATCATCATGTCAGGGCTAAATATGATTGGTGGTACATTGGAGTAATAAATGAACTCAAACCTTTGTACCAAATAGAATCTACTCGACTCAGATAGAAAAAATCCATCCAATCCACACATAATCAATTCCATACGAAATTCCTGCAAAAACTCTAATGAACTAGCACTCTACTGCTGCCATGCCCTGGAATCGCCCTTCGACAAGACCTATTTTTTAATTTCCGGGCATTGTCGATCGTTTATCTGAATAATAGGGACCTAGCAGAGGAGAGGATGAGACCCAGATCGATCAGCATCGAAAGCGATATGATTCTCGTCGCTTCTTTGATTGCACAGCTTCCTGCATGAATGCCGAACAACGATGCGCCGGAAGTGACGTGGAGTGGTCGCAGAAAACGACATTGGCGTTCTTGGAGGTTTTTCATGGCGAACTAGGAGGTAAAGGAGGGTTTGTGAGTAGGGGAGTTATGTAAAGTACCAGGCTATATCTATCTCAAGGTCTTATTTTCCTGTTTCGATGTCAAAAAAGAAATACTTATGTATTTGTCATACGAATTCAATGTGTCGCCTTACGAGTAGATCATTCTTTCTGAGATATACAGGGTGTTTCCTAAACATGCGGCAAAAATTCAGAGGGTTGTTCCTTGGACTATTTTAAGCATGTTTTGTCCTTGGATGATTTTTGAAAAACCTCTTTGTTTCGAAGATACAGGGCGAACAACATTTTTCATATTTTTAAAATTAATAATAGTTTAAATAAAAATGCGTACCGCACTGTGTTTACTAAGTAGGTACAATTTATTTTTAAATTTGTTTAACAACATTCCAATTACTAAAAACGGCCAGTTTTTTGACTAAAAATTGATAAGTGCAGATGGTAAAGGAATACAGATTAAACACGGTTTTCATTTGAATTCGTTTTGTGATGTATTAGCAATTAACATTTTATCTTTGACTATTATGAATCGCTATACAAACACCGAGATGACTGACATGCATTTCATTTATGGCTAGAGGTGGTCATTTTCAACAGTTTTTGTAGGTTGAGTTGAATTTTCATGTAATTTTTCATAATAAAATGTTATTATCTGAAATTTTGTTTCCCCTATATCTTCGAAACAAATAGGTTTTTCAAAAATCATCAAAGGACAAAATATTCTTAGAATAGTCCAAGGAACAACCCCCTGAATTTTTGCCGCATGTTTAGGAAACACCCTGTATATCAACATCATTTGAAAGAGTGGTTGAATGGTTATAAAAAGATGGGTTTCAAAGATGGACTCTAACCTAGGTCTTCGGAGTTCGTAGGTCGGTAATAAACCTTGGAGCTCACGCTCTTAGTAGAGAATTGTGTGATGATGATATCAGAAAAATATATTCAAATATTAATAACTCCTCAACTATGAGTGCTAAAACTTTGCGGTCAAAAATATTATATTTAGTATCATCGTAGCAAAACATTTTTTCTCTTTTATAGTAATCAGTTGTTGGGTTTTCGCAAAATGAATATTCTTAATTTTGTATCATCGATTTTCTGTTTTGAAAATTTTTGGATCATATGGTTTATATCCTGCCTCTTGGAAAATAGCACTCGTTTGTCCACTACCTAGAAAGTAACCCAACCTCAATCTACAGATGAACTCCGACCAATAAGTATTTTATCGTATCTATCTAAAATATTAGAGAAATAGTTACTGCACAGGTTGTTTTAGACTTTACTTAAGCCTAATCAATCATGAGCTGCTTCTTGCCAAGCTGAAGTATTATCAACTTTCCGGAATTGTTTTGATTGTTTTCGAAATATTTCTATGTAATAGAAGTCAATATGTGAGAGTGAAGGGAGGTAGATCATCGTGTGTTCATATCTCAAAGTGAGTACTACAGGGTTCGATTCTGGGCCCACTCATGTTTCTGATCTATACTGCTGATTTGTGAGACTGTTAAATTTTGTCGGTTTTATGCTTTTGCTGATGATATTCAGATTTACATTGGTTTCAAACCGGTTCAGGCTGCATTGACATTCTCAGATAAATGAAGATCTAAGTTCATTGGCATTGAAGGCGAGATTGGGCGGTCAATATGACCCCCAAATCTTTTAATATCAACGTCAATTCTTCTAAACTCCTATGTTCATTCAATTTTTATTCATGTTTGCAGCAAAAATTTATTTGTGACTGTATGTTGTACTTCTAGGAAATTTTCTTGGATTAGCTCATTTATACTTTGTTATACTTTGAGCATACGCATTGCCAAACGTGACGCTTTGAAATTTATTTGGAATGAAGTTGTAACACTCAATAATGTTGTCATAGTGATTGATGACTGCACTGAATGCAATTATCGCTGTAATTTTCGATAATTGTTCTCCATATACATTGAATTTTTGACAGGAGGGAAATATTCCGTGTGATGTTGACATGATTGGGTGAAATTGTTTCATATGATCCAAATTACAGAATTTGATTGTTATAAGGTTAGGACTGTCAAAAAACTTTCACAAAATTCTGCTAAATTGCCTCTATACCCCCTAATTGGTCGTTGCCTAACGCACGCCAATGGCAGTTCTTCCCATGAATACCAACTACGATAGAACGCCGGCAAGTGACGTCGAGTGGTCTCAGATATTGCCGGAGCTTCAGCCACTCAGCCTCACCAAGGTGACGGGCTCTTGTTCTTCGAATCTCCCCCATCTAGATTTCTCTGTTTTCCACTCTACGCTCCCATCTTCGTGCTAACTGAGCCGAAGCGATTCATTATACGGAGGCTTTTGAATACTAATATCTACAGACTGCGCGTTTTTTCATTATTTGGACTAGATGGTAGGGAATGGGCAAGTTGAGAGTGCATGCGAAACAGTTTGATGAAAGTTCGCGTTATGCCTGTAATTGTATTTTGCACCCTCATGAAATGACGTGAATATTGGTTTTACCATATTGCAACTGGTTTCTAAATTTCAGTTTTATCAAATTCGTATTTTTTCAATAATTGGTATAACTACAGAATCAGAAACAGATTTCACCCATCAGTAGGGATTCATGGCTTGGCTTGATTTACTAATAGTAGTTTTTCAATCACAAGTCAAGTATTTTTTTATCAAGCTACTTGATTTTCAGCAGTTTTATTGTGTAGTGCCACATCAATAAAAAAATGATGAAATGAGAAGGAACCTCACAAAAAACAATTTTATTCATTAAAATGATTTATAAAAGAACGGAAAATATCAACTTTTTTGAAAAAGAAACATAAATTAAATCACAAAACAAAATAAAAAATAATGAAAAAATGAAGTTTTTTTAATATTGAGAAACGTCCAGGCTTTGCTTGTTTCATAATTTTCCATACAGGATCTATGGCACATGAGTTGTTGACATTGATTTGTCTCCTAACCTATTGCGGGTTTTTGTAACTGTAAGAGCAGCTCTGGAAAATTGTCTTTCAACAGGAGCTGAAGATTCTGGCGTTGATAAAAAATCCTTGTCATTTTGGCCAAATTTGGAAAGATATTTCTGAAACTAACAAAATCTACCAAGAGATTTCATAGAAATGTGAGAAAACTACTAACAAAGTAACACTGGCGAATGCTTCAGTCTCTCGGCGCTGGAGGAATCCCCTTATTTAGTCTAAGCGCGCACGAGATTGCAGAAATATATGCCGTGCAACGCGTGCATATCAAGCTCAAGTAATATCAAGTAGCTTGATATCAAGTCAAGCAATAAATATCTAAAATCAAGTCGAGTCAAGCTCAAGTATGTTATTTGTCACGAGCTTGATTTTCAAGTCAAGTAGTTGGTTGAAATGCCTAGATTCTTGGTTTGATGAATACCTACCATCAGCAAACTCGAACTGAAACTAATCCTGTACTGGATCAGTAAGTCGAAACTAATCGTTGAGACAACTCTCTGTTGAAAATTCGAAAATTACCCACATTTAGGCAGAATGATCGCCTTCAATAGCATACAATTACATACAATGGTATGTAATACGGAACTGTAGTTTTCAAGGAAGTATTTTACGCAAAATCATTTCCATGTGGGAATATATATTGGAAAGTGAGATAACTGGATGAACTGAAACAAGAGGACAGTCGGCACAGAAAATTTCGACATCGTGCGATACCAGGATCTATTGATGCGTTAATTAATGCATTTGAGCCGATCATTGAAAGACAAACGTTCGCAATACAACGAGAGACATGATAAAGTGAATTTTCAGCATGACAATGCTCGACCCCATGTTGCGAAAGTGGTCAAGACATACTCGGAAATATTGAAATGAGTCCTAGACCTTATTCCCTCGGACTATCACTTGTTTCGATCGCTTTAAAAGATGACCAGTCCTACCTCACTCGCCTTATTCTCCAGACGTTGCTTCTTTGGACTATCACTTGTTTCGATCAATTGCACACGGTCTGGCTGACTAGCACTTCCGGTCTTATGAAGAAGTAAAAAATTGGATCGATTCGTGGATCGCTTCAAAAGATGACCAGTTTTTTCAACGCGGGATCCGTACGCTGCCCCAAAGATGGGAGAAAGTATTGCCCAGCGATGAACAATACCTTGAGTCATAAATGTATAACTAGTATTTTACAATAAAGCCTCGAATTTCGGAAAAACACGGTAGAATGTAGAATTTTTTTCATCGATCCACAAATCCTTCATCTTGTATTAAAATTCGTATAAATCACTCCTCATTCCCGTGTCAACGCCGTCTTCATGAGATGAGCCTCCCCAGAGACACCTGAACGGTATCGTGGCAGCGTACGGTCCCAGACACCCTCGGGAACCTGTTGAATCCCATGGAAAACTCCAGGTGCAGCCGAGGCTTCTGGGAAAGAAGCGGAAAATGTAATTGGGCTGCGCTAATCCGCAAATTGAGAAGGACTACTTCCGCTGAAACCAGAAACATGACCGTAAATTGTTCAATTTGTGTTTATGCACAGCTCGTAATTTTGTAATTGAATCGACGCAGCTTTCGTTTGCTCGAGTCTGCTGGATCTGAGCCGAGATCCTGAGGATTCGGCACGTTCGGATTAGGATATAAGGGATGTTTGAGATGCAGGGATATACAAGGTGAAACAAAAGTATTTTGACAAATTTTGGGAGGTTATTCCTCATAATATTCTAATAGGGATTGTCCAAATAAATATCTGTCCGGAAACGTTTCGTTTCCAAGATACAAAACGTTTTTTTTCAATAATTTCGAAATACTGACCTCAATTGAACGATAAATGATTTTTTGAGATGTCATATTCGAATGGATGTTATTGTTACTCTCATTACTTGTGAAATTAATTTGACGTGAGTAGTTTTTTGTAGGGGGAGCCACCTATTTTATTGTTGTTTCCTCGTTCAAAAGATATTAAAAAAAAAACGAAAATAAAACACCTTGTGTTTTGGAAACGAAACTTTTTCGAACAATTCATATTAGAATATTGTGAAGAATCACCTTCTAAAGTTTGATTCACCGCGATAGCCTATTAGACATTTAAGGAAAACTAATTATAATTTTGTGAATAAAATTTGCATGTTGAGGATTGAGACAATGATCTCTCCCCCTAAAATATTTTCAGATCTCTACAACTCACAGTTATACCAGGAACAGACTACAACTTTCTTATTTCAAAATGCACATCAAGTATATTATTGTATCAGATACCTAGCTTATTTGATGACAATTACAGCAATTTGCCTTGGGTAAAAACTCAACGGTTCATGAGTTGATGGGATTCTTATCAAAAGAATGGTAGCGACCAGGTCATATATTTTTTCTAATATTTCTACAGAATTTTTTTTTTCGAAAAAACCTCTTTCTGCCAATACGTAGTCTTATAAGACTTTTTGCGCTTTGGACCTAAAATGTACAAGGTGTTCATGAGAAAATCATGAACTTGGACAACTCAAAGAACAATAACAATAACAATTTATTGATCTCAAAAATTATTCACAACATCAAAATCAAAGCAAACGAATAAAATAGAGACAAGTCATAAGAGAGCTTATTTTCTACAAAATGAAATAAACTCATCAACTGAATAAGGTTCACAATCCAAAATGAAATTGTAAATGCGCCTTCTAAACAAGGTTATATCTTCAACAACCTGTAATTGCTTAGGAAGCAAATTAAATAAACGCAAGGCCATATAAAGTGGTCCCCTTTCAAACCTAGCAGTACTGTGAATAGGAAGAAGGAAAGGATGAACTTGCCGAGTATTATTTTTATTGACATATGGCAAAAAATAGCTTTTCCGTAACTTAAGAAAGATAAATTAAACAAAACTCAAGATTTTCAGATCACAACCTATATTTTTTATTCTTTCGGTTGATTCTGCGTACTTATGAGAGTAGTGGAGTTACTCAAGCAAACCCTATACCTTGAATGAAAACTTGAGGACTTATCTTATCGAGGAAGAACTAGAATGAGGATAAACCGCAATTTCTAACTGAGTGGAAGTAGTAGGTATGTGACCAGAAGACACAGAAAGAAACTAAAATTTGGAATTTCGATAACTAGATTGGCCATTTCATAAATTGTAATCAATTGTTCATTGGGACTGTTGAAAATCGATATACCTGTAAAAATGTTCAATTTGATATGAATGGAAACTCATTCATGAAATATCAAATGTATTTATCGAAACATCGAATTTTAGTTTCTTTCTGTATTTTCCAGAAGTTACAGACTAGTCCACCCTGTTAGGAATGCTATTTTTCCTTATTTCAAGTTCTTCCGAGATAAATCTTGAAAATCTTGAGTTTTGATGAATTTGAATAGTCAAAATTCATAATTTTTGTTGAACGAATGGTTTGTAGAAAAGTTCTTCAAAAAGTAACTCTTTTTCCATGAATTTTTGATTAAAAGATAGACGTAACTGTTTTTGAAATACTCTAAATTGATTTATTTCAGTATAGTCCAACCAAATCCACTTAACCAACATATTAAAGAGCTAGTACTTCTGTATTTTTTTTTATATTTAGCTACATATGTCGTAAATTTCCTGAAAAATTGAAAATGACTCAAACAAAAAGAATTTGTAATTGCCCTTTGAACCGGCTAATTTGAGGGTGGCTTTACGTTAAGTTATACATACATTCATTCCTTTGATTTTCATTGAAGTTACAATAATAATAATAAATACTCTTTATATCAGAATCGCCTCAAGTTTACATCATGAAATGAAATGAAATAGTGTCAAAAAAAAAGTAGTATAATTTCAAGTTATTTCCTAAATAATCTTGTAGGCAATAGGGTTACATATCCACCAATATCGAGAATATTCTCTTCTTAAATATCTCGTAGTTTGTGATGTTCTCTATTTCATTTGGTAGATGATTGTATAATATTAGACATCTGTATTATGCTTGTTGTTGCGTTGTTGTTAGTCTGTATTTGGGATAGTTATAATTCTGGGGTCTCGTTTCATATCTTTCTTTCAGATAAAATAAAATCAAAACCACTGAAATAAGTATGTCTCAAATAAGTCAGTACAAATAGGCATCAGTCATCTAAAGAATTATTTAAAACTGAAACTTGGACAAACCTTGTATATATCTGCTATATGTCTTGGATGGTCAAGTGAAATTGGAAAAAATATACGCTACCCCTCTGAATATTTGACGAAAAAAATTATTGAAAATGATTCTAGTGGAGGCACTAAAATAGATATGTACCTCTACACAGTATCTCTACACAGATCATGACAACGTTTCCTATAAGCGTACAACCTCTAACCGTCTGAGAGGTTCACAGAGGGCTAGAAGAATGTGGATAGAAAAGCATTGAACATTGTTTATTGAATTAGCAAGAGTTTTTTGGAAAATCAATAATGAAACTAAAATGTTTGGATAGGTGTTATATTGTATCAAAAACTGAATTGAAGTCTTTGTCTTTTTTTTAGGTTCTCAAGGCGAACAAGAGGTATTGTCAATGAATAGGCATAAAAAAGGCACAAAACTAAGAAGAATCTCAAACTTTTCATCAGTTTGTAAATAAGCGGAAATTCAGATTTCTGATCACAGAATAACAAATAATCTCAATTACTTAAAACAGAATTTTATTATAAAACACATGGAAAATTGTCTCCATTCATACATTTTACGATATATGTATTCGTGGCATGTCAAAAACAAAAATATATGAGCGCTAACAATTATCATAAACACTTTGACCATCTGCATTTTTTGGAATTTTCGAAATATTTTCTGAAGAAAATTTACAATAAAAGCAATAATTGAAAAGGATTATCAAATCACATTAATCTCAATCAAATGAAATAAAAAAAAGACGCAGACCGCTAAACAATTTGAAAAGAATTTCTAACAAGAAAAGACAGACCACAAATGGAATACAAATTCATATGAACTAACCTGGAAGTCATATGGAGCCTTCAAGAGTCTAAAAATCCCACTGTCTGCACAATATCCCGTCTATTTCATCTCACTTACCAGAGAATTCGCGAAGAATCCGTCTAAAGACGTGGAGACACGTTTATAGTCTGTGGAGGGTGAGGGAAAACTGGGAAATTCACGTGGAAAGCAGCAGAGGAAACGTCGCCAGCTATTCCAATTCCCTATGAGAATTTTATGCTTCCCTTTCTGCCCTTAACATCTCAACAATCATTTTTGAAGGAAGTCGATTCGCGAAAGTTTCATTTAAGACAATAGCTGCGTTGCCAATTATTACTTAGATGGGAGAAATTACAATAGGGACGACTTTGTAATGCTGATGAATTGGAGAGAGTAATCGATGGAGTCTTCACTCTCGAATGAATGTCAATAAACTTGACTTTTTGGCTTTTTTTCACCCTAAACGGTTCAGGTCATGCTTTTTTGCTTTTATCGGAATTTGAGTTATAAGATTTTATGAAATCTGTTCATTTATATTGTATAGTCTCGTGAGAACCATTCACATAAACACTGTGTCCGTAAAGTATGGAACAAATTCATTTTTAGCTAAACACACCATTTTAAGAAATAATCCTGAAAAACGTCAATTTTTGATTTTAATTTACCGTATTTTAAAATAATAATCTAATATACAGGGTGAATTACTTTAGAGTAATGACGTCACTGTCATATTTTTTAAATGGAACACCCCCATTTTGTCTCAATTTTCCGATGACTCTAGCTGAGCTGATTCCAAAAATGTATCATATGTTGATTCCAATTGGTACAGGGTCGACAGAAATACGAGTACAATAGTTTTGTGTGTGCTCATAAAGTAACGCGTAACATTCTTTATTAGTTAAGTCAACAATATTATCAAAAATACTTATTGTCTAGCGGCAATTGGTTTGTATGTAACACTCTGTAGTTTGTTACATTTTTAAATTAATAAAAGTGAGCTGTTTCCAAACATGTTTGGTACTTGTGGTCTAGCAGACAGAATATGAAAGATATTATTCCTTATCAATTAAAAAAAAAAACATAGTCCTCTAGTTTTTTGTGAAATGTCATAATTTGTTTATTGCAGCTAGACAATAAGTATTTTTGATAATATTGTTAATTTAACTAATAAAGAATGTTACGCGGTACTTTATGAGCACACACAAAACTATTGTATTTTTGTCCACCCTGTACCAATTGAAATCAACATGTGATATATTTTTGGAATCAGCTCAGCTAGAGTAAAAAGAAATTTGAGACAAAATGGGGGTGTTCCATTTAAAAAAAATGACGCCGACGTCTTAACTCGAAAGTAATTCACCCTGTATATTAGATTATTATTTTAAAATACGGTAAATTAAAAAGAAAAATCGACGTGTTACAGGATTATTTCTTAAAATGGTCTGTTTAGCTAATAATTAATTTGTTTCATATTTTACGGACACAGTGTATAGAGCGATATCAAGGCATGCTTATTAATATATTTTGAGGCTCTTAATGAAGTATGCTAATAGTAATTGGATTTTATCATGTAAGAGCAAGAATTTTCATCTCCTGAATATCAGATTCTGTATATCGAAAGTATATGAAAATTCATATCGAGTAACATTGAACATCTATCAAAATAATTATTTCGGTCTTAAATCTAATAGTCCTACCCAAATGAGGAAATATCACGAAATAAATATAACTCACCACAAGAGCTTGAGTGAGTATCAAAAGCATTCTGTGATTTTTATGGAATTGAAGATATACATTCCACTGGTCTTAAGAGTTAGAGTCGATTATATGATGATATATATAATCGTGAAAATTATTTCTAATAGGTTTTCCAATGGCTATGATATTGGACTGCACACGTTGAATCGAATCCAAAGCGAGGAAAACACAACAGTCTGCTGGCAAGGTTATGGCAATAGTATTCTGGGATGAGCACGGTATAATATTCATTGATTACCTCCAAATGGGCCAGATCATCAACAGCGATTATTATATGGCATTATTGGATCGTTTGAAGGATGAAATCGTTAAAAAACGGCCCCATTCTATGAAAAAGAAGGTGCTGTTTCATCAAGACAATGCACCGTGTCACAAATCAATGAAAACAATGGCAAAATTGTATGAATTGAGCTTCGAACTGCTTCTGCATCCACCGTATTCGCCATATCTGGTCCCCAGCGACTTTTTCCTGTTCTCAGACCTCAAAAGAATGCTAGCTGGAATGAAATTTAGCGCCAATCAAGAAGTAATCGCCGAAACTGAGGCCTATTTTGAAGCGAAAGACAAATCGTACTACAAAAATGATATCGAAAAGTTGGAAGATCGCTATAATCGCTGTATCGCCCTCGAAGGCAACTATGTTGAATAATAAAATCGAGTTTTGCCAAAACAATGTGTTTTACTCTGGTAGATCGTAAACTTTTTAATTGGCCTGTTAATGAGTATATTAACTTCATAATGTAGTCTATGAATTGTTCTTGAATTTTTCTCAGTATCCTCAACTGAGCACTGATATGAATTAAACAATTCAACATTCAATGATTCTTAACCTTTTTTCCTATGATAAAATTCGTATATTCATCTATTTCATTGAGTAAACGTGATGAATCAATCAATCAATCATCATCTTAATCACAGAAAATCATAATTTATTTTTTTTTTCAATGAAAACGTAGATAGAAATATTGTCCTCTGAAAACATGTGAAAATCTAAGTAAAGACATAATATAATAAAAAAGATATCATTGTGAAGGTTATAGAATTTTCTTAATTTCCTCTATTGCTACAGAGCTTATCAGAAGAATCAATTTCTCCTTCACTCAATAAGATCATTCTGCGTAAAATCTCATATGAAATGTATTATCCACCTGCAATTCCTAGAAATGCTCAGGAAGGTCCAAAACGAAAATATAAAATTAATGTACGTTGCGGCTGGCTATCTCCCATATCCATACAAAGACATCGAATCCAAGGCTTTTAGTTGATTAAACTGGCACGGAAAGCTCTTTTATACTTTTTTGAATCGGAGTAAAACACCACAACAATGCGTTTGCATCCCTTTGTCGATTTTCCACTGGTATCACTTACAAGGAATTAAATTTCTTCAATGGAGAACAGCAATGTTCTCGGTTTTTCTCATGGATAGATTCGATTTGGTTTTCAGCATTTCAAGTTGCTACACGTCGAAATTAAATGTGTTTTTTTTATATTATAATGTTGAAGATATATGCTATTGAAAAAAAAATTGACAGAAGTATTGCGTAAACCACAAAATTGTATATTATAGGTATGTATAAGATGTGAATTGTGTTGGATTATGGTCATTCGATTCTCCTAAAATTGTAGTGTAGTGGAAATTTGTAGGTGTTGACAAAAACATGCCCTACTCCTTTATTTCCAGGGTGCATCTACTTCGATGAGATAATATACCATTTCAAATATTTTCACATAAAGGAGACACACTTAGATAAAATAATAATAATAAGAAAATGAATTACAGCCACAGTTTTGACGAAACAAATGTCGCAAACATTATAAGGTTATAGGAAATCACTTTCTGTTTTATCATTTGTCTGTAATGAATTTCCATCAAGTAAGGACCTAATCCATTGAATAGGAGATACTCTCGTTGCAACAAATGTAGTTTCGACTTTTAAGTTTGGAAATCTTTATGCAGAAGGCGCTAATATTTGAAATTAGGGAACAACTAAACCAGTTATGCTGAAATAGCAACAACAAGTTTTTAAACATCCAAATCGAGCCTAACCACAAAAGCCAGGTTCCAAATTTTTCACCCCCTCTTCGTCAGAAATTTCCACCCTATCGAACAACGCAAATTTGCATGCTATTGGAACCGAGGGAAGTGTTACAAGTAAAGAGCGTGGCTTTCAGCTCTAAATCGTCCCGATGGTATCCGCTCCTGAAAACGTTTCTTTTACAGTATGCATATAGACACAGACCGACGTACATATTCGTTTCGAGTCCCCTAAACCCCTCTATGCACTACCGAATAAATGTAAATCCCATTTCTCCCTTTCATCCCCAACGAATCAATGCCAAATAACAATATTCTTCGGCGTATGCTGAAATTGAAATTAGATCCTGAAAAGGAAGATCTGATTCGATAGGAATTGATGTGATATGGGATGTTGCCTTTTAGGTTTAGAATATTTTGATAGTTTCAACAATAAATGATTCCACATAAGCACTGTCAGCCATAGCAAAATGAATTTCACTGATTAAGTTGGAGAATATGTTTATCAGTTTATCTTCTAAATTATAATGTATTCAGAAACTTGGAGATCACTAAAATGTCTATTCTGTATAATAATAATAATAATACCAATTTTTTATCCCTTGAGACAACAACAATGATGATATGATAACAATGATGTATGTATTCTATAAAGCAATAATAAATGTAGGTGAACATGTTCACATAAAGTAGATATGTATTACAAATATAGTATTTCAAAAAATCCATAAATTGAAACAAATTAGTATATCTAGGACAAATAAAAATAGTATAATTCGAATGCAAAAAGATATTTACACAATAAGTCTTCTGCAAAAGTCATCACTGGATTTTGTTTTGTATGAAACTTGATTCGTATTTTTTTACACAGATGGAAGCAAGATTCGAAGGTGATAACAAACTTATATTCTCTGATATAAGGCAGAAATTCAAAATTTTGTTGGTTTTGTGAACCAGAATATTTGGTATTAGTAAATTCCCAGCCGGAGCGAGCATTTTTCGTCAAATATTCAAGATTAGATATGGTATACATCAAAAAACTAGAAATATAGATACATGGTAAGGTTAAAACTTGGATTTTGACGAAATAGAGCCTCTTCGAGGTATTCAGAATATAAGACGCAACATTCGCTTCTGGGTGAAAAATAATCTATTGTTGCTCGTTTTATTGTAGAAGAGAATAATATTGTATGAGAGATGACTGTTTTCAATGTAAAACATCTGCAAAATAGAAGACATTCAGCTTTTTCATCCCAACAGAAATTGATATATGTATACCCCTAAAAATTTAATAGAGCTTTTAGCTCTATTTTATATATATTGTGAAAATAGAGCCAAAAAGCTCTATGCAATTTTTAAGGGTATAGATTAATTTCTGTTGGAATGAAAAAGCTGAAAACCACTAAGTTCTATTAGGTATAAGTACCAAAATAAATACAGTCACTCTCACCCATAAGAGGATTTTTTTGTACCATTGCACACACTTTTCCAGGAGATTTTGAAGGCAACTCATGAGATCATTAAGGTTGTCAGCCCTGAAAAGCAAAGGCTCTCATATGTTCAAACCATTCGAATTGTAAAAATAACAATGGTCCTAACAAAGAGCCTCGTGGAACTCCATAATTGATGTCCTTGGAGGATTTCAAAGCTATTAGAATACATTTAGTTATCAATCCAGAACCCGATTGTGAACTAAAAGATTCATAATTTTCGAAAAAAACTTCGATCGGTAGACAAAAAAAATTTTTCTATTGGATTTTAGAATTCGATGTATTAGATAGCATATACTGTGGGAATATATATGTTATAGGTTGTGTGTTATTTGAATTATTGTAATCAATTTTTGTGTTATTTTAGTAGCTCTACATTTAGAATTATAGAGGTTATAGAACATTCAGAAATGTACTAGACTCTAATGTACCAATTGGATTATAAGTTTAATCCTTATGGATTACTTTCCGGAAAAAAATAATGCAAATAACTAAGACATTATGTGTTGAGTGTTGAAGAAAGAAAGATCCATAACCGTTCAGTAAAATGTTCCAAATCAAAACGGAACAAATCTGGGATAGAGATACAATACAGACCATCAGAATATCTCATCATCTCCTCCAGATCATAAATATTGATACCGCGTTCAAACAAAAAACTCAACTGGCATTTCATAATTCGCATATCTTCCTGCTGATCTACAAAGAGAGGCGACTATCATCATGCAATTGAGTTTAAAACCGTAAAACCGAGCCGTCCCCATTTATATTCATCCCTCTGTGTATCCAGTATCTGCTTAGGGTGCAAAGCAGTGACGTAGAAGATGATCGAACGGAAGCTGGCAAGGAACTTCGTTAGAATTAAGCCAATTTTTTTATCGAGAAATGTGGATGTTCCTCTAATGCAATTATTGGGTAATTCGTTGATGTCATTTCTTCCTTTTGCTCAGTTTACATGATACTCAACTTTTTTTTTAAATTCTAGAAGGTTTCTTGACCAATTTGAGCATTATTCTCGATTGATATGTTTTTAGCTTCTCTTTATATCTGGAGACTGAGATGGAGTTGAATCAACTGGGAGTTTTGTACAATTAAAGAATATTTTAATTTGGGTTAGCTATAACAGCAAATGAATGACTAATCTTAGTGAATTCATGAATGAAAAATTTTGTACTGAGAGTACTTGAAGAACTTCTTGTGAATAATACTCAATAAACTATGTGTTATGGTTGGAAAAACAAACTCTGTCAAATTTTATTAGTATGTAACATCTAGTAGACTATTGTCAACTTGAAGAATCTGATAGCAGTGAACATATATCAATTTTTTAAGAAACACACTATTGGAAAGACTGTGAAACAAAGTAAACATAAACATAGAAGAAAAGTATAAAATCTATAAAAATGCAAAAAAAGCAGTAGAAAACTTAAAACCAAAAAGGTCACTTAACTTCTATGGCAAAGAGTACCAAAATTTTGTGAAGTGTACAGCAGAGAACTTTGTGGTATACAGGGTGTTCCTAAATTGAACGTACAAACGAAAAGGGGAGATTCCTTAAGTGAGTTTAAGAAAAAAAAGTCCCATAAACATGGGGTCGCAAACGTTTCGTTTTCGAGATACAGAGTGTTTCTTGTTGTAATACATTTTTTGTGTTGATTATACGAGTTTATCGAATCTTTATGAATCATCGCTACAGATCAAGAAAATTTCCATAAAAACTGACACTGAATTCATTCACCACAGCTTACAAAGTGGCCTTCCCATCATAATTTGGATTTTCACGAGGATTTCGAGAGAATCGTTCAAATTTTTTTTTCTCGAAATCGTTGGTAGATACGACAAAACTACAAAAGACCGAAAAGTTTAGTATAAGAACAAAGCTTCTTTTTACATTTTTTTTCAAATTAACAGTTGCTCACCAAAAAAAAGTTCTGCAGAAGAACAGGTGGTAGTGTTCCAGAAAAAATATCACCCTGTAGATCTTCTATCGAAATTGCCATGTCACGTGGTGAGAACTCTCAAATGTAATATCTATGCCAAATTTCAGTTGAATATCTTGTGAAGTGTAGATACTATGAGAAAAAACTTGAAAAAAATTCAAACTTCAACACTCTGTATCTCGAAAACGAAACGTTTTTTTCTTAAACTCACTTAAGGAATCTCCTGTTTTCGTTTGTACGTTCAATTTAGGAACACCCTGTATATTAATGAAACTGTGATGCTCGGCTATAATACAAATCTCTCTGAAACATTTTCTCTGAGTAGATGAAAAATAAAAATATAAACATCGGTAGTTGAAAGGATATCAGCCAAAAAATCAAAAATTCTGGATAGAAAAGATATTCTGTAATCTATTCATGATGCATCAAATGAGACGTTTTGATGTACAGAACTGCATGAATTCGTTTCATTTGGTTGATACCAACGTCAAGAACTTGTAAATATGGTAGTTACTCAAGTAGAAGATAGAAAGTCAGTTCTCTTGACAAATGTTCCAGATACAAAATGTCTTGGTGGTTGGAAGAGTATTTCTCTAATTCTGTGGTTATTCCGTTCATTCTTCCACATCTTGTAGAACAAAATCGTGCGAGAATATATCAGAAACGCACAGTTTTCATGGTTATATTTTATTATTCTATGTTGGTACTCCGAACTTTCCGCCACGGCTTCATCTGTCAATTCATCAATTTGCCTTAAAGAAATCAGTCCTGCCAACCAACATTTTTCAATGCAAAAATCACTCAAATATATTTATGGAAATATTTCATTAATTTCAATGAAAATGCAATGAATTAGAGAAAATAATGTATAATACTCGTACAGAAGGCTCATTCTACCACTCGTTCATTCCAAAACTCGCCACTTCGTGGCTCGTTTTTGAATTTTGAACTCGTGGAAGAATATCAATGCCTTCTGCACTTGTATTATAAATAACTATTCTGTTGCTGAAAGATACAGTGAATATTCAAAAAATGAGGTTTCCAGAATGCTGTAGGCCTACTTTCTGAGTTGATGATAAATGAAGTTCTAGGAAACACACTTAAATCAACTGAATCTTTATGAATGTTACAATCTTGTGAGGAATATGTGGACAAGACTGTGGTTACTATAATTTCAGTAGAATATGATGTTGACTGTAAACTTCATATCCCTATTCTATACCATCGAACCTTCTTGAAACAATACCCATAGGGCATTTCAAAAATCTATATTGAATGGAGATTATCTACTTTCATTTCTACGCATAGATACACCACCCAAAATTCATTTGCATACCCTCGCAAATCTGCACCCCTGTTTGGATACAGTTCAAATAAACTCCCTATTTAATATTATCTCGACAACATGATCGTTATCAAACTGAGTAAGTATTATAGTTATTATCTTGCCTGCAGGAGTCCTTCAATAAAACACTTTGCTGGTTGGTGAATGAAAGCTGGAGGCAGGGAGCGGATATTAATTTCTGTGATTTTCAGGATGTTTGTAGTTATTAGAACGACACTACTGCTTTATGATTTCCGATGGATGAATTCCTCACTTTCATCTTTTGAAATTAATAGTTGAATTAGGTTTTGATAAGCTCTAGGATCATTATAAAAGATAGCAGGGTGCTTCACTGTAGTATACCTACTCTATCAATGAGAATTAGGGATTAACGGCTTGGCTTGATATTCAAGCTACTTGACTCAAGCTCAAGTAGCTTGAGCTTGACTTGAAATCAACTCTAGTCAAGTCAAGTTTTCCAATGTTAAGTCAAGTACTTAATGAATAACTACTTGACCATTGGATTTCAAGTCAAGCTCAAGTTACTTGAGCTTGTGCCAAGTACCAATTATTATTTACCAATTCTAAAACACATGAAGTGGCGATATGAAGCATCTTGAAAAGGTTATAGGTAAAGATTTTAGACAGTTGCCCCCCTCTTAGCGACAAAAAAATTTCGACAATGTTTATGGGCAGGATTTTATCCAAAAGTGAAACTTTCCTAGACAGATTGCAGTCAAAAAAATCTTAGGATCTTATCTACCCGACCGTTCGGAATATAATTCTTGTAGAGTCTAATCGTTGATCCTTCAAAGAAAGTGCCAGGTGCCAATCGTCCTAGGAAAATTTAATGTACTTTAAATCGACCTAGTACTGGTCATGGTCGTTGCAAAAGTAATTCAAATGACATTCTATTAAAAGCCCACTATGTGTATGTGACGTAGAAAAAATCATTGACCACTTGATGAATAGCTGTTCAATTTATAAATTTCATGGTGTTTTCCAAGCTATCCATTCAGTTTCCGATTCTGTTTTGAAATGTTTGACTATCTTTGAATCAGAATAATGAAAACTTTAATATTTTTTACTCCTTTATGGTTCTTTTTTTCGTTTTCAGATTTAATTATAATATATAAAATTCATTCTTTCGAAATAATAAGATATCTGAAAGCAGATTTTTTTTTAAATCTTATATAATTCTCAAGATGCTTTCAGTCAGCATTAAATTTGGGTCACAAGCTTAAAAGTTGTCGTAAGGGAAAGAAAAGTTCCCTTATCTGGATGAACATCAGCACTGGTCGAGTTCAGTGTATGGAAGGATAACCACTTGTTTTCTCAAACCAAGCTCAACCCAAAAACTCGAAAAAAATACCCAAAACACACAATTTCATCACTTCTCCTCCAATGCATCAAGTCTCCACAATCGCCGATTAGCGGAGAGAAACCTTCCTGAGTCCTGCCGGAGGCTGATCGGCAACAGCCGTGAATCAGTTCGTCACGGTAATTGTTCCAGCAGGACCTGGGGGAGCAGATAAGGCGCCCCGGATGATCTCGGCCCGGTGCTTTTCCCAGCTTCATTTCATCCCGTTTATCTGTGACTCGCAATCGTAGACGGGGTGGAAAAGATCCTCGTGGAGAATAATTAAAACTTAAGCCCGTCGTGATTTATCCTCATTCGGTTTTTTTCATTATGTGCGCAGGGGAGAGTCCTCCTTTGGTGCAGGAGTCGAAAAGGATGGTTGGAAGTGAAGAAAAAATCGAGGAAGCATGGACGTGGAGTTGGGTACTTTTGTTTATTTATCCATTTGCAATTTAAATATGCCTTGAATATGTCCATAAAAAAAATATGTAAAATTTGAAAAAAAAACCAAGGATGATCATTTCTCAGTCGGGTTTTGGCCGCTGAACATCCAAATTCCATCAAAACCAGAAATGAGAGCTCCCCGATTGATGAGCAAAAACCCCGAAAATTGCAAAAAATCCATTTTCAAAGCTCCATATCTCGAAAACTGTCCATTTTTGAGCTTTGTGGCTAAGGACACTTCTGATCAGTTCATCAAGGACTATAGCATATCAAAAATTCAGCCAAATTCACGGAAAGCCATTTCCCATACTAAACGTGCGTCCTTTCAGGAAAGAGAGAGAATTCATTAATGCCGATGCAACACAAAACGCTTACACAAGTCAAAGAATACAGTTTTTTTCCAACAGAACAAACACATAATGTATAAATAAAACAATAAAAAGGTATATCAACATAATAAAATGACAAATATGTCACACGCACACAGAGCAAGAACAATCAAAAATAAAATAGTTCAATTCTGCAACATTTTGGAATCATAAAATTCACCCAATGAATAAAAATCATTATCCAACAAAATTTCTTCCAACCTTGCTTTAAACTCAACCCCTGAAAATCTTCTCATCCAACCGGGCAATCTATTATAAAGGGAAGCTTCATACTAGTCTGGACTCTGCTGTGACCTCCACAGTCTGAGGTAGTCTTTTCTTATCCACGAATTATTTCGTGTGTTCTAATAGTGAATATCAGTGTTGTTATAAACCTATAATGAATTTTCAAGAATGAAAATAGAAGGAAAAGTCAGTATACTCAATTTCTCAAACAATTGCTTGCAACATTGTCTGTATCCAAGACCATCCACCAACCTGATGGCCCGTCTCTACAATCTGAAGAAATCTTCACGTAGGGCACAGTTTCCCCATACCAATATACAATATTTCAGCCTGGACTCAATCGATGCATAATAATCCTTCTTCAAAAGTGCACCAGATTTCACTTCACTCATAGCCCTTTGCATGTTTTCTTCGCTGTAATTTCTGTATGCACGATCCCCAGCTTTTTTCTATAAGATCTATCCCAATTTGCACTTTTTTTTAAACATTTATTCTCTGTTTCTATTTACAAAAAGGACGTTGACGAACTAGCCCCAAAATATATCAAAGTAGCCCAAGTTTACGGTACCCGTTTCTTTTTCAACATAAAAATCTTTTATTGGAAAACCCTTCAGATGGCTTGAAAAAACTTTTTGTTAAATTTTAAACGGATATCCCTCACAATAATCTGGTCCTGACTGAATTTCCTTGTTTCATACTGTAGTATCTACCCTCACACACTCACTTGTGCTAGAAGAATAGTTTGGGAAATGTATTTTTTGTGTTCTTGTAGACACATTTGTGGGGACCGTTTTTCTTTCTTAAGAAATCTCGGGCTCTTTCTTTCGGTCAGTCGCTCGCATCATCAATCAGCAGTCTTTTGGTTTGCGGTTGATTTACTTCGGTGATTTCCACCCCTGCTGTCAAGTTTAAAGTGTTATTTCCACATGGTTGACTGAGCAACGTTCAAATCGGAACGAAATGAAAAATCCGTCTGTTTTTCCGATATACAGAGAGTTGAAATACAATGATATTTAACGTGGGATTTTTTTGTTGAAGAACGATCTTTAGAACGATATATTTGGATGTTCCTAAAATAAAAAATTCAGTAAATCTGCAAATGCATAGGTATCATTAAGGCTGTTACATTTTGAAGAAAGATGGATATAACAGAGCAATGAAGCCAAATTTTTATATAACTATTAGGTGTACAACTTTGCTTACGCCGTTTTCCAATAGATGGTTGTAGCGGTTACTGGTAGTCGAAATGAATAAATCGTAGATGTCATACAATAAGCTTAGGTATTTGTTAACATAACGCCATCGAAATATTAGTCTATTTATGTCTGCATCATAAAGTTATTATCGATTAAACATGTCATCTTACGAGCCAAATTCTCGTCATTTGCGGTAAGTTTCAATTTTCTGCTTTAATATGCGGATGAGGCTCATCGAATGCTCTCAAATACCTATGGTTAGGCCGATATTAGTGGGAGAACGTGCCGAGAGTGGTTTCAACGTTTCAAGAATGGTAATTTTGACAACGAAGACCAACATAGCGGTGGAAGAGACAAGGTTTTCGAAGCTGCAGAATTGGAAGCATTACTTGATCAAGACTCGTGTCAAACCCAACAAGAATTGGCAGGATCATTGGGACTGACGCAACAAGCCATTTCAGAAATATTTGATTGTGCCTATGGCATGAGAAAAAGTAGGTGAAGTGAAAAAATTCAACATTTTCATAAAACACCGAATATCTCGAAAAATGTTTTCGTTTGACGTGGTCTTTCTGGAACACCCTGTATAAAAAATAACAATTCCAAGCTTCTCGTAATATTTCGTGTTAATAGTATCATCAAAATAAAAAAATCAAGAAGGTTATCTGAAAACAAGGAAATCGCTGGTGTGAAGTCAGGAGGTTGTGAGCGCATCTATCGACCCTTAGAGACCACATTTATACCTATATCTAGTTATGTGGTCTTCAAGAGTGTAATTTGCGCAGGAATAAACTAGCGTTCAATTGCTCGGGACTTCAGGTCAGTGAAATTATTTTTATTCATAATTTTAAGATGTACTTCCATCAAGAAAAGACCGAAATAATCAAAATAATTAAAATGTAAGTATGTAATTACTCAACGAGCTGCCGGTATAATTATCAATTCTTTGCGCAATGTCTAAAGGTCTTCATCGACCGAACCAAAAGTTTTTCTCTTGATTATCAAAACCAAGTTATTCATCACGCCCACCGAAGGAATACTGAACAGTAACGTCCTCATTCTCTCAACAATTCTTTCCCATTTTGTCGAATACTACGTAATTCCAGTATTGTGACCCAAAAAGCTCGTCCATTATACAACATTCGAGATGGGATAAACCAGTAAATTCCGTCTAAATCCCACTAAGAAAGGAAGGCAATAAGAATCAGCTGATCTTTGAGATGAAGTATAAAATACACATTGAAAAGATACAGCATGAAAGGAGTCGGATGACCCTACAGGAAGCAGGGAATTCTATGGTGTGAATATGAAGGTCGAAAGAAATGGTTTGGAGAGGATTTGAATCTTTTGACCAAAATTTCATCATTGAATGTTATCAGTATTTTTTTATTTTTACTCACTTGTTTTAGGGAACAGAAAAACTCAAAAGTCGCATTTATTTTTGAGCAGTCTTTGCTCAATATGGTCGTTGAAAATTCGATTTTCCCGAGAATTTAAAGAGAACCAATTCAATCGGAAGAAATATTGCATGAGACGGTGATCACCTGAAAAATTACTTATTATGGTAGAATGTGAGAGAGATAGAGAAGGTTTGGAAATGCAATGGGCAAGGTATTTTTTCAACCAGCACAATTAATCTGAAATCATTACCCTATATTTCCAAGAAAGTATTAGAATTACTGAATGAGCCATACCAAAATTACTTATTAATGTAGAATCACCCTATAGAGTCTAAATTGGGGCCCCATTCATAAACCAATCATGGTTTCGAAACTGTCCCGACCAGTGTAAACTTCTCCTAATATTTGACGGTCACCTCCGGAATCTCCCTGCATAATTGGGTAGATCATTCACAAAAATAATTAATAATAAGGGTCCTAGAACCGATCCATGAGGTACACCTTTGTTTGAATCATACTGATCCACAATACATAAAGGCATCGTCCGGTGAGGAAACTCTGGAGCAAGCGGTCTCAGTCGAAAACTCTGCTGAGGACTCTTAATGGCCGAAGATTCATTCAGAAATGTAAACATCGGTATGTTTTCTTTGTAATTTTTTATTTCATCAGTATAAATTTGGTGATCTTCAGAATTGAAGGAAATTTATCGGAAGAAATTAGCATGTTAACTATGTAATATATTGCAACTGTGGTGTCCAATTAGCGTATCAATAGGAGCTCAAAAGCTCCAGGCATCAAATCAGTTTTTTCTCGATTTTATTATAATTCTGATTAAACCTTTATACAATACCTAGGTTGCTAAGGGCATAATTGGCACATGGAGGAAAGAGAATTCAAAAGCTTCTTACACAAGGATTGTCTCGATTTCATTCCTCGAATGATTTTCAAAGTTCATTATTCCAAATATTAATATCGAACATACGAATGGGAGTTATTAAAGGAACACAATAAAAATACAGTTCGAATCAGAACACCCTCGCAACTACTTCATTCAGAGATGCAAAATCCTCGGCCTTCAATTCATATCTACATAAAAGATATCGATTTATGGTTTTATGAAGCATGAAAGGGAGGAAAACGAGGGGACAGGAAGGATACATTATATCTGTCGCCCTCCTTCCTTCAAAAAGGATGTCATTAGTACAAACATCCCGAGGCAATTTGCTGGGGATCATACTGGAAGTCCTACCGAGAGCTTTGCCATAAATCAAATTCGTATTGTACCTTCAAATTAGTCTACAGCAATTAAAAGTCATTTAACTCGGGTAGAATTAATAATTTCAATTTTTTTGAATTATCATTTTTGTGAATTTCGATAAAAAGATATTATCCGAAATAGACAAATTTGAGTAAGATATCTTCTTCTTTCTCAACATGTGAACTTGCCATCATCATCTCCTGAATGTTAGCCTCTTCCATGACATAAGTATTTAAAAAAGAAAGAATACTGCAAATTATACACTACAGTTTATTATTTCCTCCTTATCTATGATAATATTATAAAGAGGTAACTTTTGTCTGTATTTAATGGATTCGGTCCTTACTTGGCGGAAATTCATTATAAATAAAATAAAACGAAGTAATTTCCACTATATTATTTAATTGTTAGCAACAATTGCATCAGTTCAGAAATGTAGCCTGATGAAGCCAAAGTGTGGTGAAACAATTGTTGCTAACAATTAAATAATATAGTGGAAATTACTTCGTTTTATTTTATTTTATTTTGTCTGTATGGTTGTTGTTAATAAGCTCAATAACTACTGAATTAATTTCAAAATTCTTCCACCTGTCGAAAGGTAGGTAAACTCTGGAGTTTTCGTAGATTATACAATGTTCTACAGAAATGATTGTTTTGAGTAGATCAAAAAAAAAAGTCCGCGACACTATATATTTATCTTTCATAAATAAGTCACAATATGACATTTTGTATGAAAATAATATAGAAAATTAAAAGGTGATTTTTGAGCATCATTATGAGGCAAGAGTTCGAATTCTCACTAATAAAATTTACATCATCGTAAAAATAATTTCATAAAGATGAACTTTGTCTCTCAAAGTTTTTCACTTGGTCGCGTACTTTGAAAGATATTGTGGAATGAAGATATTACTTTAGTCTATAACTATGAATGAAATGGGCGTGGAGTGACCGCTGGTAAATGTATAACAACCGAGCTACACTCTTCGATGTACTTGGACGGGGATGATAAGAATGAGTCAATGTTTTATGTGAATTTGCCATACATATAAAACAATTCTCTTCAAAATATAAGAGTTTAGTAGGCCGACAAAGTTCTGAAGAACTGATTCAAATCTTGGAAGCATAATTCAGTAGTCGATACTTAATCAAGTTGAAATATCGCAGTTTCCGTATAAAAAATGTACCATAAATGAAAAAATCTAATTTACGGATTTCCACTAAAACCGGAACCTCCCATAATTCAAAGCCGCCAATGGTGCAGAAACCTCCCCAACCGAAATACCACTCTCACTCCTCCTGGTCTCATAACTTCTACATCAATTAACATAAATCAAATTCAATCATCTCACTTTGGGGGCAAGTCCTTGCTCTTCGTTTTCAGGGATGATTCCCTAATGGAAACGAAGCCCCAAAATGCAAAACCCAAATTGAGTTAGAATCGCACAATGGCCTGTTTACATGGGGCTTTTTAGTCAACCGCCTGAATACGTCTCTAGTGGCAACGTCGTAATTGATTTCGAAAGTTGCGCCGCGAAGCTATAATACGGTTTGTTAATTGATTTGGGAGAAAATCTAATTTGGGTGCAGTGTTGCCTTTTGCGATGTATCGTATGGAGAAATAGTGCACTTAATTCGATTTGAATCTTAAAAAAAATAATTTGTATATCTATAGGGTGATTCCTCGGACCATTAAGTAAAGAAAAGTCCTTTAAACATGGGCCCGCAAACGCATTGCTCTCGAGATATAGGGTGTTAAAGATTTTTTTTTTATTTTTTTTTTCATTGCACCTCCCCTTCACTAGATATTCGCCTTAAATTTGGCATAGATATTCCAATTTAGAGTTTTCATCATGTGATATGCTAATTTTGAATGCAAATCTACAGAGTGACATTTTTTCTGGAATAGTGCCCGCTTCTTTCCTCCAGAACTTTTTTTTGGTGGACCACTAGTAGTATAAAAAACTGTAAAAAGAAACTTTGGTCCATTACAACACTTTTTGGTTTCTTGTAGTTTTGTTGTATCTGCTACCGATTTCGAGAAAAAAGTTTCAAACAATTCTCTACTAATTCTCCAAATTATTATGAAGATAAATTAATTACAAGTTTTGGTTCTCATTTGCCCAGTCAGTAGCGAAGATTAATAAAAATTCGATAAGCTGCTATAATAATAACAAAAAAGTAGTACTACAAGAAGCACCCTGTATTTCTATAATAAAGCATTTGCGGGCGCAGGTTTATAGGACTTTTTTTTCTCGGAATACCTCATTTTACTCTGTTCCTCTAATTGAAGAACACCCAGTAAATGACGACAAGAACTGTACTCACGCAGAGTTTGAAGGTTTTTTGACATTAGATTGTTCGAATTATCTCATTGAGTGTATTTTTTTAAATTTTTCTTACTTAGTTGATAAAATTTTGCAGTAGTTATTTTTTGTTCGGGTAGTTGGGAAGAGCATTATTTCTCATAACGATCGTATTTACGACAAATAGCAAGTACTATTAGGTCAATTGAAAAGTCTCCGGTCTGATGCACAGATGACGGTGCTAGTATTACATCCATATGATTTTTAATTAGTACCAACCTTCAAACGATACGTGTCAAAATTTGACAGCAGTCCGACCATTACTTTGTGAGATATTGCATTGTGAGTGTGTTACTTTTGTTATTTGAAGAAAAATAAAAAGAATAAAGAATTTCGTGTGCTGATAAAATTATTGCTTTTTGAAGGGAAAAATACAGTTGAAGCAAAATCTTGGCTTGATGAAGAGTTTCCGGGGTCTGCACCAGGAAAATCAACCATCATTTATTGGTATGCTAAGTTTAAACGTGGTGAAATGAGCACCGAAGACGACGAACGCAGTGGATGCCAAAAAAAAAACTGTCGCCGACGACAAAATCAAAAAAGTTCACAAAATAATTCTGAATTACCGTAAAATGAAGTTGATCGAGATAGCAGACATCGTGAAGATATCATCTGAACGTGTGAGAATGCTGTGTGCAAAATGGGAGCCGCATGAGCTCACAATCGATCAGAAGCAACAACGTGTTAATGATTGTGAGTAGTGTTTGAAGCTGTTTAAGTGCAATAAACCTGAATTTTTGCGTTGATATGGACAATGGATGAAACATGGCTTCATCATTTCACTCCGGAGTCCAATCGACAGTTAGCTGAATGGACTGCAAACGATGAAACGAATCCAAAGCGAGGAAAAACATAACAGTCAGCTCGCAAGGTTATGGCATCAGTATTCTGGGATTCGCAAAGTATAATATTCATTGATTACCTCCAAAAGGGCCAGACCATCAACAGCGATTATTATATAGCGTTATTGGATCGTTAAAGGATGGAATCGTTAAAAAACGGCCCCATTTGAAAAAAGGGGCTGTTTCATCAAGACAATACGCCGTGTCATCAATGAAAACAATGGCCAAATTGCATGAATTGGGCTTCGAATTGCTTCTGCATCCACCGTATTCGCCAGATATGGCCCCCAGCGACTTTTTCCTGTTCTCGGACCACAAAAGAATGCTCGCTGAAGAGAAATTTAGCGCCAATGAAGAAGTAATCGTCGAACTGAGGCCTATTTTGAAGCAAAAGTCAAATCGTACTACAAAAATGGTATCGAAAACTTGGAAGATCGCTATAATCGCTGTATCGCACTCGAAGGCAACTATGTTGAATAATAAAATTGAATTTTGCCAAAAAAATGTGTTTTACTATGGTAGACCGGAAACTTCTCAATTGGCCTGTTACAAGCTATTTACCGTTTTAGAGATATAGAACAGAGTTGGCATTTTACAAATAATTCAAATATCTAATATCCCTAGCTTACTCAAGGGACTATCCTTGAACAGAACAGACGCCATCGACATCAACAAACTCAAACCCTCTCCAACATTTCAAAACCGGATGAATGCGCATCGAAAGTCGCAAAAGGATAGCTACACTGCGAAAAAATGCATTAACTTCACGTAAAAAAGGCAGAGAGATGTCTTTAGTCTAACGAGGTGCACACAGCGTGTATCGAGTGTAAAGGCTTAGTCTGATTTCCCAGGGGGCTGTGGTGAATACGGCCACACTTGATTGGTTGCGAAAAGAGCCAGATTACGTCATCTCCTGATGGATTATCGGACAAGATTCGGAATTTTCTCAGGGCAGAAAGACGAACTGATTGTGGTATTGAAGGGTGAGTATTTTCCTGTTTGGTGAGGGAAAAACTTTTCTGTAATCTCTAGCAAGAACACTGCGTATTCGGCTCCAAAGAATCAACTGAATTCACATCTGGAAGTCAGGAACTTTAGACTACTGTTTAACTTTGTTTTGATGTCGTTTTTTCGAGAAATCTCCTCTTCTGAATACAAATCTTCATTCAAACTTCCGAAACTATGACATGCCATAAAAACATAGAATGACGTTATATTTTTAACATAATATCATCGATCACTATTCTAGAATAATTGCCACGATGAAGAGATAGTGCTAAGATGTCTTACTTACTCTTGAAAACCCTTAAGATTGAAGTGGCGACTTTTGAAGGAACCAGCCTTCTTGGATTTTATTTGTTGTTGTTACCTTTTTACTTGATTTCTGCATCGTTTCATATGGCGCCGCTCACGTTGTCTTCCTTGTCATTGCCGTTTTGAGATTAAATCAACAACAATCTACTTTTGACAGAACAAATAAACATTTCGGCGCTATTTCGGCATTCCTGTCAACGTTTCAGTCCCCTCTGCAAAAACAATCAAAACCTAAAGTACAGTTTGGTATGCTGTGTCTCAATTCGGAGTGATAGGCCCTTATCCTTTCGAGAAAGAAAATGTCACCGTCACAGTAACATCCCAGCATTATGTATCAATGTTGGAAACCTTCCTACTGCCTGAATTGGAAGAAATTGCTGAAGAAAACGATCTGGGTGATATCTGGTTTCAGCAGGATGGCGCTACAGCCCAAACAGCTTGAACTTAATTAGCTGTTTTGAGACAGAATTTCCCAGAGAGACTAGTCTCACTGAGAGGGGGCGTGGATTGGCCAGCGCAGTCACCAGATCTGAGCATCTGCGACTTCTTTCTTTGGGGCCACCTTGAAGATAAAGTCTTCAAACATCGTCCACACACTGTGCCACAACTCAAGCAGCGAATAACCGAAGAAATCTGGGCCATACCGCTCGAGATATTCCGAAAAGCGGTGAAAAACTTCCAAAATTGAATACATCAGTGTGTCACTACTGACGGCCTCCATCTTAGTGATATCGTTTTCAAAACTTTAGCAAAAAACTATATTTCTTACTGCTTCGAATGAATAAAACCGTTTTTCTTTAACTTTCACCATTTTCTTCAAATAGCCCTTTGAAACTCGTCAGTCGGCTCTGCCGCACTCTGTACGATCTTACCGAAATTTTGCATGGATATTCGTTTGGATATTTTGGAACCCTTTCTGAATTTTAGTTCAATCGGATCCATTCAGAAAACAAAATTTTCATTGGAATAACTCCGGAACCGTTAAATCGGAAAAAATTTTGCCTTAAATAATAGTCAGCAGTTTCCTTAAAATCAAAATCAAAAAAACAAGGACAAAAAAATACACTAACTTATATTTCTGTTATCGACAAACATATAACCTTACCATAAATTCGAAATTTCAAGTGAGGTAGAATAGTACCATTTGAAGTAAGTAATGAATAATATTATGTGACTAAAAATGACTTGTCAGGAAGCTCATCAAGCTCAGTGTTCAGGTGCAGATTTCAGAGATTCATTGTTCATTCTCTTGAATATTACCCGAGATAGATATATCCTTGATGGATTTTGTCATCTGATAATTACAGTTTTGGACTAAGCACTTTGCGTATTACGTCATAACGAGTTCGGTACATCCCCCTCTTGAAACGTCATCAGTCTTCATCAATTTGGATTAAGTCCCCTCAACACTAATTGTCACACAATACCGATTCAACGCCAGATCAGAAGGACTAAATTGGAAGATGTTTGCAGAATTTCTAGAATCCAATTCGCGAAGACTTCATTCCATGAAATAGTGTCTTGGTTTTTTGTTTCAATGTTCCATCAAGGGTGTATCGAAAGAATTGAAAATACATAGATTTCTGAAGTAATAATCACAATAGTTATTGATTTATAAAGAACAAAAATGAAGAAATTATATAACTATACAGGGTGTTTCCTAAACATGCGGCAAAAATTCAGGGAGTTGTTCCTTGGACTATTTTAAGCATGTTTCGTCCTTGGATGATTTTTGAAAAACCTCTTTGTTTCGAAGATACAGGGCGAACAACATTTTTCATATTTTTAAAATTAATAATAGTTTAAATAAAAATGCGTACCGCACTGTGTTTACTAAGTAGGTACAATTTATTTTTAAATTTGTTTAACAACATTCCAATTACTAAAAACGGCCAGTTTTTTGACTAAAAATTGATAAGTGCAGATGGTAAAGGAATACAGATTAAAGACGGTTTTCATTTTAATTCGTTTTGTGATGTATTAGCAATTAACATTTCATCTTTGACTATTATGAATCGCAGATTGGATGCTTGTATGCTGGCTAGATAGCCCAGTCATATTAGGTAAAAAAAGGGGTCAACCTCGGAATGAAAGATAATAAGCTGCAAATTGGTATGAACCTTTGTTTTGTCATTCTAAATGTTGTCTCAAAAGTCACAATCGTTATCGTGTCCGCGTCTCAAGATATTCAAGGTCAAAGGTCACAAAAATCGGTTTTTCGCGAATATCTGGCTTCCTATCGGTTAAATGAGATTTGCATTTATTATAAAAGTTGTAGGCTATAAAATTCCCTACAACTTTTGTTTGAACTTTTTTTTCATACGACCAACCGTTTTGAAGGTAGAGCGCGAAGAGTGCACATCGTACAGTCATATACGGCCTAATGCAAGGTCAAGCGTGAGTTATGGTTATCAGTACGTTATAAAGTCAATTATTTACTTGAAAATTATAATTATTAAACAATGCCTATTATTTATGTACTAACTATTAATTATTTATATTTAATTAAAGTAAGTAACTTGATTATTTATATATAATTATTCATATTTAACTATTTAAGTATAAAATATTATTAATTCTGGATTATATATTTTAGTTTAAAACTGTTAATATCACAACAAAACAAGCCAGAGATGATGCTGATGTTCTCATCATTGACACAGCTATTGCCTTATCAGAACATCAAAAGACTGCTGTCATCATAGGAGAAGATATCGATTTGCTCGTTATTTTAATTGGACGTACTCAGTCACATCATCAGGAAATTTTTTTGAAAAAAGTTGGCAAAGGCAATGTCAAAACACAAATATATTCTACTAAAAGTTTTGACCAATATCCTCGTACTAAAAAGCACATTTTATTTTTACACGCATTCAGTGGCTGTGACACGACTTCTGCGCTATTTAAAAAAGGAAAAAAAACTGTTACTAGAGCATTGGAAAAAATTCCTGATTTAGATAAACTGGTGGAAGTATTTCAACAAGAAAACTGCCCAAAACAAACATTATTAGAAAATGGAGTGCGCATCTTGTTGGCATTATATAATGCTCCAAAATCTGAGGACAACATTGATCATTTCCACTACACGCAATTCATCAAATTTACAAAACTAAATAAACCTGTACAACTGTCAACACTTCCACCAACAAGTGTAGCAGCTCATCAACACATAAAACGTGTCTACTACCAGATTCAAACGTGGTTAGGGAAGGACTTAGAACCTCAAGAATGGGGCTGGATGCTTGAAAAAGAAATCCTGGAGCCCATACGAACGTTATTACCTCCAGCACCAGCCGAACTACTAAACGTAATATTTTGCAATTGCAAAAATGGTTGTGGTTCCCGCTGTGGATGCAGAAAATCAGGGCTACAATGTTCTTTAGCTTGCGGCCAGTGCAACGGACAAGATTGCCTCAACGCTTCACTGTATCCAAGTAATCCCGATGAAGAAAATACATATGATCCCGATATTCTGGAAGGTTTGGAGATGAACATGACAGATAATGAGGATGATGACAATGAATCGAACATTTTTGAGCGACAAGAAGAAGAAGACGACGAAGAAGAAGAAGATAATTAGCTTCCATTTCCAATTTCATTACAATTAAAATCAACAAAGATACTTTTGATATTTGAACTCACATTTTGATAAATGTATATTATGCCGTATTTAATAATAAATAAAAATATGTGTAAAATATATACTCTTACTATCATTTTAACTTAAAATAAAACTAAAATATATAATCCAGAATTAATAATATTTTATACTTAAATAGTTAAATATGAATAATTATATATAAATAATCAAGTTACTTACTTTAATTAAATATAAATAATTAATAGTTAGTACATAAATAATAGGCATTGTTTAATAATTATAATTTCCAAGTAAATAATTGACTTTATAACGTACTGATAACCATAACTCACGCTTGACCTTGCATTAGGCCGTATATGACTGTACGATGTGCACTCTTCGCGCTCTACCTTCAAAACGGTTGGTCGTATGAAAAAAAAGTTCAAACAAAAGTTGTAGGGAATTTTATAGCCTACAACTTTTATAATAAATGCAAATCTCATTTAACCGATAGGAAGCCAGATATTCGCGAAAAACCGATTTTTGTGACCTTTGACCTTGAATATCTTGAGACGCGGACACGATAACGATTGTGACTTTTGAGACAACATTTAGAATGACAAAACAAAGGTTCATACCAATTTGCAGCTTATTATCTTTCATTCCGAGGTGAAAGCCCTAATATGACTGGGCTAAGAGGTGGTCATTTTCAACAGTTTTTGTAGGTTGAGTTGAATTTTCATGTAATTTTTCATAATAAAATGTTATAATCTGAAATTTTTTTTCCCCTATATCTTCGAAACAAATAGGTTTTTCAAAAATCATCAAAGGACAAAATATTCTTAGAATAGTCCAAGGAACAACCCCCTGAATTTTTGCCGCATGTTTAGGAAACACCCTGTATACACTGTGTCCATAAAGTATGGAACAAATTCATTTTTAGCTAAACAGACCATTTTAAGAAATAATCCTGAAACACGTCGATTTTTGATTTTAATATATCGTATTTCAAAATAATAATCTAATATACAGGGTGAATTACTTTCGAGTAATGATGTCACCGTCATTACTGGACAAAAAGATTAAATTAAATCTAAGCAATAATTAAAACATTCATGAATACCAAAAATATTGTAGTAGTAAACTGTCATTGAACATCAATAAATTACTGAACAAATAATGACATTTCACAAAGAATGTTACGCGTTACTTTATGAGCACACACAAAACTATTGTATTTTTGTCCACTCTGTACCAATTGGAATCAACATGTGATACATTTTTGGAATCAGCTCAGTTAGAGTGATCGAAAAATTGAGACAAAATGGGGGTGTTCCATTCAAAAAAAATGACGGTGACGTCATTACTCGAAAGTAATTCACCCTGTATTTTAGATTATTATTTTGAAATACGTAAATTAAAATAAAAAAATCGACGTGTTTCAGGATTATTTCTTAAAATGGTCTGTTTAGCTAAAATGAATTTGTTCCATACTTTACGGACACAGTGTATGCTGAGTGACCTCCAGCGCTTTTCAGTTTTGCTTTTTTTTTCTTTGAGAAGTACATATTATGGCAGTATTCAATTGACGCAGTATTTTCATCATCAGATGGAGAAATGACTAGATCAAAATAAAATCGTGCAAGAATGTCAATTTGTGAACAGCATTTGGATGACTGGATTTGCATCTCCATTAATAGGTTTAGTTGACACAAGAACTGAAGCCAGCTGACCATGTAATGCTTGGAACATATGCCGATTGGCTTTTTGAAATAGACCAAAAAAATTAGACTTATTGCGAATATTTCCCTCCTGTCAAAAATTCTATGTATATGGAGAACAATTATCGAAAATTACAGCGATAATTGCTTTGTAGGAAGCGAAACAGCACTGCGATAATTGTTCTGTTCATAGATGCATAGTCTCTATGCATCTTACACAGTTCGAATCTATGGCAATTCCATTCTAAATCAGTTTGACAAGTAATGTAACAGTTTATTCGGGAAATATTCCCCCGAATTACACTCGTGCATCAAAATGACCGGATAATTTCGCATTCCAGCGTGTTTTCTTTGAAAAACTGCATTCGGTCATTTTCATTTTTGGAGAAAGAGCCCTCCACCTTCGTTGTCGGGCTCTTTCTCCAAAAATGAAAATGAACTCATGCAGTTTTTATGACAACACGCTGTCATGCAAAATTATCGGTAATTTTGATGCACTTGTGCAATTACTTATGAAAATTCAATCATTTGGTATTTCTACTGAGAACTTTGCTGTACTCTGGAACGTATATTAATAACATTAAAAAAAATTTGTAGGCATTTCCAAATGGGTATCAAATGATTCAAAAATTTTCTAGTTTTGTGGAATCGTCAAATGAACCGTTAGATCTCCTACTTCAGAGCTATGTCCTTCCGGAGAAAAATACACTCCCAGCATGAAACCTTCCACAATTCTGAAACTATATCGAATTTTGATCTCAAATATGATTTCGCAGCGCTATACTTCCCAACAATAAATAAAGTTTGCTTTCTCGTCCATTAAATCCCTTGTTTTCGGAGGGAGCATGACGACCCTCTGTCTGGATTTCTCCCTCATCCGAGCTGCGTCGCATCCTGTCAATGCTTCACGAACGGGATTAGATTTATGTGGAGGAAATGTCATTGTGCTAACGAGCTAGAGCTCAAGTCCTGACGTCTCTGTCTGAGGCTGGGATATCTAGTGATGACCTATATTTTTGCTGACGATTGTAGTTGCTTGGCTCAGCAGAAATTAGAAAGGTAATCCTTATTTCGAAATGTTGCATCTGTTCTTCAATATACACTTCCAAAATTCCTAGTTTATCTACATAAGCGTACAACTTTGCTTTCGCCGTTATTTTGCGAAATTCGAGGCTTTATTGTAAAAAACTGGTTATACATTTATAATTCAAAGTGTTGTCCATCGCTGGCCACAACTTTCTCCCATTTTTCGGGCAGCGTATGAATCCTGCGTGGAAAAAACTGGTCATCTTTCGAAGCGATTCATGAATCGATTCAATTTTTATCCTTCTTCATAAGACCAGAAGTGCTGGTAAATCAGGCCATGTGCCATTGTTGGAACAAGTGATAGACAATGGGTTCGAGCATTTTCATGCTGTAAAATCACTGTATCGTGTCTCTCGTTGTATTGCGGCCGTTTCTCTTTCACTGCTTGGCTGAAATGCATTAATTGCGTTCGATAACGATCGCCTTTGATTTTTTCAGTGGGTTCTAACAACTCATAAGACACTTCGCCGTGCTGGTCTCACCAAATACTGAGCATGACCTTGGAACAGTGAATATTCGGTTTGGCCTCCGCGTGGAAGCATGGCCGGGATACCTTCATGATTTTCTGCGCTTGGGATTATCGTAATTAACCCATATTTCGTCTCCAGTCACAATACAATGCAGAAATCCCGTCCGTATTTGCCTTGCAAGCAGCTGTTCTCAAGCAAACAAACGCCCTGCAACATTCTTTTATTTTCTGATTTTGTCGTGAACAACTTGAAAATGATGAACAATTTCATCGAAAAATGTTATGTAGTGATGAACATCATTTTTGGGTAAATGGTTATAGCAGAATTGCAGAATTTGGATTTGATGAAAATCCATATGAAACTTTTGAGACACCATTACATGCAGATAAAGTCACTGCAGATGCTGATGGAGTGATTTGCTCATATTTCTTTGAAGAAAATGTTCGAACAGTTAATGGAACACGATACAGAACAATAGTAGGTACTTGTTTTTCCTGCAGTTTCTACGAATTCTGAGAAGGAATGGCCTAGGTCATGTGACTTAACACCTTATGATTTATTGCTTTGGGGATGAGGTTGAGTTACAAGGTTATACTGATAATCTAACAACAACTGAGCAATTGAATTGAAATGTATGCTCCAATCTCACACTGAGAGACCACCGATATACAGATCTGTGGTACCCAAAGACTGATGCCCCTGACTTCGCGTCAATGGCTTTCTTTTAATTTTTGGTTTACTTTAAAATTCAACCTTATCGGTAATCTTTTCGAAGAATGTCACCTACTGTTATTTGGTTTTTGGAGCGGCTTCTCTGATGTTTCATACGCATAGAGCAAGATAGAGGGGGTATACGCAATTTTTACAGGTCTCCAACATGGTTAGATTACGTTGTCGGATTGTGATTTTCAATCGACAATTTTACTATATCATTATGAATGTATATTATATTGAATGAAATATATTTATTCGAGTGATTCTCAATTAAATATGTAAATTTGAATATTTGCAATCCGATATTTTTCCACAATTGTCGAATTTATAACAAGCAGAATATTCATTATTTTCTGTATCTACCTGCTGAAATCCAAGGTTTGGCAACTTTTGCTCTCCTAGTGTCATCGGTTGTTTCACGTCGTTTGGTGCTCTTGAAGTTTGTTTTCTGAATTTCTGATATATTTAGGTATTCATCTCAATATATTTTGAGTTAATATGAAACATTGATTAACTATGGGACATAAGAAGTGCGTTTTTTGTGGAGAAACTCGCGAATTGAATGAAATATCGAATCACTGATATGTTTTCATTTCCGCGCGCTTCTTATCAAAATTGATAGTTCATGTTGGGGACAAAATAATTTGCCTACTAAAAATTACAGATACTCCCTCTATCTATGTTTATTACTCTGAGGTTCTGCATTTTTCCGAACAATGTTCGCTCTCCCTCCAAAATCCCCTTTCGATGTACGCAAATAACAGAACAACTCGGCAAGAACTCTATTTCACCATCTGAATCCGCTTAATCCAGACAAAAACGATTAAACCGTTGTATTCACGTTTTTTGGGCCTTCCGCTCGCGTAGGATGATAGTGCGAAGGGAACGTAAGGCCCTTGAGCAGCTCTCGACAAGAAAATCTCCTTTATTGCCATGCCGATTCCCGGTAATTCCTCTAAGCCTCGCGATACAAACCGGCTGTACAGTTGCCGTGGTGATGGAACGATCAAATCAGTTTTCTGATACTGTCTTTGTGTCCGGAATGCAATGTAGATTGAAATGCGATAGCTATTCATTTTTCCGATGGTCGTTTGGTGGATCCGCCAATTTTCATAGGGATGTGGCTGAATTTGTTATTGTGAATTGTTTGCTATTGCTCAGTGGATTGTAACCTCAGTAAATTCATCAGAAACAACGAAGATACTGCATCAAAATATGATAAAACAGGAGCAAAAATAGATAATGATTGCCAAAAAGTATGATAGTTATATATTAGACCAGCAGACCAGCACATATTTACCTATAAAGAATCGAAACTGTGTGCGTTGCTCAAGAACAACTAAGAATATCGCTGCTGTAGCCCGCAGTGTTGACGAAAACCCAGGTTTGTCCATTCATCATCGATTTTAGGAATTTGGCATTCCACAAACCACGTTATACCGTATTTTGCATAAAGACTTAGATCTTAAGGCTTTTAAAGTTCAATCACAAATTCTCAAGCCGTATATCGCTGATTGGGTCCTTGAGATTCATCAAAATGACCCGGATTTCCATCGAAAAATCATCTTTAGTAATGAGGCCCAATTTCACCTAGGGGTTACTTTATAAGCAGAAATGTCACATTTGAGGCTCGAAAAATCCAAGACTAATTGTTGAAAAGCCTCTACATTTAGATTTAGATTTAATTGAGGTTCCGTTTCACTGCGACCTAATGGTCCATTGTGCCCCCATCAGAGCTATTCTCTCCATAACGTGATATACAGCTCGCCTTCCAGTTCCAGAGTTCTAATGAACTCCAGTATCTGGGATAATTTCAAAGAGGCTAATTCCTCATTTCTACAAGTTTCTTGTCCTAAGCGAATTTTGCGTTGCCTAGTGATGACGCGGCATTCCGGAATCAGGTGTTCCTAAGTTTCTTCCTCCTCCACACAGAATATGCATTCTTCATTTTCTGCTAGACCCATTCTCATGAGGTCTTTCCTGAGGCGACAATGTCTTGTGAGGAATCCAATTAGAAGGTGTAGTATATTCTTGCTAAGATCCAGATTCTTCTTGGATCTCGCAGTGTCCTTTTGAAACATTTTCTTGTAGGTACATTTGCCTATGCCACAGAAATGTTCAAGGCCGATGAAAGGAGTTTGTGCTCCTTTTCTGGCTAGTGGGTTGGTCTTCATGCCCTCTAATTCCCGAGTGTTATTCTTGTCTATTTCGTTGAGTTTTCTTCGGCACTCCAATACCATCTTAGCATCGATGATATGAGAGCTCAGTGCTTTGATCGCAGCCTGACTCTCGGAATGTATCGCTATATCACTTTTCTTGCTAGATTAATTTCTACACAGCTTTCTTCTACAAGTATCTCTGCCTGAAAGACACTTAGATAGTGGCCTAACGATATTGAGCATTTGGTACCAGCCCAGTTTTGGACCATCTGTTTACTATTTGATGGTAATCTTCTAGAGAACGGGAATTGTGGACTACCTTTCCCAATCTTCGTTTCTACTTTCTAAGTATGTAAAAGCCTCTCCATACTCAACCTGCTATTGTTTGGTACGGTTTTTGGGCTGGTGGTGTGATTGCACCTTACTTATTCGAAAATGAGACTGTTGCATCTGTTACGTTGAGTATATTGCGCTACCGGGATATGATTGTGTTTTTTTTTATGGCCGGAATTGAAAGATCTTGATGTAGACGACGTTAAGACGTTCAAATCCAACAAGACAAAAGTTTCATTACCCTGTTATTTTTCCAATAGGTGACCACAATTGGCCACCGGGATATTTTGCTTTTTCACTTGAAGGATAAGCTTTATGCGAAAGCTCCACAATGGTTTCATTCACAAAATTAATATCATAATGAAACCTCTCATTGAAAACCCTTCACTATTCTACTCAACTTATACAAAGAAAAAATTCGGTTTTTGAATTGCGTATTATTGCTGGTGGAAAGCAGAAAGTAAGATATCTACACCCAGTACATTTTCTTCACATCAAACCCTGAAATAGAATCCAGGATCGAAACCGAAACACGTTATATTCGGAGCCAATGACAAAAAGCAATGATTGAACGCTTTCCTCTGGAGCTATTCTGAGCTGCATTCTGCTCATTTCAAACAAAAATCAGGCTCTGTCAGTATTCTTTCTCATCCCAGGGCAGGATATTAAACACCGATATGAAGTGCGTGTTGACATTGGGAGGTGGGAAGGGGTGAACGTGTTGACTTCACAAATATTTGCCCTGTTCAGAGGCTGCCCTCGATGGCAATATCATCGGCCTTCGGGGTTAGAAAGAGAAGTTTGTGCTTGTTCGCACAAGAGAAATCTTCCTCATCGGTCTATTGAGCTTCCGAGAAATATGAGATGTTTGATGTGTACAGGGTGTTTCTGGATCGATGATAAATATTTTGAAGGGAGAATTTTCTGTAAACATTCATATATAAGAGCTCATATCGGGTGTCCCAAATTCGTTGTCTAGTGAGGGAATCTCAGAATCCCTTTGAGCTAAAAAAATGAATAGCACATTATCCAGCTCGATTTTGAAAGTTTCAATTCGGTGAAAACCGCTACCTCATAAATTCAACTGCTATCAAGCTGTAAAAAAAAAATTGGAAAATGGCGTGAAATGAAAAGTTCTCATAAGTTCTTTATTACTGGTGCTATAAACATGAAAGGGAAATATTCTACAGGCACTTTTTTCAGTTGAATCATTTATCAATTTCTTTCATTACAATTAGTTTTTAAGTTATAATATTGTGTAAAACTTTGCTACCGCCATTTTGCAATAGATGGATGTAGCAGTAAGTGGTAATCGAAATAAATAGATCGTAGATGCCATACAATAAGGTATTTGTGAACATAACGCCATAGAAATATTAGTCGATTTGTGTCTGAATCATAAAGTTATTCTCGATTAAATATGTCAGCTTGCGAGCCAAATTCCCGTCATTTGCTGGTGATTTTAATTTTCCGCTTTAATATAAAGAATATTATATACTGAGTTATTGAGTATAGGTGACCGAATTTATTCCAGTGAAATACTCTTTATTTTTATTCAGCAATGACGACGTTTTGGCTATTAATAGTAGCCATTCTCAAGTCATTATGAAATTATTAATATAATAATATTGCGGCTGAGGCTCATTGAATGCTCTCAAATACCTACAGTGGGGCCATTATTAGGTAGTGAAAAAACGTGCTGAGATCGGTTTCAACGATTTAACAACGGTGATTTTGACATAGAAGACCAGCATGGCGGTGGGAGAGAGAATGTTTTCGAAGATGTGGAATTGGAGGTATTACTTGATTACGACTCTTATCAAACGCAACAAGAACTGGCAGGATCATTGGGAGTGATACAACAAGCCATTTCAAAATGCCTGAAAGTCATGTGTGCCTTGCGAGTTGAAGCAGAGAGATGTTGAACGGCGTTTGTTTGCTTGTGAACAGTTTTGCAAAGACGGAAGCGATTTCTACATCGCATTGTGACTGAAGACGAAAAATGAGCTCATTACGATAATCCCAAGCGCAGAAAATAATGAGGATGTCCCAGCCATGCTTTCACATCGTTGGCCAAACCGAATATTCAAGATTACAATGTCAGTATTTGGTGGAAAAAGCTCGGTGTAGTGTATTATGAGTTGTTAAACTGACTGGAACAATCACACAATCAATGCGTTTGAGCCGAGCATTGAAAGACAAACAGCCGCAATACAACAAGAGACATGATAAAGTGATTTTACAGTATGACTATGCTCGACTCCATGTTGCGAAAGTGGTCGAAACATACTTGGAAACGTTGAAATGGGAAGTTCTACCCACCTTCCGTATACCCCAGACGTTGCTCTCTCGAACTATCACTTCTTTCGATCAATGGCTGACCAGCACTTCCGGTCTTCTGAAGAAGTAAAAAATAGGATCGATTCTTGGATCTCTTCAAAAGATGACCAGTTTTTTCAACTCAGAATTCGTGCGCTGTCCGAAAGATGGACAATACTTTGAATCATAAATGTATAATTAGTTTCTTTACAATAAAGCCTCGAATTTCGGAAAAAACGGCTGAAACAAAGTTGTACGCCTGTCATTTATTCAATTTTCAGATGCTGTAGATTCCAAAGCGAGAACTTTGGAAATATCAAAGGGGTTGTAATGCCTCGCTGATTCAATGATTTATTTTGAAAATGATAACCTGATTGAAGAATGGTAGAGATCGATGATTCCACAAGTTCTACCGACAAAACAATGTCTTCAAAAATAGATTATGACGGATATTGATGTCGTATCACTGAATACAACATGACTCTAAAATTCTTTACATTCTGTGTCTTCCCACCGTAAAACCCCTAATGTATTCCAACTCTTCATCTCATCAATATATTCAAAACAGCCCGGAATCCCGAACAGTCGTCTCCTGACCCCATAAACAACCGCCTAGATGAAAAGGAATCTTCCCTCCGTCTAGCCTGGAAGGGAGCCCGCTCCATAAGCAGTGGCGCCAACTTCCCGCACAATAACAAGATCTTCTCCGGCCGTCGGCGCCTGAAAACTGCTGAAAAAACGGGCCCAAACTATCTGTTTTCCCTTTCTGCATTCCCCGAATTTAGTTCGCCGCCTTATCTCATCCACTTGTCTGGAATTAGGGAAACTGCGGCAACAAACAAGGGTTGGTCCCCGACCAGATGATATTGATTTTCATGAAATAATAAGTATTGCGGGGGGTTACTGATCCGAACATAAAAAATAACGAGACTCATAAAATCGTTCTGTGGATTTGTATCGTTTTTTGGTCGACGACTGTTCTGGATGAGCTGGTGTTGTTTTGGTGGTAGTTTTTGGGAATTGCTTAGGATAGTATAGAGAATTATGCACCTTATAAAATGGAAATAGTGAATATCATTTAGTGATATCAGATAGATTGAGAAATCAACTCCTTGGATCTACTATGAAAATCAGAGAAGGAATAAGAGAATAACAGCTTTCTATATTATCCAAAATTTGGATGGAATAGACGATTCCCTTGTTCAAGAGCACTATTACATTTTAAGCGAAATCAGTGGATGTTTCTATTCAATTGGAAAGTAGAAGGTATACCATTAAATGGAAAACGATATCAGTCAAATGGCCTCCACAACTAGGATGTCAGAGCCATAGATATCGTTTCCATGAAATTTTCCATGACAAATTCGCACATTTGCAGCTGTATGTCCTTGATAACTCCACGAATTCCATTTTTAAGGTCTTGAATCGATTGTGGAGGATTGGCATAGACCGTATAATTCAATTTTATAAAATTCGAGATGCAACAAATCAAATAAGTAACGACTCAAAATCTGATCTGCCGAGTAACAGAATCTTCAGTTCATCGATATGAGACTGGCGTTCAAGCCGAAGGTGGACATTCCGAACAATTTTTATTGTTGAGGAAGGTAGATACAATGTTTATAAATATTTGTTTTTCATGAGAACGAATCGGATCTATGTTCATAGGAAAAAAGTTCAGAATGAGTGGAGCTATCATCTGTCAAAGTTTATCATAGATCTTTTAGAACATCATTAAATAATTAAAGCGTCCATTCCATCTAAAATGTTCATCCACTAATTCAGTAGATCTACAGATATTGATATAACATTTATATACATAGGCGTACAACTTTGCATGTCTTTCAATAATTCAACAACTCATAATATCTACACCGAGCTAGACCCACCTTGGAACTGTGAATATTCCATTTGGCCATCGACGTGGAAGCATGGCCGGGATATCCCCAAGATATTCTGCACTTGGGATTTTCGTAATGAACCAATTTTCGTCTCCAGGCACATTATGATGCAGAAATCCCTTCCGTCTTTGCCTTGCAAGCAGCTGTTCACAAGCAACCAAACGCCGTTCAACATCTAACGACTTCAACTCGTACTGCACCCAATTTCCTTGTTTCTGAATCATTCCCATGACTTTCAGGCGTTTTGAAATGGCTTGTTGCGTCCCTCCCAATGATCCTGCCAATTTTTGTGCAGCTGAAACGAGTCTTGATCAAGTTATGCCTCCAATTCTGCATCTTCGAAAACCTTCACTATTCCACCGCCATGCTGGTCTTCGACGTCAAAATCACCGTTCTTAAAGCGTTGAAACCACTCTCGGCACGTTCTTTCACTGATACTAGCCTCACCATAAGTGTTAAAGAGCATTCGATGAGCCTCCGCCCCAAATTTCTTCATATTAAAGTAGAAAATTAAAACCTCCCGCAAATGACGAGAATTTGGCTCGTAAGCTCACATATTCAATCGAGAATAACTATGATGCAGATACAAATCGAGTAATATTTCGATGGCGTTATGTTTACAAATACCTAAGCTCATTGTATGACATCTACCACCCTTTTTTCTTCGACTACCACTACCGCTACAGCCGGCAGAAGCAAAATTGTACACCTATAGCATTTGAATAGATATCCATCAGATATATCTGACTAATAAGCTATTTAATTATCAGGGAATCGTCTAATCTATCTGAAATCTCTGTACACTGAAAAGCACTTATTGAATATTTGATTGATTCGGTCTTCACTTGATGGAAATTCATTTTAAATAATTAAATAATTAAATAATTTTGTGGAAATCAGCAGTGTATTATTATTTAAGCACTTATTGTCCTATTTGTTGTTGATTGCCAAAGAAGTCGGTAAAATACTATACCTACTACCACCTGTATCTTTCATCAAATACTGCGTTACTGATATGATTGTCGCAATGGGTTATTTTAGCTATTTAGTACAGTATATTAGTACTTCACAGCACTTTTTTTCGGTTACATTACTTCTCATATCTGTCGTATTCCTTTCGAGTCTGATACCGGATTTCTCAGACACCCCTTTTGTGGTGTCTCACTAGCGAAAAAAGTATATTCGAGCAAAACTTTCATTAGAATCAACGAATCAACCAGTGTTGGACGAAATCAGTCCGAAATATAACGAAAGTCCTCCCAATCTGACTTTTTATCCATTCACATCGACTCCCCAGATAAAAACCCTGCTGAACTCTGCAAACAATCGCATGTTAAATTTCCATTTAGATTAAGAGAGGGGTACAGCTCCTGGATCGCCATATAACCAAGACAAACGGACATTAAAATCGGGGAACATTTAGTTAATTGAAACGTCTGGGCTCAGTTGAACACCAGAACAATTACACTGAGTGTTAACAGACGATAATGTATTCAATTTCTCTGCTACCTAAAATCCCCCCTAAACGTTGGATGGCATAGCGGATGCTGATTCGACAAAATGGGCTGTGTTCGTCTTTATTTTCTCATTTTTCATCGTTATATCCGGTCAAATGGATGAATGTGGCTACTGAAATTTTCGCTTGCGTTTGCAAATTCTCTCATAAAGAGTGGTTTGTTAAAATCGCTTGTAATTTTTCCTGAGTGGAAATATTATACTGACGTTGTAGTAACCACACTCTAACCCACAGAATCTTTATAAGCGATTAACGAACGTTTCGACAACTTTGTTTTCATATGCAGCAACTAAAAACTACTGTATCTTTCAGTTTCTATCGTCGTAGATAACGAATTGTGCAGATCCCAGGAATTTCTATAAGTAATAATAATAATAAAGTTTATTGACGCTTTCCGAAATTTAGAAAATAGGATTAGGATAAGTCATATAAAATAGAATACTCATTCAAAGAAAAAAAACAAAACAGATTTAATGAATGGGGTCTCTAAGGAACTCATCAACACTATATAATAATATATAATAATAATAATAATAATAAGTCCTTTATTTCCAACAGGGTTGACCCCCAATTACAGGAATACACAATTTTAATTACATTATTTTAACAATATAACAATCATTACGAATGGCAATGTACATAATCATAAAAAAAAAGAGATGAAAAAAAGAGATACACCAACCCAACCCAAGATCAGCTCACAGAGCTGTGAAAATAATAGGCCTCCACGATGGACCGAGGAGAATCGTGATGTATGTCACATATACTTGCGAGCGAGTTGAACAACTTACATGAATAATAAATTGGTGATCTACGACTCGAATTTGTTCTCCCCACTCCACAGTAGAATACCTCCTCACTCCTGGAACCCAAACGGGGAACCAGAAATGGCAAACCAGACAAAATCTCCGAACAATCAATTCCGCCATTAACTATTTTATAAAGAAACATCAATGCACACACGTTTACCCTATCTACAATGGACTGTGCACAGAATCTTGAAAGTAACAAATTATGATCACAACCTATAGGTGGGTAAACACCATCCTCCCTCCAAATTAAATATCTATAAAATTTTCTCTGAACTGACTCAATTCTTCTCCTGTGATATTCATATATAGGTCTCCAAACTATGTTACAATATTCCAACCTACTTCTAATTAAACTATTGAATAGAGCTATCAAAGTTTTTGAACAACAGAAGTATTTTGTGTTTCTAACTATAAATCCATAAGTTTTATTGGCAGCAAGTATTAACTGATTTATATGTGGTACAAAAGAACAAGTAGAGTCACATAAAATCCCCAGATCCCTAATTTCTGTTACACGAGTAAGTACTGAGCTGCTGATCCTGTAATCATATTCAATCATAGTTTTCTTTTTTGTGTATGTCATAACGTAACATTTGGAGATATTCAAGCTCAATATATTACTAGCGCACCACATTGATAGCCGATCAAGAGCCGACTGTAGTCTGATACAATCATTAAGGTTGAGTATCCTGAGATATATCTTCAAATCATCCGCGAACAACAGTACTGCTACATCTATAATATCGACGATATCATTTATGAATAATAAAAAAAGTAAAGGCCCGAGGTTGGATCCCTCGAGGAATTCCAGATAATGCACAGAACTCGATAGAGCAGCAATTCTCAACCTCAACAATACACATCCTATCAGTCAAATATGATTTTATCAGGTCAATCAATTTCGGTGCAAAACCAAACTTAGATCTCAATTTGTTCAACAAGATGTTATGATCGACCTTGTCAAAGGCTTTCTGAAAGTCGGTATAAATTACGTCCACCTGACCGGACTCATCCAAAGTTTGTAGTACATGTTCAAAGAAACAAATAAGATTAGTTTTAGTTGACCTTTTGGGCATGAAACCATGCTGATTCGGTTTTATTTTGTTCTTGAGTGCAGGAAATATTGAATTATAAAGAATGATCTCATAGATCTTTGAAAAATTTGACAGGATGGAAATCGGACGATAATTAGCAATAATTGATTTATCACCTTTCTTAAAAACTGGTATGATTTTTGACCGCTTCCAAACAGAAGGAAATGTGCCTGAAGAAGCTGACAGATTGTAAATATGTGTCAGAGGTGCAGACAGAACACCTATGCAGTCTTTAACGAGAAAACTTGGGACTTCATCAAGCCCAGCGGTAAACTTATTCGATAACTTTTTCGATGCTTTTATAACGTCAGTTTCTGTAATCCTACCAACATCGATCATACCACTATCGCTATCATTCATATCAACCAAATCTCGACTGTTATAGGGCGCGTCGTACACACTACAGAAGTGCTGGGCAAACGCATTAACAATATCCTGTGGTCTGTGCAACATTTTATGACCGTCACTTATTACACCGGGTATACGAGAATGACCTCTGCTCTCTTGCACAAAAGACCAAAAACTTGAAGGATCTGTCAGTAGTTTCTTTTCGGAGGTACTTACATAATTTTTGTAAGCTTTGTTTATTTTTGATATTTGATTGTTTAGTTTTTTATAGCGGAGATGATTGAAGTTATTATTAAATTTCCTATAGTTCTTTAATGCAGTTTCTTTGAGGTAAATAGTATCAATAATATCGGTTGTGTACCATGACGGAAAACGTCTCTTTCTCAAAACCTTAACTGGTACAGTGCTCAGAAAGATATGCTGTAGAAGTGAATAAAATTTGGCACAAGCCAAATCCGGATCACCTTCGTTCATAACAGGTGACCAGTCAGTTTCCCATATAAAGCGGTACATATCTACATAGTTTGCCTTTGAAAAATTAAACTTGGAACACGCGTAGACAGAGTCAGAAACTGAAAAATTTGAATTTCTTATGTTTTGTTCAGGAAACAAAAAAAACCTCAACTGATGGATGATGAGAGTCCACTGATACAAGTGAATAGTCTGAGCCGGAAACACTACACTTAAAATTAGAAAATACCAAATCTAACAATACATCTCTACAATTTCGTACTTCATTATATTGATGAAGTTCAAGTGACTCAGAAAACGTGTTGATTATTAAAGTACGGTTATCGGACAAAGAATTTTCAGTATATTTAGGACAATTAAAGTCCCCCAGAACAATCAATCTACTATCTAGTAATGGACTGAATGAAGACAGTGAATCAAACAGTTGTTGATAAATTGCAATATCTGTTCGTGGTGGAACATACAACAGTACTATAATGATAGAATGAGGTCCATACATGATCTTACAAGCTACTGCATCGACGGAAGGGGTAAGAGTTTTGAGCCCTGATAAATCAACTTCAACTGCACATAACTCACTGCGAACTGCCACTAGTACACTTCCGCCCGTTGACAAACCAGTGGTAATCAAGTTTCTATCACATCTGAAAACACTGTACTCAGCGGGAAACAATTCACCATCATACACACCATCCTTCAGCCATGTTTCGGCAAGACATACAACATCAAAATCACCACTTGCTACAGCAGACCTGAGTTCATGAGTTTTAGAATTGAGGCCACGTACGTTTTGATAGTACATAACGTGCTTCCTGGAATTGTAATTGGGGGAATTTAGTTTAAAAGTCTAATAACGGGAATGCCCTTCATGAACTTCAATTCGACATTCTCACCCGAAGATTTCCCTTGCTCTAATTCAATTTTGATTTTATTGAAATAATCTCTCTCTCTCGGAGTTCTATCAGATGAGACGAATACATTGAAATCCTCCCTGAACATCTTGGATTTTCCTAACACTCTACGCACCAGTTGACTATTATTCATGGTCAGCTTAAGAGGTCTTGACTTATCTACTATAGTAGCATCCTTTAATTAATCCTTTAATCAAAGAGTTTGATATCATTGATTACTTTATCGGTTCAACCCTCAAGGATGAGGTTCTTAAGATTATGCCAGTACAGAAACAAAGCCGTGCTGGTCAGAGTACTAGATTCAATACTTTTGTAGCTATTGGTGACAGCAATGGTCACATTGGTTTAGGTGTAAAGTGCAGCAAGGAAGTAGCAACTGCCATCCGTGGTGCTATCATTCTTGCCAAGCTTTCTGTTGTTCCAGTAAGAAGAGGTTATTGGGGTAATAATATTGGTAAACCCCACACGGTAATGCAAGGTAACCGGTAAATGCGGTATTGTTACTGTGAGACTCATTCCAGCACCTAGAGAAACTGGCATTATGTCAGCTCCAGTTCCCAAGAAGTTGTTGCAAAAGCCTAGTATTGAAGATTGTTATTCCTCTGCTAGGGGTTCAACTGGAACACTGGGTAACTTCGCCAAAGCAACTTTTGCTGCTATCGTCAAGACTTACGCCTACTTGACTCCTGACTTGTGGGCCGATATGCCTCTTATCAAGACTCCTTAGCAAGAGTATTCGGATTTCCGTGCGACCGCCAAAAATGTTGCTGAATGTTTAGTTCTCGCTCGAAAGTCCTTCCATTCATTGATTTCAACCTACTAGGAAAACATGCCTACAAATGCCTACAAAGCTAGGTGAGGACTCATATTTAGCTGTACGATGTCTGGGGAAGGCGATGGTATCAGTATGGCGTGTTTCATACCCATGAAAGTCACAGCATCTCTTGTATTAACTGATGTTAAGTTGGATATAATTGAGGCAATAAATGAATGAATAGCATGGCCGAAGTCTGAAAATAAGTCGTACGATACGCTTTTCAGAACAGTCGATTTGACCTTGCCAACAGCCCCAAAGAACCACGTTGTAATTCAAATGACTGTAAACCATGCTGTAATAAATGGTCAGTAGCTCTCCGACAGAAATACAACTCCTGAGACGTAATAAGGCATAGTAAGCAATATTCATTCTGCACAAACATGATCAATGTGGAGATGCCACCTAAGGTTTCTGTCCACATACAAGCCCAGAAATTTCACCTCTCCGGTGGCCTCCAATTCTCCTTGTTTGTGTTTTATAATGAGAGGTTTCACACTCGGATTCTGAAACCTAACTATTACCGACTTCGTTAGATTGATAATAAGTGCGTTTTTGAGGCACCAATCAATGAAACACTGTACTATCTTTCGCACAGCGACTTCAATTCCTGCCAACTTTTTCTCTAATAGCGATAGTTATCATAAGCGAACATTATCAGTATATAGGCTACAACGTATGAATGCAGATCATTAATAAATAATAAGAACAGAAGCGGGCCCAGCACAGATCCCTGAGCGACACCCATGTTGTTGGTGTACTCGTCAGATGAAACGTCATTCAATTTCACATAAGTTTTTCGATCAGAGAGAAAACTCTTAACCCAATCAAGAAACACGCCCCTGAATACACCTGAGCACACTTTATGTCTGGAAAAGTTGAAATTTATATGGGATCATCATTCCAAAATAGATGTAAATTGTAGAATTAGAGGCGTTTGTAAAGATTGTCGGACATAGAGACCTAAATAGAGGCAAACACGAGACCAAAGTTGTCTAAAATGTATTTTACCAATAGAAATTCTCAAATCGTAGCTCCCTCCACCTCTACATAGAGTACTTGAAAGCAATATCAATCACCGAAAACATTGAATACTTCTATGGTGCTAATCTTTTGACAACAACCCTGTCATGGGTGATTTGGACAAACAATTCACAGCTTTTTCGAAATTCGGAGATTCAAAATCAGATGGTAAAACTATAACCCTAACCCAAATTGATAAGTGGTTAAAACAAGCACAAGTATTCGACAAGAAATTGACAACTACTGATACCGGTATTGAATTCGGTAAACTGAAGGCCAAAACGATTGATTTTAAAACATTCAATCAGTTTCTTGATGGTTTAGCTAAAGCAAAGGGTATTCCGGTGGATGATATTAAAACAAAATTGGTGAACTGTGGTGCTCCAGGCACAGCCAATACAACTCAGGTAACCACACTTTTACATGTAATATATACCTACCTACTTGTAGTTTCTTCCACTTCAGAACCTAAAACTACTTAGTTCGGGACTGTTTGTTCAGTACAAGATGGGTCTCGAGAACCTATTTCAATCGTAGTTCTTGTTATGTGTTTGAAGTTTGTGGAACCATAGTAGAAGCTAAAGTTTGTAAATATGTTGTTCTTAGTATATATCGACCTTGTTCAGGTGACTTTGCATCTTTTGTCAAACATTTTTCATTCACATTGAATCATGTTTCTAAATTAGGTGAAATAATGTTAGTTTGCGGAGATCTGAATGTAGATATCTTGAAAGATGGTTGTCCTAATCGGACATTATTTTTAGACTTACTTGAATGCTACAATTTACATTTTTCATCAGTTAATCCTACAAGAGTTTTTAGGAATGTTAATGGCCACACATTCAAGTCGAAGATTGACTACATCTTGACCAATATAAATTTTCCCACATCTAGTGTTGAGGTTTATGAGGCTCATATTAGTGACCATAGAGTTCTTTCACTCAAGTTTCCAGTGGGTTTTATTCCGAAACAAACTCTTTCACATAAATTGGTCAGGGATTTGAGCCCTCAAAATCTTGACTATTTTAGTAATTTTATAAATAATTGTGATTTTTCTTTTCTTTATGGTTCCCATGACGTTGATGAATGCTTTGGAGCATTCATGTATCTTATTGAAGATAGTTTCCAAAAAATGTTTCCATTAATTCGATCTAATAATCATACTAAATATGACAAGCGTTGGATCTCTCCCGCTATTCACCTAGCTAAGCGAAATCTTGATAATTGTTATTGGCTGTATACTAACATGAAATGCCAATCTACCTATGACAATTATAGGAGAGTCAAATCCTCATATAACTCGTTAATCAAGGAAACAAAATCTAGATATTTCAGTAATTTGATTGAAACCTCTGACAACAAAAATAAAACAGTGTGGAGTATCGTGAATTCCCAAACAAACCGAACGTTAAAAAAATACAGGCCCATTGAGTTGATTATTGATGGAAAATCATATGTTGACCCTGAAAATCTAGCGGTTATATTTGCTAAATATTTTTCCTCAGTAACTGAAAAAGCTCTGCACGATTATTATAATTCTAACTTGTCCAATACGTGCACGACCTCTTCAATTTTGAATTTCAACTTCTTTTTTCAACCAGTTCTGGCCAATGAGGTGATCAATGTAATAAATAATTTGAAAAACAACAAGTGTTCGGGCATTGATCATATTTCAGCACGTATACTGAAAAATATTGGACCTGCAATCGCACCTCATTTTGCCCATATAATTAATTTGTCAATAAGCTCAGGTGTATTCCCTAATCTTTTGAAAAAAGCCATAGTCTTGCCTATTCATAAAAAAAATGATGTACATGATGTTTCTAATTACAGACCTATCTCTATTCTCAGTGTCTTTTCCAAAGTTTTTGAAAGAATCGTTTATAATCGAATGATTAACTATATAGATAAGTATAATATATTAGACACTGCACAACATGGCTTCAGGTCAGGTCGCTCGACTCACACGGCAGCTTTATTTTTCGTTGAGTTCGTGCATGAATGCCTTGATAAAGATTTGTTCGTCGCGGGGTTGTTTTTTGATTTGTCACGGGCTTTTGATAGTCTTTCCTATGAGTTCCTTGTTGATAAATGTTACAACATGGGATTCAGGGGTATATTTCTAACATGGATTCGAAGTTATCTAGAGAGTAGAACTATACTTGTAAGGGTTGATAGCACTTACTCGCAGGAAGAGAATATTAATTTGGGCGTACCTCAGGGTTCTGTATTAGGGCCACTTCTTTTCCTTTTGTTTGTAAATGACTTACCTATGAATTTGAAGAACATGCTTTTTTTGTCATCCGGTTACACTGATTTTAATCTTCTCATGAACATGTTGAGATTGGTTTTGTTTGCTGATGATACCTCAGTGGTGATTAGCGCCAAGACGTTCGAGGAATTGCAGAGTTTATGTCGACTCTTGCTACAGTATTTTGTAGACTGGTGTCGTCAAAATAGTATAATGATTAATATCAGCAAGACAGAATGTATTTACTTCAAAAATAGGAGTTATGGTTTGGGTGGGCTAACCTTGCGGTATCTGGACTTTGTTATAGAAGCTAAAGAAAGTGCAAGATTTCTGGGAATATATCTTGACCAGAACTTGAAGTGGGGATCGCATGTCCATTCTGTATGCAAAAAACTTAATAGCTCCTTCTATGCTATAAGTAGAGTAAGAAATACTATTCCCTTACATTCACTCATAAATGTTTACTATAGTCTTGTATATAGTCACATTTCTTATAATATTATGTTATGGGGAAACTCATCCGATGTTGATAGAGTATTCATAGCACAAAAACGGATTCTGCGAATGATGTTCAATCTTACACCTAGAACCTCATGCAGACCCTTTTTCAAGTACTATCATATTTTGACTGTTGCATCAATTTTTATCTTCAGATGCCTTTTATATGCTAAAGAGAATGAAAACAATATAACGAAGCTCTCAGTATTTCATAGCTATTACACTAGAAATGATAGAATTATGTCCATCCCTAAACACAGGACTACTAAGTTTGAAAAGTCCCCCTTATATCAATGTATGAAGTTTTTTAATCATCTTCCAAGAAGTGTACAATGTCTTAGTTTTAAGGAATTTAGGAAAGTAGTTAAGGTTTTAATGTTAGAAAAATGTTATTACTCAGTTAGCGAATATTTTTCAGTTAAATTGTGATTGTTCACTGATTTTATGACTTGTCCTATACATGTAAAATGTCTTACAGGATGAATAAATTATTATTATTATTATTATGTCACAAATAGGCTCTATCTTATATCAGACAGTGACTCAGAGTCTGAAGCATTTGAGCGCTCGTTGATCAAAGCGCCCTTGGAAACTAACCTCCTTAAATTCTAAAAAAAAGACTCCAACAACAATAAATATACATTTTGTTTTCATTCAGGCAGTCCATGTTGGTGGCGTCGATAGGTTGACCGATACCTCAAAATATACTGGAACTCACAAGGAAAGATTCGATGAAAGTGGAAAAGGCAAAGGAATAGAAGGAAGAGAAGACAAAGCAGATAATTCTGGATATGTTGGGAATTATAAGGGAAAGGATACATACGACAAAACACATCCCAAAAACTAGAAAACACAAACAATAGAAAACCAATCGGTTATATTTCAATTGTACGCAACATGATACAGAGTTAAAGAGTTATATATTTGCTAGGTGAGGCAACCTATTTCTTTGAAATACTTCAAACCCTTTTTATGAATGGAATTCTTAATTGATTGTGATTGCAAAATTCCTGTTCATTCCACTAGATATATAACTAACGACATTATCAAAATCTCCATAACAATGTATAGTGTATCCAAAGTCACTTGGAGGAAGCCATAATATTTCGATTATAGAAGTGTTGTCCAAATTTACGGAAATTCCTTTGGGACCTGCGAATTTATTGCCTAACAATACTCTGAAATAAACCCCTGCATTTAGTAGATCGCGGTATCCACTTCAAAGGGAAATCTGGCCAAGCGTTTTTATGGACTAGTTCAAGTGACTTTGGATATACTATACCTACTTAAAATGTTCTTGAAACCTAAAAGTATAATTTGATACCCGCAGTCAACTGAATCCAAAATTATTCAAGTGGTGATGAACATCAAAATTCTTCATGGCACAAGGAGGACTAGACCTAAGGCATCAATTCAAAAATTTCTCAAAATTCATGGACGAAGAATCAGATGGAACCACAATAGGAATACGACAAGTCGACCTTTGGTTACGTCAAGCTAATATCATAGACATGAACATGGTTACAACGACACACACAGGTATGGTATAAGAACAAACATCGCAATTTTTTTGTAGTGAATTTCATATAAATACTTAGTTATTATAAACTGACAGATTTTAATAAAAGGATATGAATGACAGAAAGATGTGAAGGGAATAGAATTTTGTAAGGTACTTTAAATCTTGGATAACGCACGATATTCCAGGTGTTTGTTTCAACAAATTCAGAATGAGAAGGATCACTTTCAAAATGTTCCAAGAATTCCTGCTAGATTTGTCTAACGAAGTGAATGGTAACTTTGGAGAGTTCAAGGAAAAACTGGAAAATTGCGGTTTGCCTGGTACAGCTAAGAAGGCCGAAGTTGCAAAAGATTAGAAGATTCATGATCATGATCAATCAGAATATTTCAAACATTTTTTTTCGTCTTCTTGTATTTTTTTCATATGGAATTATATAACATCAAATATTTCAAGCTTGATTCATACAGACTATTAAAATCGAAAGACATATCAACGTTTTCGATATTTCTGTGAAACAATTTTTTTAATAAGAAAAGGATCACCCCTATATTTACGCCACTGGATAAGTTTGGCAGGAGACACTTGGCTAATTCAAAACATTACATCAACAAGACTTCAATACCTAAAAATTAAAACAATGAATGTAATAATCCTAGAGTTGTCAGTGAAAAACTGTATTTCGAAAACGAAGCTTGTTAGGATATATGATTGAAGGAATTTTTTTATGAAAATAATTCGATGCCATAGTTATTGCACTAAAATCTGGACCACCTTCTTTTTTTACAGGTCATCAACTGTTTGCTTCTATAACATTAGCAACTCTTCTGGCATAAGCAAGAGCCAGTATGACAATGCTGAAGATTTAGATTAGATTTAGATATTTAAAGGGGGTTTCATTGCACTTTATGGTTTTTTTGTTCCCTCCATCAGATCAGTTCTCTGCATTAGTCGTCATAGTCTACAGCTCGCTCTCCAGCTCCAGAGTTCTGATGAACTCCAGTAACTGGGATGACTTCAAGGAGGTTACTTCTTTACTTCTACAAGACTTTAGTCTAAAGCATTTTTTTCGTTGGCTAGTGATGGTGATCCGGAATTCCATGCTCCACTCAATAGAATCTGAACTCGTCGTTTTCAGCTAAACTGATTTTCATGAGGTGCTTCCTTAGGTGGCAATGACCTGAGAGGAATTCAGTGGGGAGATGTAGCATTATTGCTTTTAAGATCCAGATACTTTTTAGATCTCACATTCTTAAACTTTTTGGAATGACCCAACCCAGAAAGATTCTGCCAGAGTGTTTCTCTATCGGTTTTTTCCTGCACAGTGTATTTTTCAGAATTTCCAATTTTCTATCAATCCAATTGTCTAACAATACCAATTATAAGTAATGGTGGTTTTTGTCAATAAATGAGCACATTGTTTATATTCATATTTATGGTTCTGTAAATGATGACATCACTAATGTCCAATCGTTAATATTATCACGAGCCGAGAGTGGTTTCAACTCATCAAGAACGGTGATTTCGACGTCGAAGACCAGAATGGCGGTGGAAGAGAGAAGGTTTTCGAAGATGCAGAATTGGAGGCATTACTTAATCAAGACTCGTGTCAAACGCAACAAGAATTAGCAGGATCATTGGAAGTGACGCAACAAGCCATTTCAAAACGCCTGAAAGTCATGGAAATGATTTAAAAACAAGGAAATTGGGTGCTGTACGAGTTGAAGCCGAGAGATGTTGAACGGTGTTTATTTGCTTGTGAACAGCTGCTTGCAAGGCAAAGACGGAAGGGATTCATGCATCGCATTGTGGCTGGAGACGAAAAATCAGTTGGTTACGCACATAAAATCATTGGGATATCCCGGCCATGCTTCCACGTCGATGGCCAAACCGAATACTCACGGTTCCAAGGTCATGCTCAGTGTTTGGTGGGACCAGCTGGGCGTAGTGCATTATTAGTAGTTAAAACCGACTGAAACAGTGACAGGCGATCGTTATCGAACACAATCTTTGCGTTTGAGCCGAGCATTGAAAGACAAACGCCCGCGATACAAGAGAGACATGATAAAGTGATTTTACAGCATGACAATGCTCGACCCCATGTTGCGAAAGTGGTCAAGATATAATTGGAAACGTTTAAATGGGAAGTCCTACCCCACCCGCCGTATTCTCCAGACGTTGCTCCCTCGAAGTGAGAAAGTAGTGGCCAGCGATGGACAATAGGTACCTGAATCATAAATGTATAAACAGTTTTTTACAATAAAGCCTAGAATTTCGAAAAAAAAACGGTTAAAGCAAAGTTGTACGTCTATGTAGATATACCAGTGAAGAAAATATAAAGTAGAGAACATTGAATTTCATCAAATGATCCATAGAACAGTTCAAAATGAATTCTTCAAATATTGATATTTAAATTCTGTTTAATAAACCTTTCTAAATAGATTCAAAAATGATTTCTCGGTTTACATTGAGCTAAATGGCCATAAAGCCCAAGAGCTTAATACGAACGAGTATGTTCAACAATGACATTGGTAACTAAGCATAAAAATCAAACTAACAAGCAGTTGTACTGAATACAAAATGAGCAATAAGACAAAGAATAATATCTGGAGCAATGTCAACCCTCAAACGTCTTCTTCTATGCTTCTCGATTCCCGACACGTCTTACCACGCCACTAATACGCACTTCATCGGGTAATTCCGTCACGTGGTGCATTCTTTCTGCCCCTACAACTCCACTTACCAGCAAAGCTCACGGCCACCCCCACCCAGTTCCCCTTCGACGGGCCAGCGCAACGTTATTATGTATAGAAACGTTTAAGTGGGCTTCGGACGTGATGGAAAATGCACCATCGCCTACTTAGGAAATAGCTGCACCCCCTGTATTCGAAAAACGAAATACCGACGATCTTTTAATGCTCAGGAAATTGAGTGTCGTCGTCGATATGGTGTACGAGCTGAATGAAAAATGAGGTTGCTTTGTTGCTAGGGCAATAATAAGTATTGTATTATTCGCTGGAACTTGTAAATTTGATGGGAAGGTTGTTGGAGAAAAATTCCAGGGGAACCACTGAACTAAAAGATTGTGAACCGTAAGTGCACGTCTTGGTATAAAAATTGAAAGTTTCTGTGTGAAATGTCACCAGTAGGGTCATGCAAGAATGACCATTAAAAACTCAACTAGATACGTCATAAGTATTAGAGCTGAAATCTATATTTTTCATTTGGATAACTAACACAAGATGTATTCTCAAATTACAGATACTTTGCGTAGTGGAAACCTTTCACTAGACTCCCCCAACGTTAACAAGACCAGGACCCTGAATGCTAGGTTTGTTTTTTGTAGACCTTTAGGCCCTCAATAAAAAAAGCTGATCAAAAAAATGTGGTCAAGGCTGATTCTCAAATTATAGGGTGTTCAAAGCAGACATAGCGATAAAAGCTACAATGTACTTTATCCGAGTTGATAGTTTGTCTTGAGAAGTGCGAATGCACTCGTGTCCATAAAGGATCCTCCTCATTTCTAAACTTGTCATCAATTTGAAACGAAGTACCTTTGCAATTGCAAGACCTGATGGCAATAATGTATGATCAAAAAGGAACAAAGTTACTCATATACACTTGCCACCTATGCGTCTCCAACATGTCAGACAAAAACCGAAGATGTCACCACACACAGCGGCTGTAGAAACTGCAGAGGCTGGCCTTTATTGGTGTCACGGGAGCTATACACACAATTCTCACAGCAGCACTTGAGGTCATACTCGATCTACCTCCCTTGCACCTATATGTGAGGAATGTAGCCTGCTGGAAGCAATGGGAATATCACCTAATGGCAATCTCCATCCAGGAAACTAGATTGGACACATGGAGATACTGAATCAATAAGACTCAAAACTACTGGCAAGACCGTCAGATGTGATGCCAACTATCTTCGAATTCGAAGCACCCTTTAAAAGAGTCATTGAAGACCGTATCAGTGCAATAAACTTAGTAAATCGCTAGGACAAATCCCTATGGTATACCGATGGATCAAAATTAGAAAAAGGCATGGTTATTGGGGTATATGGGCCTAAAACGAGGATTTCTAGATCCCTGGACGGTGAGCCCTGTATCCTGCAATCCTAGACACTAGCTATCTACACTTGGACCAAGAGTGACACAAAAAAAAACCTCGAAGAGATGCGTATTTACATCACTACGGACAGCCAGGCCAAGGGTGTCTCCAGACATGGGAGTGCCGTAATACCATGAAACAACTGGACAGAGGCAATTAAGTAACTCTACTATGGGTACCGGGTATTGTGGTATTGAAGGAAATGGAAAAACTGAGGAACTTGCATCAAGGTTGACACCTGCTGGTCCTGAGCCCTTCTGTGGGCTTGGGAAATACCAATACAATAAAAATACAGGGATCCAACAATGGGAGGGGGACAATTGGAAAACCCTCTGGAGGAAGGCTCCAGGTCTTGCGCAGGCAAAGAAATTTGTGGTAATTTCACCGACCTATACCAGAAAGCTCCTGAAGCTACCACGAGCTGAGCTTCGGGTAATGGTGGGACTGCTGACGGGACACTTTCGGTGCAAATACGTTTTGTACTGCATAGTTAAGTCAGGAAATGAGATCTGCAGGCTCTGTGGAAAGGAGGTAGAAACAGCCAAACACATAGTCTGCAAATATCAGGAGCTGGACAAGGATCCGGCCGTCGATGCTGTTAATGAAACCGATGACATCCTTAGTAGCCTTGGCTATTACTTTATGAGTATCCAGAACTGACATTGAGTGGTTTTTAGGCCAGTAAAAACCACTCAAACGTAGATGCTGTTAATGAAACCGATGACATCCTTAGTAGCCTTGGCTATTACTTTATGAGTATTCAGAACTGACTTTGAGTGGTTTTTAGGACAGTAAAAATTTAAAAAATTAATTTTCCTACAACTGCTATGGAAAGTAGCGTATTCTTCACAGCTTACTCAATTTCAAAACTATGTATTGCTCATACTGTTGGAAATATTATTCCCCACGGCACTTTGCCCACACCTCGCTTGGTAGACCAATGAAATTGCGCTTTTGAGTCGTTTCTATGGAAACGCAATAAATTAGCACATACTGTCAACGAAGGCCATTTTGATTTGAATCAAGTCCATTACTTGAATTATTGAAATTTGTGCATTTGTAGGAAAAGTATAGTGTGCAACTTGTGGAGAAAGTCCTTTTCTCGCTCGTGTGTTTGCGGCACTCGCCTTTCAGGCTCGTGCCACAAACTTCCACAACTTCCACTTTCGCGAGAAAAGTTGGACTTTCCCCACTTGTTGCACAATATACTATTTCGTCATAAATGTGAAAGCTGAAATTCAAATATCACTAGGACATAAAGAGATGTTATCTCAATTGACATGCGCTGCATGGCAACATGGAAACTTCCCTTGAGAAACCTTCAAATAGTAAATAATTTCAGGTCTACTATTCAAATCATAACTCGCCTTCTTCTTCTTCTTGTTTCTTTTGACACGATCAACACTCAATTTTACATAAGACTTGAAATTTTCATTGTTGTTTATAGGGCAATAGCCGTTGCTTCGAAGTTATACTCATTAAATTAAGATGAAAAATTGAATGATCCAATATAATTGCTCGTGACTTTTTGCCACAAATTGCACAAATAAAATTTGCGCAAGGTGATATTTTCCAGTCAACAAAAGAGCAAAAGAATTGACCATTCCATTTTGATTTTATTGAATACTTAATATTATTGATAGCAATTTGGCCTGTCGCAACAGTAGGAATTCAGACTATCTAACATTCCGGACATTCAACCACCCAGCTGAACGTAAAATTTCGATATTATTTTCCAAATCACGTAGAACCAGTATGGCTTATTAATGTTTCCTGAAAGTTTTAAAGCCAGTCAACTCGTTAGAGGGATTTGTTCGCAAAGAACAAGCAGTGAAGTATCTCAAAAGAAAATGATGAAATAATATTTCGTTAGAAAAAAAGTCGTCTCACGAACTTTTATTCAGTACTTCCAGGAAAACGAGATAATATGGCTTCTTTGGAAAGTTCCTTTCTGAGTTATCATTGAAAAAAGACTTGAATAGACGATTGGAGCGGTATTCTACAGGATGAAAATTCCTAAAAAGTGAAAACTCGATTTACAATTCTTCAGTATGCTGGTTGTTCTTTGTGTAGACTCGTTACAGTGTGTCATCACCATTTCAAACACAAAAATCCAAATTATTGACCCAACATCGAATAGACTATACTTTGAAACCTCAAAATCTATTTCTCCAATATAGCAGGAGTTAAACTCCCTAAAATTGTTATTTCGATTTCAAATGTTGATTTGCATACTTATTTCACAGAAGAGTAAGGATCTACGTATGACTACCTCTTGAGATCGCTAACTCTATAAATCCGTACCAGAGGAACAGTTTCTTTCAGTTAGCCTACAATTTCTACAATGTAATTTTGTGAAATAAATATACAAGTTTTAAGATTGTGAATTCAGTATTCAGTAATGAGTTACAAACTTAACTCCTCTGGTACGGATTTACAGAGGTAGAAATCTCAACAGGTACTCATAAATCTTCTGTCTTACTATTCTGTGAAATAAGTATACAAATCAACATTTACCATCAAAATAACAATTTCAGAGACTTCCATTTCTCCGATATCGATATCGGAGAAATAGATTGCGTGGTGTCAAAGTGTAGTCTGTTAGGTGTTGGGTCAATAATTGGGATTTTTGTGTTTGAAGTGGCGATGACACGCTTTAACAAGTGTACACAGAAAACAATCTGCTCTCCTAACACGAACAAGCTCAGAGATTATGAGGAATGATGAGAATCATGAGATAAAATGATGAGAAAAATGCAAAAATTCCGAAATGTTTTCTATTTACTTTCTTTATGTTAATTTAGTTATTCAATTTATTAAACGTTTACTGAATTTGTACTGTTTTGGATAATATATCTTTCTTTTGGTTGGTTTTAATGTTTCGTCAATTCGGAATTGTAATCTCAGACAAAAAGTAGATATAATTATATCAAGAAGATATAACAAACAGTGAAGGTTTTGGCAAGATGATGTCTTAATTCTGATATTTAAATTCTGTTGATAATGATTTTTATTATAACGAGTTAAGTCCTGGACGGCACTATTGGATAAGCAACAATTGAGATGTTGTGTTGCAGAAGAAGAAATGATGATCAAAACGGGAAAGCAAGAAAGGTATGTCTTCTAGATATGTAACGAGGAGAGTTAGAAAACCACTCAGATTTTATTTCATGAGGCATTTTCGATTAGTGAATCAGATTTTAAATTCCCACATTCTGAAACTACTATATGAATTCAAAATCTGACTTTTTTCTCGAAGCCACTTCATAAAAGAAATTATATATCGGTCAACCCTAACGTTGGCCTAAAATATACCTTCCAAGATGTAGAACAAACTTTCCCCATTGCAAGATTCGATATTACACCTATCGATCTACTGAAAGGCAACCTTTTCATCGGAACTTTGATTCGGGAAATGGGCCTGACGATGTTTCCCAATCTCATTTGTGGTAACGGCGTGTTTACGTTTCCCTGAAGGCTCCTCAGCTCGAAATCGCTCCTTGGGGATACGAATTGAATCTCAGGAAGGGATCCAGTAGGAGTGGATTCATACTATCTACATTGCAACATATTATCGAGATTTGGGCTCATCGATTTGAATTTATCAACTGGATCGCTATGACGCAGTCAGGGTTTAGTTTGGGGGAGGCTGAAGCAAACAATTCCCACTGATGAAACATAGATGCGAAATATGAACAAATTAATGGAAAACATGAAACGAAGAATCATTGAACTTTTAACTAATCTTTATTGTGTATCTTTTTATGTGTCTTGAATTTCTGGAAATTAACATTGAAAAAATTCCAATGAAGTGACTCAAATCACTTTTTTTTATTACTGACATAGTAAGTAGTCTGTTACGACATTTGTTTGAACTGAGTACTACTCACTGAGATAGCTTAGGCTACTTATTGACAGCGGGAAGTAAGTAAAAATTGAAATATAACTTTATTTAAATTTGCAATATATGTTGAAGTTTGAAAAAAAATCAGTTTTTACTTGTAATGCTGGTATTATCACATCAATTGTTTTAATTTTTAGGTATTGAAGTCTAGATGATGTAATGTTTCAAATTAGGTGAGTGTCTCTTGACTAAATTATTCAGTGGCGTAGATATAGGAGTGCGATGATCTTTCTTATTGAAAATCTACACTACTGCCTTTTTTCGGGAAAATTAATTCATTTCTGAAATCAACAGAGCTACTACAGAAAAAGAGAGCTACACTAGAAAAAAAGGTCTCTTGAGTTTCTTCATAGAATCTACCATTTTCGAGATATTCGAGTACAAAGCAAACACTATCCACGAAAATCTACAAAGATTAATCTTCCAAATTTTCCCATAAGTGATAGATGAATGTTCAAAAATTGACGTAGTGTATTATAACTCTTTCAGAAATGAAATAAATTTCTCAAAAAAAAAGACAGTAGTGTAGATTTTCAATATAAAAGGGATCATCGCACCCTTATATCTACGCCACTGAATAATTAACTACACACTCCCCAAAACGTCTCACCATTGGTGCAATAAGATGGTCTATTTCTTTTTGGGGGATACTATCCCAAGCTACCTGTACTTCATGTCTCAAAGCTTCCAAGCCTTCTACCCATGATGTTCCAAACATGCTCTATGGGCATAAGATCGGGGGATCTGGGCAGCCATGACAAAAGATGCACATTGGTCGCTTCGAAAAAGTTTAAACTAACTCTGACAACATGAAGTTGGACATTATCTTGCTGAAATATTGGATTCTCGAGCCGATTAAGGTAAGGGAGAACATATGGCTCCACTGTTCATTGAAGGTAACGCAGCGCTGTCATGTTACCTCGAATAAAGACTAAAGGTGACCTACTTGCATGTGTAATAGCAACCCATACCATAACGCCTACTGTCCGGTGTACATGACGCTCAACATCAAACTGAGGTTCACGTCTTTCTCCTCGACGTGCACTAACCCTTCTTCGGCCAACATGTGCACCCAAGGAGAATTGAGATTCATCAGAAAAAACGACCTGAGGCCATTCCACATTGCAATGTTGACGTTCTTTGCACCACTGTAATCGTTGCGGCGATGCTAAACCGTCAGAGGTAACACAAGATAGGGTCAATAATGCTGCAGTCCAAAAGACCTTATCCGGCAGTAAACCTTTCGTGTTGCACTTTTATTGTCAGGTATAATAATACTAGAGTTATAAGTTTAAAACTGATTTTTTTCAAGCTTTAACACCCTGTATCTCGAAAACGAAGCTTGTTAGGATATATGTATGTTTATATAAACTTTCTTCATGAAAAAAGTTGTTCTATCTGACATCAAAGTTATTTCACGCAAATCTGGACCAAACTCTGAATGCCATCTATGGTCTTTGAAGATTGACCGCGGTCTCCCCTCCAAGCATCAAAATTCATAAGGATTCCTCCTTGCCGAGGTATCTATTTTTAATAAGTCCTCCGCCTAATTTCAAGCTCACAAAAGGCACCTCATCAAGAAAGTCCGTTAAGGGCATTACACAGAACGGCGTACGGCCATTAGATTGTCACAATCTCTTAATCAGGCCATTAGCATGGATCCGAGTTTCGTGCTCGCGCTTTCATCAGGAAAGCCTATTATAACATCCAACGGTGACGCGGGGAGGGTTCTTTTCAGCATATCGATATCACAAAACGTGAAACGTTGGATTGGTTTCAGAGGATGAATATCAACCCTACTCGAAAATCTGCTTTGTTCAGGACTGTGAAATGATACAATGTTGGCGACATTTGATTGGGAACGGATGCGTCATTTCACAATTTAATTAAAATATCTTGAACTGGATTTTGCCAAGGAAATAGTTGACTGATGATACTTGAACTACAACTTGTTAACCCTTTGAGATAGAGGAAAAGTAATACAAAAGAAATACAAAAAAAAATTCTTCGAAAAGTCACTGCTTGAGGAAAACAAATAATTTTTCGTTGGAATTGCTGAAGTGTTGAAGGAATTGCATTTTGTGGATATATTTTGGCGATGAAAAGATTACCTTTGAACTATCAAATTTGACATGAAGCGCGCGGAAATGAAAACATATCAGTGATACGATAGTTCACTCAATTCGCGAGTTTCTCCACAAAGAACGCACTTCTCATGTCCCATAGTGAATCAACGTTTCATATCAGCTCAAAATATATTGTGATGAATACCTAAATATATCAGAAATTCAGAAAACAAACTTCAAGCGCGCCAAACGACGTGAAACAACCGATGACACTAGGAGAGCAAAAGTTGCCAAACCTTGGATTTCAGCAGGTAGATACAGAAAATAATAAATATTCTTTTTATTATAAATTCGACAATTAGGAAAAATATCGAATTCCAAATATTCAAAATTGCATATTTAATCGGGAATCACTGAAATAAATATATTTCATTCAATATAATATACATTCATAACGATATAGCAAAATTGTGGATTTGAAAATATATCACAATCCGACAACGTAATCTAAACATGTTGGGGACATGTAAAAATTGCGTGTACTCCGTCTATCTATGTTTATTACTCTTTGGAGGAAACACATAGACTTTCTAAATTCAAATCAAGTTACATTGCATTTCTATATATATGATAAAAATGCATAATAATAAATATGGAATCGTCATTAATGGATTATTTCTAGTATCAAACATTATGACTTTTTGTACGGTTTTCGATTCTACGATGTTCTACATTTTCACCGAATACCGAAAAATATTAGATACATTTTCAACGATGTTCTTCATTTTCACAGAATACCGAAAAATATTAGATACATTTTCAACGATGTTCATCATTTTCACAGAATACGGAAAAATATTAGATACATTTTCAACGATGTTCTTCATTTTCACAGAATACCGAAAAATATTAGATACACTTTCAACGATGTTCTTCATTTTCACAGAATACGGAAAAATATTAGATACATTTTCAACGATGTTCTTCATTTTCACAGAATACGGAAAAATATTAGATATATTTTCAACGATGTTCTTCACTTTCACAGAATACGGAAAAATATTAGATACATTTTCAACGATGTTCTTCACTTTCACAGAATACGGAAAAATATTAGATACATTTTCAACGATGTTCTTAATTTTCACAGAATACGGAAAAATATTAGATACACTTTCAACGATGTTCTTCATTTTCACAGAATACGGAAAAATATTAGATACATTTTCAACGATGTTCTTCATTTTCACAGAATACGGAAAAATATTAGAGACATTTTCAACGATGTTCTTCACTTTCACAGAATACGGAAAAATATTAGATACATTTTCAACGATGTTCTTCATTTTCACAGAATACCGAAATATATCAGCTACATTTTGAGCGCAGCATGTGAAAACGCCATACGTCCATATCTCCTCCAGCGAAAATGTGAAATCGACTATGAGGCATAAATGGTATAAGGGGCAGAGCAGCGACTATTATACAACATAAATCTGGGATTAAAGCGTTATCTTCAAGGCCCAGTGCACACCAAAGAACTATATTAACGGAGAGTCGCAACCCGCAGCTAGACTACTTTTTCGATACAAGCGGAGAATTGCAGAACGTAATATAGAATTATGAGGATTATATTCGGGATTATGTTTTGGAGAACCGTTCTACAAAATAGGATCCGGATATTTGTAGTATCGCGACGTCCAGTGATTGTGGAGTTTCTACAGGGTGTTATCATTCATATAGGGTTCACGGCTTGACTTAATTTTCAAGCTACTTGGATTGAGCTTGACTTGATTTCATGATGAATAAAATGATGAAATGAGAAGAAACCTCGAAAAACACATTTTTATCTATTTTAACTTATTGAATGAAAAAACCGTAAATATAAACTTTCTTGAAGTAGAAATAAAGATTGAATCACTATGATATAAATCTTAACAAAATAATAAAAAAAACAAAGTTTCTTTATATTGAGAAACCTCCAGGCTTTGTTTGATTTCATAATTTTCCATCCAGGATCTAGCACACATGAGGCATCTTATAGATTTGTCGCCTAACCTATTGCAGGTTTTTGTAACTGTAAGAGCAGCTCTGGAAAATTGTCTTTCAACAGGAGCTGAATGCTGGCGTTGATAAAAAATCTTTGGCCATTTTGGCCAAGTTTGGAAAGATATTTCTGAAACTACCAAAATTTATCAATAGATTTCATGGAAATTTAAGAAAACTACTAATGAAGTCACACTGGTGAATTGCAGAAATATATGCCGTGCGACGCGTGCATACAAGCTCAAGTAATATCAAGTAGCTTGATATCAAGTAAAGCAATAAATATCTAAAATCAAGTCAAGTCAAACTCAAGTATGTAATTTTTCACGAGCTTGATTTTCAAGTCAAATAGTTGGTAAGAATGTCAAGCTAGTTGGCTTGATGAATCCCTACATACATAGGCCTACAACTTTGCTTCAACCGTTTTTTTCCGAAATTCAAGGCTTCATTGTAATAACTTGGTTATAAATTTATTATTCAAAGTATTATCCATCGCTGGCCACTACTTTCTCCCATCTTTAGCTCAGCGTACGAATCCCGCGTTGAAAAAACTGGTCATCTTTTGAAGCGATCCACGACTCGATCCAATTTTTTACTCCTTCATAAGACCGGAAGTGCTGGTCAGTCAGGCCGTGTGCCATTGATCGAAACAAGTGATAGTCCGAGGGAGCAACGTCTGGAGAATACGGCGGGTGGAGTAGGACTTTCTATTTTAACGTTTCCAAGCATGTCTTGACCACTTTCGCAACATAATATAAGTGCGAAAGTATTCAGGGAAGGAATCTTTGTCAAATATTAAAGGGTGTCTCTCCTGCAAACAAAAGCTATTCGGCCTCAACTTGAAAAAGTACAGGATTCCAAAAATGAGGAAAAAAACTGTATTTATTGGATTGACTCGGTCTTTACTTCATGGAAATTCATTTCAAATCGAAACTAAATGACAGTTCTATTTCCACATTTTTTATTATTCAAATAGCAATTGTTTTGCTACACAGTAGCTTCTTCAAAACTTTCATTTTGAATAACTGAATTTCAAAATGGAGCTATTCCTTATAAAGGGTGTTTCCAAATTAGACGTTAACTTCGAAGGATGTGTTACTACCACTCATTTGCTGTCGATTGAGCCATATTTATTGACAACCGAAAATCAACATTTTATTTTTTGAAAAAAATCTCACCTTACTTTATTTTTTGTCAATTTCTTCTACGTTGGCCAAGTTTGATTTGAATTTTGGATTATTTTCATCAGAAAAAGAAATGACATATATGAAAAAAGAAAAACTATGCTGTATTAGATGTTTAATAAGAATTAGTAGGATTTGAATGTTGGTGTATTATGAAGAAAAAAATTGTAAATTTCTAATATAAATGGAATCGAATTCCACAATTATATGACAAAATTATTTCAAAAACTTGCCGAATTCCTTCTTTATTCCCTTAAATAGTTTTCGTTAGAATGCAGGCACTACTTTTGTTTCAGCAGATTTTGATTTGATAGGGAAAAGAAGCAAAAAAAGAAATGTAATGAATTAAATATTTTTTCATTGCATTTAAACTCCAAATTTCAGTAGAAAATGTATTCATGAATTATGTTTGAAATGAACACCACCATTCCTTATACAAGCACCTTTCCTTGCTTTCCCCTTGAAATTTACTCTAAATCTTCTCCCTTCTTCGTCTATTCTAACGGTGTTAGATCCGGACTTCTCGCTGACACCGAAATAATCCAAATTTATAATCAAATTTGGTCAACCTAGACAAAATTGACGAAAAATGATGTAAGGTAAGAAAACTAACAGTTGTTATAACCTAACATATATTATCCTGAACAATTCAGGAAAATTTGTTCATTTCTCATTCTTCCAGGTTGATTGAACGCATAATTCGTAATGGAGGAATAGGACATTCTAAGATACTTATCTTTGATAAAAGCTCTCGATCTTCCAAAAATTCGTGTTAGTATAAATCTGTATAGAATTCGATAAATTACATTAGTTAAAAGCTCTTTTTCAGACAATTGAGGAATCAATCCATAGTTCAAATAATCACACAGGGGATTTTTATTCATTTATTTCTCAACTTCATACAGCAAATACTCGCTCGGGCAAATATTTTCGATAACATTCATAATAATAGACAATTCTCAACTGAATATCTTCTGATTTTTTAATGCAAGATTGTAAAGTTATAGTGATAACATCATCTGATATTCCAAATTTTTTCAAGTGTGTTGTGAGAACATCCTCATTTATATTTCCTTCCTCATCAACAAAACCACCGTTTGTGGCAATACATTGTATATATTTCAGCAATTTTATGTCCGATTTATCCACCACAGCAGTTTGGTAAACCTTTTGAATTGTTAAATCTTCGACTCCAGTCTCTTTCCTGCATTCTGCCCTCAGAGTTTTCACAAGATCGGCCCATTCTTCAGTAGTGTACCCCTGGAATTTTTCATAATAAAAATTAACACTCAAGAGGGAACACCACCACTTGACTGCCCATTTCAAAACGAAATTTGAGATATTTTCTCTTATTAATCACCGATTTTTATTGGATTCTCACATAATTTCTTCAAACAATATCCCACATTATAGTATTCAAATTTTTTCAATTTGTGAATGAAAAAAAAAGAAATAATTCTGGTAACTTTTCGTTTTCGCAAGAGAATTGATGTGGTATTCCTACGAAGCACTGACGTATTTCAAAAATATTCGTAAAAAAATCCTGCAAAAAACCATTACAGAAGAGGCAAAACTCTAATTTTGTAAAAATTTTCAAAAAGTCTAGTAAAGCACTTCCTTTCGATGAAAGTTGAAACTATTGTAATATTCCTAATTTCTATTGCCAATATTCCTTTATACTGATCATATAATCGTTCCCACAACACCGCAAGTCATTTTTGTCTCTCCTCCTCTCGAAAAATATCAACAAATTATTCAAGAAGTTGGTAAAATGTGAATTGCTCAGAAAAAGTTATAGTAAGTGCACTTTCCCCTCAAAACCATCAACCTTTCATTCGAAACATTTTTCCGTAAGATGTTTTCTTTTCGATTTTTTTGATTGATTCAACTTGAAAAAATCACCGGTATAATTACAACTTTTACACCCAAAGGTTTCACAAGAACGAAAAGAATGGGCTACTTTCACGAGCGAAAAACGTTGGAAACAGCGTCACACGCATTTAAAAGAATCTTTCATTGTCTCCTACCGTACCTGGTAGAAAGTCATCAGTTTTGTGTTATTTTTGATTTCGAGATATAAATTTTGTTTACCATAAATTGACTTGACTATGATCATTGCGTTACTAAAAACCCAGCTAAATATCCTTAATTTCGGAATGATTTCAGCAGAAAGGCTTACCTGTGTGTAGCTCCACAAACAGATTCCTACAATAATCACCAAAACAAACTTCATTTTGCAACTGACTCAAAACCGTTTCAATAACTTAATGCATTATTGTTCGATCATCAAATGACATTTATACCAACCAAAAAAATAGTGGGGGAGTTAGTTACTAGATTGAATTATCATATTGTTTACAAAGACATAGAGAATCTTTCAGATAATCTTCCGTTTCCGAATGTATTCGCCTAGAAATATTTTTTTATGAACAAAAACTTTTAATTATTTGAGAACACAGCTACGATCATTCAATTAGTATATTAATTGGTTATGATTAATGGTAATCATGTAAAATTATGTAAATTCGATGTATTCTACATTTTCACTATTTTTCAATGTTGAATATTGTTGTTACGCATTTATTATATTTTTTTTTGTTCTTCATATAGATTTTTATCATAATATTCTCTTGGTCATTAGCCTTTTGATCTTTGTGGAAAAAACCATTGACACCACAATACCAAAAATGAAGTGAGGAGCTTTCAAGCACTTCACATCAACTCTACGTATACAACATATTATATTATACAATATATAACGTATACATAATTTTGTTCAATATACAACATACACGACAAAAAATATCGAATAACTTAGAAAATAGTGTATTTAGGGGCATAATCATCTTGGAATAACACAACTACTGACGTGAAGTCAGGAATTTTTGGGCGCTCGTTCATTCATGCGGCATTTACCCCCTTGGAGACTACAATTCAATTCAATTCAATTCATTTATTTCCAAAGACAATTTTACAATTGTATAGGAACAGTCAAATCAAAACTTATATCATCAATACTAAATTATACAAAAAAAATAAAAACAAGATAACATATCATATTAAAATTTTTAAATATTCGTCCACACGATAAAAACAATTCTCAATAAAAAAAGATTTTAACTTGATTTTGAACTCATTTAGTGATTGACAAGTTTTAATATTATCTGGCAAATTATTAAATATTAGAGGGCCTAAATTATGGGGAGATCGAAATGCAACTTTAGACATACAAACATTGGTTCTCAAGTTCGAGCTATATCTGGTATTGAAATTGTGAACATCACAGTTCCTCCTAAATTTATCGGGATTTGTAAAAACATACAAACACATTTCATACAAAAACAACGACGGAACAGTCAAAATTTTAAACTTTCTAAAATAGTCTTTGCAACTAGTAGTCTTCGGTGTACCTGCAATAGAACGTATACACCTCTTCTGGGCCACAAATACGTCCTCACAGAGTGTCGACCAACCCCAGAAACAGACACCATATCTCAGTCTTGAATCAACATTAGCATGATATACCTGAATCAGTTGTTTCTCCGTTAGAACAGTTTTCAGCTGTCTCAGAACATAGCTTTGAGAGTTAACTTTTGGTACCAAATATTCACAGTGTGACTTCCAGTTAAGGTTAGCATCAACATATAGGCCTAAAAACTTTGTGCTGTCACTAAAAGATAATGACTGGTCACATAATCTGATATTCAGCTTATTAATACTCTTCTGAGAATGGTGAAATCTCATAAATGTCGTTTTATTAGGGTTTAAGTGAAGTGCGTAGTCAGAAAACCAACCGTCTATTCTTTCAATCAGATTATTACATTTCCTCTCGAGAGTAACATCAGAACCACCAGATATCAGGGATGATATGTCATCTGCGAAAGCTGCAAATGAAGCATCAAGATCAATATCATTGAATTGATTGATAAACAAAATGAAAAATATTGGACCAAGGATAGAACCTTGTGGCACTCCAGTTAGGGTATCCAACAAATTCGAATTGACACTTCTTATATTATTATCTGAATCAATATTGCTTATGGAAACATACTGTTTTCTTTCACCCAAATATGACTCCATCCACCTTAAACATCTGTCATCGAAACCATACCTTTCAATCAGCTTTAAAAATTTTCCATGATCAACACAGTCAAACGCCCTACTAAGATCACAAAAGATCCCAACAGGGCACTCCCCTGCTTCCATGAAATTCACCAGGTTCTCATAAAAGAAATGCATCGCTGACATAGTATTTTTCCCTTTTCGAAAACCAAATTGGTTCTCCGAGAAGATCTTCTGTTGTTCTAGATGTACAAGTAGCCTATCTAAGAACGCATACTCAAATATTTTGGATAACACCGATGGCACTGTTATCGGTCTGTAGTTTTCAACCATATTCTCATTACCCTTTTTAAAGATGGGGATTACTTTCCCCACTTTCAGTTTTTTGGGGAACTCACCGCAACAGAATGACAGATTGACAAGATGGGTTAGTGGCTTGATAACACATGGTAAAACTCTTTTCATTAAGAAATTCGGTAACTCATCAAACCCACTGGAGTTAGAATTTTTTAGTTTCTTCATAAGCAAATCTCCCAATTCTTGTTCAGTATATGGACATAGTTTGAGTTTATGCTCTATATTGGTGTTAAAATCAGGTATGCCATTGGAGCTATTTATTTTTTTAATGATTTCATTTGGCGCATTCCTGAAAAAACCATTGAAAGTGGCAGCAATCTTTACCGGGTCATCAACAGATTTATTTTCATGATCACGAAGAACAATATTTTTATGTTGACTTTTTTTATTAGTTATTTGATTAACCACTCGCCAACAAGATTTTGTCGTACTTTGTGACGTGTTTATTATGTTCTGGAAAAAATTCTTCTTTGTATCCCTTACTAATTTACTATGTTCTTTCTTAGCCTTCAAATAAAGTGTTCTCAACTCAGGATGCCTTTGTGAGAAATAATGTAAATCCTTCAAATTTCTGCTAGAGTTCCTTACATTGTTTGAAACCCAACTTTTTGAACCCATTTCTTTAGTCAACTTGTGCAGAGGAAAATGAATATTGAAGTAATACTGCAAAATGTTGAAAAAATCGTCAAATGACCCCGACAAGTCCGAGCTACCATACACAGATGACCAGGTCTCACCATAAAGTGACCGTTCAAACTTAAGAATTGCTTCTTCGTTGTATTTTCTCCCAAGTCGACTCACTCTACTTGATCTTCTAGGACACAAATCAAATTCCCCTAATGTTGTTCTATGATCAGAAAATGTGTTATCGTATACACACGTGATATACTGACTATGGTTAGTAAATATATGGTCAATACAACTAATAGACGCATCAGTCAAGCGGGTCGGCCAACCACTCCTATGAAGCAGCCCATATGAAGAAAATATATTACTTAATTTCATGAAATTAGTACACTTCTCATCAAGATAATTGAAATTAAAGTCTCCACAGATTATCACATCGCTAACTGTATCATAGATTTCATCTAACACTTCTTCTATCTTCTCCAGAAAAACACCAGCTTTGCCATTAGGGGAGCGGTAACAGTTCAATATTATAGTTTTTTTACTAAATATATTACATGATATGGCACAAACTTCTATATCCAGCTCAATGCAAAACTTATTTAAGTCAATGGACTTACACGAAATATCTTTACGAGTGTAGATCGCAACTCCTCCTCTCCGTCGATCGGTTCGGCTATATGAACTAGATAGTTCATAACCATCAATCTGGTAGCTTGGAATCGACATGTTATCCGTCCATGTCTCGTTAAAACAAAGAAAAAACATATTCTTGTATGAAGATATATCAATAAGCATTTCATTTATTTTGTCAGAATTCAGTCCACCCAGATTCAAAAAAAAGAGCTTGGGATCAAAAACTACCGGGTCAACTCTGCCGTTTTTCTCCGGAAGAAAAACCGCTGTACACAGCAGTCCCTAGGCCACAGCTCAGGGTTCATAGCTGATTTGAAGTTCCTGTCGTAAATTGAGATTTTAAAAGAGGCATATCTCTCAGGGTACTTCGAATTAACTGTCTCAACAGATACTTCCGGAAAATGGGATTTCAAATAATTCTTCATAATCTCACTCGTTGTTTCCGGGGCAAGCCTTGAGACATGTAACACAGCCATTTTCGGGACTCCAACTAGTGTAGTACCATTGTTTTCAATATGAGTTCCAACGATGGGCTTTCTTCTTTTATGTCTCAAATCTTTCCAACCTTCATTATCTGTAGGTTGGACCGCAGAGATTAAGGTGGTTTCCACTGAATGTGATAGCATTTCAGAATTCGCCTGTCTAGACTTATGAGGCGTCACAGAAGTGCCATCTTTCTGGGTTTGATTGTCAACCGAAATTGATTTCCTATGCCGCGCAATTGAAGTTAATGCGCTCGGTACAGTCACTTGTGATGGATTTGCCGTCCCTACCGAGACTGCTGGACTCCGCCCACGATACCCTGTTTCAACTGATGTAATGTTTTTGTTTTGATTTCGACTAACCTCACTTTCATTCTTTGAGTTCAAAAGTGAAATAATAGTACTCAAATTTTTATTGGATTTTTCTAGTTCTTGAATTAATCTGTTCTGCATTTTGAGTTCACACTGAGCGACTTTAAGATCAGTCGATTTATTTAGACAAAACATGTTTCGACATACCTCGTTTTCCATCGACATGGAGTCATGAAAAATATCTTCCTCGGGCTGGGTTTTTCCCAAAAATTTCACAACTTCTTGACTTAACTTTGGAACAACACTCTCAGGTAACTTCTTATAGACTATATAAGAAATTAAATCCTGTTTTACCATCTTTTGAAGTTCGTTTACAATTTGTTGCTGCACCTCAGTTGGCGCCATCATCATATCGATGCTGCCCAAATAGGAAAAGGAAAGGAAACAAGACTCTTCACTCTCACGGGTCGTTGAGAGAGACTCAAGACAGAAGGCAGACCACGGAAGGAACCACAGGAAGCACAAAAAGCGGACAGGAAGGAAGAAAACAGAAAAGGACGAAGAGCAATACTCTACCAAAAACTCACCAAAAGCACCAAGGAAATACAGAACACAAATCCACGCAGTGTATGGTCACCTTTACAGCAGCCGCATCTTATCAACGAGGAGGCATGTGTTCAGAAAAACCAACGATAAAGGGATTTCCCCGATAAGATCGACTATATCTTATGAATCACTCTCCCAAATTTCAGAAATAGCTCACCTGTAAAAGGTACTGAAGTACAGGAACACAAAAATCGTGAACCTAATTTCGGTTTTATGCTTAAGAAACAAAAATATATTCGCTATATCCGTGAAAACTATGAAAAACCGGAGGAGCGAAGTTGAAATCAACCGTCATTTATAAAGCACCACATACATACATAACTTCTTATGTTTATATGTGGTCTCTAAAGAAGCAAAAGTTGTTTGAGATTTTCTTGATATATATTTTACGCTGTGTCAACGTGAATGAACGAGTGCTCAAATGCTCCTGACTTCACGTCAGTTCTTTCTTCATTTTTTTACATTTAACCTCATGGAGATTGAAACAAATCATTTTTACATGAATTGATTTCTCATGAAGTAAGTTTAAATTGAAGTAAGATTAAATCAATTGAAAATTTATTTCAGTTGAGGAATACAGAGTTTTCATCGATACAATATTAGCTACAATATTTAGAATCCAACATCACTAAAGACAATTAAAAACGTTCAAGTTTCAAAACTCGGAGAAGATCTTGAACGAGAGAAAATGGAAGACAATATTCGGGTAAAACGAAACTGCAAAACGTAAAAATACGAGAAAGATAGATGCCAGATATAATTGATCATTTTCGCTGAGGATTTTATTGCCTAATTTATATTTATCTTCGGCTTTCTTTCCAGAGGGGTGCGAGATAGGGGATCATACGACACCGTTTTTTGACATTCGATATCATTACAGCTTGAAAACTGAAGTGATTTCGATATAAATTGTTTCGTTCTGCTTGTGAACTGAGGATTTTATTCATTTTTATATGATATATTGTGAACACAAAATGGTTATTCTCCTGACTGGTGAAAAAGTAGAGCATTGACATAGACCTCATATTTCAATATGTGGTCCCGAAGAAAAGAGACTGAATGTGTTAAATCATAAAATCTCAATCTCAAAATCTTCCATTACCTTCAGAACACTCGGAAGTAAAATTGTTCTTTGCCCCAATGATATAATAATTTAAATACCATTTAAAACCAGTGGAACCGTGACAAGTACATTCAACAACAACAAGATTTCTCTGAGATAAAAATTACTACAAATAAATTAACCTTATTCTAGAAAAAATACGAGAATTTTGCATTTTTGAATTCAATTTTCTCAGAGAATCACGGTCGAGTTGGCATCTGGAAAAAATTATACAATTCTTTGAAGGCATTTCTCCACAAGTTTATAATTCAACCTCTGAAGACAGTTCTTGAATATCGAGCCCACCTAATTAGATGAAAATCAAAATTGAAAGAATTTATGCATATATTTCAGCAATTTATCAATGGAAAATTAAATAAAATTTCTTTGAATCCTAATGCCGACTAGTAAAATATGTATTAAAATCACTTAAATACAATCAATCAATCAATCAGATTCTTCATCAGAGAATCAAACCTCATCGTTCAAGAGCATTTCGGATCAAAATTTTAGAATTACTGAAATGATAAAATGAACGGTACAAAAACATGAAAATGAATTTGAAGGAACGCGCGAAAAATCCTCACTTCACGTCACTTTCTGTTTTTGTTTAATTTCGTATTGTATTAAACTATATATATTATATTTTTTTTCCATAAACATGTAAATTCTTCGATACTGAACTACATAGCGTTAAAGTTTCAAGATTTTTTAGTTTTTTCTTCATTGCTCTTTGAGTTTTTGAGATATTAAGATCAAATTCGAAATATGAAATATAGGTTCGTTAGATTTCTTATATTTAGTTGATATTGATTTAAGGAAACTCGTAATTCATCACGAAACAAATACGTAGAGTTTTTCATTTTTGTTGTGATAATAGATTCCTACCTTAAGTTAAAAAATTAAATCAAATGTAGCGAATTAAAAAAAAATGATTTTACTTTTTTCTGGATAACGATCGCAGATGCGTAAAATTTACAAGAGACAAAAAATTTATGAGCAAAATATAGAATTAATTTCTTTCATTCCTAGAATCTTTTTCTTTGGATTTTTACATGAGGTTGATACAAATGATATATAATATTAAAAAAAATTTAACCGAAGAATTTTGATGTATAAATTACAACTATATTTCCTTCTTGGTGTAATGATAATAATATAAAGCAACTAATGACTTAAGTCACTGCTACTTACCCTAAACCACATTCGAAATTCCTGTCACATAATTCACCTCCATAATTTTCACTGGAGAAAAGTTCTCTAAGTTTTAATTACCCCCCAAAACTCCAAACAACTTAGATTGATACTTCAAAATTTTAATCAAGTATAACCTTCGAGGGGAGGGGATTTCAACCCCGGTCAGCAGATGGTGGGGGGTGACAACACTGTAGCATCGATTTCACTCCCCTGAGATATCAAAATTTTGAGGGGGCACCCCAATGTCGCACACTAATGACCTATATATGGGAAATTCAACATGGCGCCTCTTCGCATGAAGCTTAGTACGAAAAAATTTTCAACGTACTTTAGGAATGGTTACATGGAGTGATTAAACGTATATTGGTTGTGGGTCCTTATCGAATGAATTTGCAAATTGAAAAAAAAAGGTCCACTCACCACCCCATGACGAATCCAGAAATTCTCTCAGTCAATTCGGAAACTTCAAAACTTCACACCAAAACTACCGATGACCGAAATACAAGCCATGAGCTGAAACCAAATCAAGAATCGGGAAATGTACTAAAAGAAATGCGTGAACAAATACCTCGATTTTCACCACACTGTCGGGATATTCTCCACGGCGGAGCTCCCTGCGATCCGGAAAATGTTCCAACTTGGAAAATCCGGGCCTTAGACCACGCACGCATGTCCTTCCATCTTGTTGCCATTGGTGTCCCTCTACTGTATCCTGTTCCTGTAGCAGTTCGCCTCCCCCAATCGCGTTTTGGGGGTTGGATTTGCGGGAATAATTCATTGTTTCAATCTTTCCAAAAAACGTGGGTTTTGCGAGGCGGCCATTTTGGAAATCAGTCGGGCAATTGTTTAGTCAGATTCCGTTCGCAGATTTCGCTGGGTTGGAGTTCTCCTTTGATGTAAAACATTGGGGTAAATCGTCTTCCTAACGCAGCAGGAATGAGTATTAGATATTTTGGAATTGTATTGTTTCATTTGTGTTTCGTTTTTGGTCGTTTTATTTCGGGTTATTATAAACTGGAAATGTCTCTTTGCAATTCCATGTTCGACCGGTTCTGTGAAACTGAGAATGATAAAAAACTGAGCAGAGCATTTCTAAGGGCGCAATTAGCACATGAATAAAGGGGTGCTTTGAAAGCCTCTGAAATCAAAAAAGTGCTATGACCATGTTTTTCACTATTCTATTCAAATTTTTTATGTTTTAATGACGCTATTAGCATGAATATTAGCTTGAAAAATTTTGTACTGTATTGTAACATATCGTTATGAATCTATATTATTTTAAATGAAATAAATTTATTTGAGCGATTCCCGAATAATGTGCAAATCTAAATATTTGGAATCCGATGTTTTCCTAATTGTCGTTGTTTTTAATAAGCAGTATATTCATTATTTTCTGTATCTACCTGCTGAAATCCAAGGTTTGGTCACTTTTGCTCTCCTAGTGTCATCGGTTGTTTCACGTCGTTTGGCACGCTTGAAGTTTGTTTTCTGAATTTCTGATATATTTAGGTATTTATTTCAAATTATTTTGAGTTAATATGAAACGTTGATTCACTATGGGACATAAGGAGTGCGTTCTTTTTGGAGAAACTCGCGAATTGAGTGAAATATCGTATCACTGTTATGTTTCCATTTCCGCGAGTTTCATGTCAAATTTGATAGTTCATGTTGGGGACAAAATTTGCTCACAGAAAATGACATACGCTTCCTCTATCTATGTTTATTACTCTGAGGATCTACATGATAGTTCATACTTGGCTCAAATTGTCATGTTACAACGAAGTGCGAATTTTTTCACAATTGAATCTGAAGATCTTATAAATCGAATAATTGAAGTACCTAACATAAGAAATGATATTCGTCTCGAGATTCTGTAGGTATTTCTTCGATCATCACTGCAAGCAGTCGAAAAAATTCAATACACTCTGTAAAGCAGACCCTTTTTCGAAAGATCTTCATTGGTTGACAAATCGAGTTGAAGCTACATATCTGAATTTTCGAAGTAAAAGGAACTGTAACTTTTTCAGTTAAAGTAACCTTAAATTTCTGAAGATGACAACATATTTGCGAAACGTTCACTTATAAATATTCAGTTAATTGAAGTGTGGGTACTGCAACTTCTACAGAATACATTCGTCTACCGTCAACTCAAAAAACTTCATATTTAATATCTTCTCATTTTTTCATTCATATGCAAACACGTTTTGATTTTTAACTCCGTGATCATTCATTTTTCAGGTTTTCAAGATTTTGCGTAATTACTTCTATGATTTGAATTGTACTCGTATTATCAATAATATTCACATCCACTTTCCAAGTTTAATAGTCTGGATTAAGATATTGAAGGTTAAGTGACGCTATACATTTGTTGTTATTTGTAAAAATGCTTAAAAAAGAGTATCCCTGCTGAAGGTGACTATACCTATTGAGGAATAAAGCCGAATTTTTGAGAAAAAATGAATTTTTACTAGCTCGGCTCGGTATCTATTGAGAAAAGTTATATTAAACAAATATAGGTACAGCTGAATGTTGTGAAGATTTTCAAACGACTGATTGGACTTGTTGTACAATATATCATATTCGACATGTCTTTCTTTTGAAATATCCTTCAAATGATAAATAGCAAAAAAACAGTCGAAATTCTAACATACAACAACCGTATAAAAAATTCGATTCGTCCATAAATATTTCTATGAGGAAGAAAGTTGTTCTTCGTATGCATTAGGTCGCCAGATCACCATCACCCAATTCAGCGTTATCAGTGATCAATCATACTATGTATTATTGCGAAAAATAAATAACCAAAGTTGTGATCCATTTAATTAGACAAAGTACCACAATTTAGGACATATTTTGGGGGTAGGGAGCGAATAATTATTCTATATATTCTCTTGGGTTCCTCTGAGAGGACCAGTTCTCAAATTTGGCGGTGTTCATTGTGACATCAAGATGGTGATCTCAAAAGTGAGTACATAATATTAAAATTCGCTGGAGTACATGTGAACTACCTTGTCGCGGGTATTCTTGCTGCTCCTCGGAATCAAATTCTTTTTTTGGGTTTTCGGTATTTATTTCAATTTGAAGGGTGGAATGTAGATCAATTATTTCTCAAATGTTTAATTCAATTTGAAGACGAAATAGTCTTCAGAAAGGTTTTGATATTGAAGCTCAATTTTTGGTTCATTATTTCGAATAACTTATTTATCCTAAGTTTGAAGCTGTTAAAATTCTGAAATTCCATTGAAATTTAAATGACAATGATTTATTTTTTCCTGTTATCTAATAAAATTCATCGTGTGATTTGATAAATCGAATAGAAAATATTATGCCGCTGGATTTGAATCTGAGCTATCTGATCCGAAAATCATTCCAAATATGACACCCCTCGACTTTGATCTGCATACTTAGTAGAGTAATTACTCAATAATAAATATATTTTACAATTATATTAAATATCGTAACAGCCGTTTTTTCTTCGAAAACATTGATAGAAAATTATTCATTCTCATTTGAGAGCACAAGAGCTTTTTTAACACAATTTTTTTTTTTTTTTGACAACTAGATTGCTTAGAAATTTAATAGGAACAAACGAATCTGACAAAAATACGACAGCGTTAAGAAATGAAAGGTTATCTGACGAAAAGAAGTCTTGTGCTTTTACGTTTGATAAAAAAAGAATGTTGAATAATAATGAATGGAATATCAATTTATCACTCTTTGTTATCAAATGTATGAAAAAAACTTGTTTCTGCTCGCAAATTCGTCCGCGTATATCTTTATATGGAGATATTTTCTCACAATTCCATCCAATTTCAATAACTCAAAGTTTATAACTCAATCTGTTGGCAAGAAAATTCGTTCAGTACTTTCGAAGTACTATCGTGCATTCACAAAAATACCTGCAGGCAAAATTATAGAAGAATGGTCTTCTACTGTTTTGTTTATGGCCTACCTAAAATTTTTGATCAATTTATTTAATTTTCAGACAAGGGTTATTTCTCAATTATATGTAGAGATAAACTTTCAGAAAAACGTTCGAAAAAAGTTTTCAACAGTTATATGAATATCAAAGGAAATCAAATTATCGGAAAATATTTCCTGATGAATCATATTCCCTAAAATTATGAAATTACGGTATATGTGACGATCTATATATAAATTATATTAATCAGTTTATAATTATGCGTTTGCAATTCTCAAATATCAAATCCAAGCTCGAAGCCAGCATGTTAATATTTCATGTTTTCACTGCTTTTGTTCAGTTGCAGTAATTCAAGAGATAAATGAAATAAATTATTGTTTTTTTTACTCGTGGAAATTTCATATCATCATAAATAATCCCTCACCAACTATCGAACATAATCCTTCTGTAAAATTTATGTTTCAGTCTGTCACATGTAATGAAATGTTATATTTTCTGAACGAAGTATGATGAAAAAATAAATTATGAAATATAAGTGAACGAAGAGTCATTTGTTTTTATGTCTCTTGTTCATAATTCATTTGAATTTATGAGTAGTTACTTAATAATTCATTCTGTTCTGTCAAGGTGCACAATAGCTTTTTTATTTCTTTAATGTCCACTGGTTTTAAAGTGGGTGTAACATAATTTAGTACTGAACTAGAATATTGCATCAGATCTAGAGAATAAAAAACAAAAAGTGAGAAATGCACTGATTTAAGATCAGCGGCTATTGAAGTTTGTTCAAATTTTACAAGTAGTTTTTACTTCAATATACTTTCAGGAAAGAAGAGAATAAAAAGCACAGATGCTACATATATTCAGATCCTGAAGATCCTGATAATTTCTCTGGTACATTTTCAAGACCACTATCTAATCAAAATACGAAAATTTATGCGAAATGTATGCCTGCTGTTGCTTTGAGCACGAGTGTAAAAACAAGATATAATTTTTTTTTATCTAACAGAAGACGTTGACAGTTTTTCAATTCTTCAGAACTGAAAACCAGAACTATCATGCATCTCAAGGTCTTCAATCATCAAAAATATTCCCCTTATAAAAATACCAGTCGAATATTCATATTATCCAACTAAAAAAATTCGTTTAGATAGAGACATACGTATATTTTTTATTTTCGTAGTATTCTTGTAAATCAAGGGCTTGGGCGTTTCCAAAATATAAATAACGCAAATGTTATCGACTACTCGTTTTAAAGTTCAAGTTTAAATTCAATTTACAACCAGGAAATTGACCTTGCTTATTTCTTCCATTCGAGTGCAAACTTACTATTCTGGATTTCTGGGCGTTCCCAAATCATTAGAATTTGATTATGTGATTTATTTTGGAATAAATTAAATAATATTCGTAGGAAAGTTTGGATAAACCTCTGGTTGAGCGCCTACTCGTCAATTGATCTTTTTTGTCATCGTAAAAGTCAAGTTCAGTTGTCCTGCTAGGAGATGTCTCGCTCCAACTACTAAGTTTATACACACACATAATGAGTTATTAGATGTATTGCAATTTCATCATTTTTATAGCCTCAAATGATGTTAATCAGATCACACATTGGTATGTTTTCATTTATATTTTTTACATTTATTATCCTCAAGAATTATCAAAATCTTCACAGGAAATCACAAAAAACAAATACTTTAAGTGAGAACTCATGACGTTTTTTATAGGCACCTATAATTCACCATGAAAAATCCAAGTACCTTTTATTTCTTTAGAAACCTAATACAGACACATTCACTCAAACAATCAACTCTTTTTCACTTTCAGATTAACAAAACTATAAATAAGCTATGAATCTAAACATTATTGATGTCCAATATGTACCTAAAAAATTGCATAATCTTGCAACGATCCATAAATTTTCCAAATAGATATAATAATATTGAGTACCAATGATCTTCTTGTTCTTATTCTTCAACAGATCGTACGATCATTCATTTTACCTGATTTCCCAAAATCATTTGAATGAAAAATGCATATATTACTATAATGTTAGAAAATATCGTAAATTTCGTTATGAATAAAATGAAATTAAAAATGATAATAGTGTGTGAGCATAGAAGACTGTTACCAACTTATCTTCAGACTTTGGAGAATCCTTCAAACCAGCCTTTCAAATTATCCATTCTTGGTACATCGTTGTTCGAATGTTTTATAATATTCTTCAATGACTTGAGAATTTGTGATAAATAAAATGGCTTGAAATTAGATCATACCAATTATTCAAATTTTTAGGGAATCTAATTCACTTCTTTCAATGTGACTTTCTGTAAGGACAGTAGATGAAGTAATCTTTTACATTCATTTACCATTCCGGAGGTTTGACAATAAACGCAGTCGACCTACATATTATGCGCTCTCATTTCTTTAATGTTACATACGAAACTGGAATATCATCTGATATTTGGTTGGCATTTAGGATGGGCATGCACTTCGGCGACTTTGGTAATACCAAGTGGTCAGCCAAGGCAGATGAAATTGTATTCTTCAAGGATTATTATTGGGTGGAGACCTATTTTGCAATCAGGGTGATGAACCAGAATTATAAGGCTAACTTTATTTATTAGTAGTATGAATGATTAATTCTTCGCCAAATTCGGTTGATTGATGGATTACTATAAGCATCTACAAATAATATGGAATCGAAAAATTGAGAGAAAATATTGACATTAAAACAAAAATTCATTCACCTTAAAAATATATCAAAGCCTACGAACGGGATTGAAATAAAATAGAATGAAATAGCAGTAATTTTTTTATTTTAACCAAACTATTTGAATACTTCGGTTGAATCTAGAAATTATATTCATTTCGTTAATGGATAAAATGTTGTTGGTCTGAAAATTTCAGAACTACCAATTTGTTCAAAATTAAACGTCTCATTTAATTGTGAAAAACTTATGTAATCTTATTTTCAGATAATCCTTGTTTCCTTAAGCATCGTATATGCATCCGCTGGATACTCTCAATTCTATATATCACCCCATTTTGCAACACATATCAACCCAGCATTTCCAATACATCATGAACATCTCTTAGCACCACAAATTACGCAGAATTCAGCAATCAACTTTCCATCATTTTACCAATCACAACCGTTGCTGTTCAGTCAAAATGTCAATCCTTTTATTCAACACACATTTCCAACGCTGCCACAAGTAACTGTTGAACAAGCAAGAAGTAGCAACAGAGAATCTTCTGGTGAGTGAATAAATTTTGTAGAAGTTAAGGGTATTGAATTTGTTGCATCCGCTTTTTCAAAATCTTCTAATACTTATTATTATAGTGCATAGACGTACAACTTTGCTTCCGCCGTTTTTTTCCGAAATTCAAAGATTCATTGCGAACAATGGTTATACGTTTATGATTCAAAGTATTGTCCATCGCTGGCCACTACTTTCTCCCATCTTTCGGGAAGCGTACGATACCCGCGTTAAAAAAACTGGTCATCTTTTGAATGAAGTGAGAATTTTCATGCTGTGAAATCACTTTATCATGTCTCTCGTTGTATTGCGGCCATTTGACCTTGGAGTATTCGGTTAGGCCGTCGACGTGGTAGCATGACCGGGATATCCCCATGATTTTCTGCGCTTGGGATTATCGTAATGAACTCATTTTTCGTCTGCAGTCACAAAGCAATGCGAAATTCTTTTCGTCTTGGCATTGCAAGCAGCTGTTCACAAGCAACCAAACGCCCTTCAACATCTCTCGGCTTCAACTCGTACGGCACCCAGTTTCCTTATATCTGAATAATTCCTAAGAATTTCAGGCATTATGAAATGGGTTGTTTCATCACTCCCAATGATCCTGCCGATTCTTGTTGCGTTTGACACAAGTCTTGATTAAGTAATGCCTCCAATACTGCATCTTCGAAAACTTTCTCTCTTCCTCCGCCATGCTGGTCTTCGACGTCAAAATCACCGTTCTTGAAGCGTTGGAACTACTCTCGGCACGTTCTTTCACTAATAGCGGCCTCACTATGGGTATTTGAGAGCAATCGATGAGCCTCAGTCGCTGATTTTTTCATATTGAAGAAGAAAATTAAAACCTCCCGCAAGTGACGAGAATTCGGCTGGTACGCTGACATATTTAATCGAGAATAACTTCATGATGCAAACACAAATCAACTTATATTTCGATGGTGTTATGTTCACAAATACCTAAGCTTATTGTTTGATCTTTGTATTTCGCTATAGCTATCTATTGCAAAACGGCGGAAGCAAAGTTGTACAAAAGATCAACACTTTTTCATTTATTTTTTATGATGGTGGTCTATGTATACATAAATTAAAGTAGATTTTTATTGAAAAATGTTTGGGTTTGAAGAATTCTTCGATAAAAGGAAATGAAAAACCATTATGTGCAATTCGCATTGTTTTTTCACAGGAAGGAGTCTAGAAACAGCTCAACCTTATTCTGCCCAAGGAACAGAATTTGGCTTCGGCTATCGCACACAATTTGACGATGGCGCCAGCTCCACTGTTGTCTTCGTATCAGGCCCGGACTCAAAAAGGATGAGTTTGTTGAGGAATAGCAGATTAACAGCTAGAAAATTGGCTTCTGATATTCTGGATGCAAAAACAAGTGATGAGAAAAACGAAAAGATTAATCATGCACTCTCTGATAATATCCCTGGCTTGAACTTCGATGCTCTGATCGAGGCATTCCCAAGTTTCAAACCTTTAGGAGAAGAAGGAACAAGTTATGTCAATCTCTTCAGGTCTGTATGAACTTTTTCAATGCTCGTTCTCCAAACAGATCATTTCCTCATAATGTCTGAAATTTTAGAATTTTGTGCTGGGAATTGTTAAGGGTATAAACCTCCAACTTCATTTTCATTCCAGTCATCCTGCTGACTTTTTTCCACTGCCTCAACCAGCTCAAACCACGACTAGCAGCCCTGCCTCCTCTCCAGCATCTGATCTGGCAAGCGATGATGATTCTGAAAGTATTGCTGTAGATAGTGCCGACAACGACACGCCACTGGCAAGATCAAACGAAAGCTCAGAGAAAGAAGCCGAAAGTATTATCCAGGAAACCAAAATCCTGATTGACGATATCAAAAATCGTAGTGCGAATGAAACTTCATCTACAGAGACTTCTTCACAATCGAGCAGCACTTCCAGTAGCTCAACGTCTACCGAAGAAAGTACTACTGCCAAGAGCGAAGAAATCGAAACAACTACTCAAGTATGAGATTATTGTATGATACGTTTCACATTTCTGGTGAATCAAACAGAAGAGGAAAATATCAATATATCAAAAAATTCCAATCTTACATTCAAACTTCTTAAAAGGAAATGAGCTAATGTAAATTCCCGGAGTACTTCCTTAGATTATTCGAATATGTTGTAAAATCTTACTATTTTTCATATCCGCATTCATTCTAATGTTATCTTTCCAGTATACCATCTAAGACAAATTTTTCAGTTTCTCGTTCAATGTTGTATATAACAAGAGTTGTCACGATTTTTTCGACTCAGTCTTATTATTTGTATTTGTTCAATTGTAATATGAATGTATTTTCAACTATCTTCTCTTCACCTTCGACCGTTTTTCAATTTATTTTCCCTTACTTCTCATATTCTTTTCCTAGTCTTACGTCCTCTTCAACTAGTAATCACTAAACTAATTCTTTTTTTATGTATAAAAATTTCTTTTCTTCTTCTTTTTTTCATTGAAGTACATAGAAGTCCAGAAACATTTGAAAACTTTTTGGGATATCATCACAATTTTTATACTATCAATATTGAAAACTTGCCGTGTACTTTAATTGAATTGTATAAAATGTTTTGTATATATTTAGTTTTATTTTTAGATTTAGTCTTAGTCTATCATGCAAAGATAGATAATAAAATATTGACTGGTATCCTCGTTCTTTCATTCGAAATGAATCCTTATTCAAATGCACCCTTAAAAACCACATAAATGTATATAATATAATATGTTTTATTCATACTTATTCGAATAGACAAACAATCAAAGAGACATGCTTGGTCTCAACTTCATGATGAAACTTAAATTTAATTTCTTTTACCCTATACCATAGAGCAATAAACATAGATAGAGGGAGTATACGCAATTTTAAATGTCCCCAACATGGTTAGATTACGTTGTCGGATTGTGATATATTTTCAAATCCACAATTTTACTATATCCTTATGAATGTATATTATATTGAATGAAATATATTTATTTTAGTGACTCTCAATTAAATATGCAAATTTGAATATTTGGAATCCGATACTTTTCCTAATTGTGAAATTTGTAACGAGCAGAATATTCATTATTTTCTGTATCTGAAATTCCAGATCTCTTGAGAAGAACCATTTTAGTAGATTATCATACACTGTGTCCGTAAATTATGGAACAAATTCATTTTAAGCTGAACAGACCATTTTAAGAAATAATCCTGAAACACGTCGATTTTTATTTTATTTTGCCGTATTTTAAAATGATAATCTAATATACAGGGCGAATTACTTTTGAGTAATGACTTCACCGTCATTTTTTTTTAAATGGAACACCCCATTTTGTTTCAATTTTCCGATTACTCTAGCTGAGCTGATTCCAAAAATGTATCACATGTTGATTCCCATTGGTACAGGGTGGACAAAAATAATAAATTAAATGTAAGCAATAATTAAAACATTCACGAATACCAAAATTATTGTAGTACTAAACTGTCATTGAACACCAATAAATTACTAAACAAATAATGACATTTCACAAAAAACTAGACGACTATTTGCTTTTTAAATTGATAAGAAATAATTTCTTTCATATTCTGTCTGCTAGCTAGACCACAAGTACCAAACATGTTTGGAAACAGCTCATTTTTATTAATCTAAAAATGTAACAAACTACAGGGTGTTACATTCAGACCAATTGTCGCTAGACAATAAGTATCTTTGATAATATTGTTAATTTAACTAATAAAGAATGTTACGCGTTACTTTATGAGCACACACAAAACTATTGTATTTTAGTCCAACCTGTACCAATTGGAATCAACATTTTTTTGAAATCAGCTCAGCTAAAGTAATCGGAATATTGAGATAAAATGGGAGTGTTCCATTTAAAAAAAATGACGGTGACGTTATTACTCGAAAGTAATTCACCCTGTACTTATATTAGATTATTATTTTAAAATACGGTAAATTAAAATAAAAAATCGAAGTGTTTCAGGAATATTTCTTAAAATGGTCCGTTTAGCTAAAAATGAATTCGTTCCATACTTTACGGACACAGTGTATATTCGTATACATTAGATTTCGAAATCGTTCGTTTCCATTGGATCCAGTCAATTTTCAAGTGTTAAACTGGAACAGTTTCCACAACCGCCTCTAGCTCTAGCAATAAGTCAGACACGGTGGATGACTTCATCATCTCTGGCTAATAAACACCACCCCTAGGTCTGCGTTTGTGCCCCTCCAGACCACTCAATTCCGGGGACCCTTCCGCAGTGAGCATGATGATGCCTTGGTAACCATTTAAAATTAAATGGAGTAAATTTCACTCCAAATGGGGGTAATCAATTGGAAACGGCAATATCAAACACCTACCCTAGGTGAAATCAATATTACTGCGATCCCATCTTGGGAGGGATTTTGGAAGGGAAATTTAATTCGTTTCGAAGGTGTTCAATTTTCTATGAATTCCTGGTAAAAAACTAATGCAAAATATCTGTCTGATGTATGATAAAAACTTGATGAAAATTCAGGTAAAAGAACTCTCGTGAAATCGAGTGATTTCGAACTCTTGTTCATTTGATCATTTGTACTGAGATGTACCGCAAAAATTCATGAAAGAATTAAAATATTATGGGAATAGTATATGAACAAAAAGTTCAATAGAAAAGGAAACATTCAGAACAATTTAGATTTTCATTAAAAATAATGTAGTTCGAATTCACGATATTCATTTAATAATAATATTTGCCACAGTTTTATCTGTACATTTCATGGTTTTATCAGTACTCCTATGATTTTATTTATATTTATGGTGTTCTGTTAAAGAAAAATAGAGATCAAATTAGTAAAATCAATGACTCTGCAGTATTTCGGTTAACTTGTAATGATATTCATATTGAACAAAGTGGAAGATCTTTCACTCTTCAATGAGATGAACACTCCCCACATTCTACATAATATGTTAATTATTTGAAAAAATATGTATGATACATAATTATTAAAAAAAAAACTAGTATATTTGAAAAGAAATCAATGTATGTTTATTTCATTGTAAAGAGAAATGTATTTGAAAAACGATGATATGAAATTTTCCACGAACAAGCCGAACATTTCCGGCTTTATATCCTCGATAACTTTACGAATTCCGTCTTTAATCGATTGTGGGGCAAAGGCATAGAATCTGTCTTTCACGTGGCTCCAAGAAAATGAACCTTGCAAAAAACACTTTTATTTATTAAACTTATTGTATAAAAAAACCGAAAATATCAACTATTTTCTAATTGAAACATAAATTACATCATAACAATATAAAAAACGATAAAAAATAAAGTTTCCTAATATTGAAAAACCTCCAGGCTTTGTTCGATTTCATAATTTTCCATCCAGGATCTAAAACACATGACTCATCTTATAGATTTGTCGCCTAACCTATTGCGGGTCTCGAAACTGTAAGAGCAGCTCTGGAAAATTGTCTTTCAACAGGATCTGAAGATGCTGTCGTTGATAAAAATGCTTGGCCGTTTTTGCCAAATTTGGAAAGGTATTTCTGAAACTACTAAAATCTACCAATAGATTTCATAGAAATGTGAGAAATCTACTAATAAAGTCTCACTGGCGAATGCTTCAGTCTCTCGGCGCTCGAGGAATTCCCTTATTTAGTCTCAGCGCGCACGAAATTGCAGAAATATATGCCGTACGACTCATACGTATCAAGCTCAAGTAATATCAAGTAGCTTGATTTCGAGTCAAGCAATAAAAATCGAAAATCAAGTCAAACTGAAGTATGTAATTTTCACGAGCTTGATTTTCAAGTCAAGTATAGTTGGTTGATGAATCCCTACACGTAACGCCGTCTTGTTGAAAATAAACGTAAAACCTAAGTTTTTATGCAAATGTAATGTCATTTGTGCAATACCTAATTCCTAAGGTCGATGAGGAATTGACAAACCTGGTGTTTTCTTAACACTACGGACTAAAGCAAAGAAATTCTCAGTTGTTCTTGAGCGACGCACATAGTTTTCATTAACTTGTCCAACAGCCCAAATTTTTCCACCAGATTAACTATAACCGGCCGGGAAGGGGCATCACCACGACCCAAAGCTACTTTAGTTTTGACTGTACTGCAAATTTTTCACAATTTTTGTGATGAATTTTAACAATTTCAATGCGTCTATATTCAACAAGACAGCCCTACGTGCTACACAAGCAACGCTACAATTCTGCAAGAAAAGTTTTCTGTCCGTGTTTTGCTCCAAGAGATGATTACAATTGACCACCAAGATCTTGCGATATAACACCTTCAGACTTTTTTCTCCGAGGCCACGTGAAAAATAAGGTCTATTCTAATGTTCCGATTCAAGACCTTAAAGATGAAATTCGTTATCATAAGTAATTGCACAAGTGCATCAAAATTACCGATAATTTTGCATGACAGCGTGTTGTCATTAAAACTGCATGAGTTCATTTTCATTTTTGGAGAAAGAGCCCGACACCGAAGGTAGAGGGCTCTTTCTCCAAAAATGAAAATGACCGAATGCAGTTTTTCAAAGAAAACACGCTGGAATGCGAAATTATCCGGTCATTTTGATGCACGAGTGTAATTCGGGAGAATATTTCCCGAATAAACTGTTACATTACTTGTCAAACTGATTAAGAATGGAATTGCCATATATTCGAACTGTGTAAGATGCAGAGAAACTATGCATCTATGAACAGAACAATTATATCGCAGTGCAGTTTCGCTTCCTACAATGCAATTATCGCTGTAATTTTCGATAATTGTTCTCCATATACATAGAATTTTTGACAGGAGGGAAATATTCGAGGACATACAGCCGCAAATGACTCAAAATTAGAAAATTGCAGACATTGTGGAGAAATGATAAAGTGATCTCTTCGGTGATTTCTAAAATAATAATCACCAACCAGATCTAGATTAAAATTGTCGATTATACCGATAAAAACATCAATACAAAATATTTAGCACAGGGCAAATCTCGATAATCCGAAAATCTGCGTAAAGTGACGAGCCTGCTCAGCATTTTTCCCAATATCCACCCCTCGTTCCGGGTACTTTAGCTTTTAAATTAACTCTCCAGATTTCCCCCGAACCCTCCTGACGACTTTCAAGTTACAGCAGCTATTTCCCCAAACTTTTCCATTGTTATTCTGTGAAATGGCTCGATTTGGAAGTTGATAAGTTAATCTGTACCATATTCAACTCGCTTTCTCTAGAATTTTTTTTTTCATTGCTTCATCAATTTAATTTTTGAAATATCAATTGTGTTTAGAAAGACTGAAATTGGTAGAAAGTACTGAGGAATTTTAATTATCTGAGTATGTACCAGTTAAATTCAATGAAGCATTAGTTAAATTTTCATTAAAATAAAATTATTAATTTCGCAAATAAAACAACAAATGCAATATAATGTATATTTTGAAATTCATCGAAATTTGAATAATTTATAAAATAAAAGGACTAGACTCACTCACTCAATAAAAAAAATTACATTCACGCGAGATCTTAATCTTATTTTTCTTTCGGCGAAAATGAATAACAAAATGATCAATTTCAATTTAACTAACGATTTGAATTTTCTTCACAAAACGAAGAACATTCCAAATCGCATATTTTCCATTCAAACTAAAATTCAGTATCTCATGAAAATAAATCCCTTGCTACAATCTTCTCAACTCCTAAAATTTGAATTCTACCCTCAACTTCTTCGAAAAGTGGACTTCTGTTGTGCAAGAAATGGCTAAAAGCATCCATGTCTACTTCTCCTATCTGCACATTCTTCATTCTCTCTGGAATAATACTGAAACCATCTCCACCACGCATCAGGAAAGATGGTACTATTACTCTGTAAATCTTTTTCATGCTGACATTTTCATAGATTGGAATTTGACAGTCGGAACATCTGGCTTGCAAGGTTGTTATTCTCTGTCCGATAGGTTTCCTAATGTCCATCACCATATGTACACCTGAAAGAGTTCTCTTTTAGTTACAAACAAACCAAAGCTGATACAGAAGTGCCGAAAATTAGTGAAACTTCGGAACGACACCTAAAGAAGAAGAAGCATCTGAAGTCCAGGTCACTCAGGAATCAAAGGAAGAGGTCAATACACTTTCCAGAAATGAATCAGAACCTTTTTATGGCATAGGAGAATGTACCTATGAGAAGGAGTTTCGAGAGATGAAGGAAACTCAAAGAAAACTACTCTGGGGGAATCTTCAATGAATAAATAACTTCAAAAAGTTCCTTAGGAACATTAATACTGCAAAATTCCAAAAGTATTTGGTTCCCAGTAAGAATATGCATCATTTCCTCACTGGCTTCCTTACAAGGTACTGCTGCCTCAAGAATGAATAATGAGATAGGTTATCAAATGAGGAGTGCAGATGATTCTATGGAGAGGAGGAAGAAACTCTTGACATCCTGGTCCCAGTGTGCTCCTCCATTTCAAGCCATCGCAAAATATAGTTTTGCCAGTTTGGGCAAGAAATTTGAAGGAGTTACTAGAGTTCATTAGTACTCTCAAACTGAAAGACAAGCTTTAGATGGTACAGTGTTAGGAATAACTCTGATGAGAAGTACAATAGATTTTGAGGCCTAGGTAAAAGGTAACCCCTTTACTGTAGAAAATAAATTAAGTGAGTCGTACGTCACTGACAAATGAATAGTTCAATGTAAATTGGATACAGGATACAGGCATATGAAATGCAGATATTTTTCAAAGAATAACCCTTACCCTGTCAATTTCTATGTAATTTAGATATTCTCACCTGACACTTGCAAGATGTTAATGTTTATGAAAGTTCTTCCATAAAAATATGGAGATGCGGAAAATTCAAAAATATCCTTCAAATCCTGTCCTGTCACCTCTCCCATATAAAGATCATTTGCAAAAGGTTGAGCTGTGATCATATCATCATAAGTTATATCTGAAATATAAAAGTACAAGATCAGCTAACAGATTCGAAATCTAAGATTTGATAAACTTACTTCCTTTTGCTATAGAAGTCCTAAGACCACCTGTATTCATAAGGGCAATTGCTGCTTTAGTCCAAGATGCCTTCGGGGCAGTTATTATATACTGCAAGAAAAAATGATTTCTCAAACTAAATAATGAAAACATCCAAAACCAATATAATAAGAATTCAAAATAAGAAACTATTATGGAATCAAAATAATTACCGAAAAAACCATAGCATCAGTCACAAAATTTCCTAAAAGACATTCGCCCATCCTGCAGTCATCTCTTTCTAATCTAACAAGCGTCGATCCAATTATGTCATTTCCGCTTTTTCTAACTACATCTGAATAAGGCATCAGCTCATTCAAATATTCTTGATCTGAAACGAAAAAAGTCTAGTAGATTTGCAGTGAACATCAGGTCGAGATCTTCAGTCTTGATTGAACGTTCATGCTAAAAAAACATTTTAGTGGAGGAAGACTGTTTTGGATTTGGTTTGGGTATTTGGGTGGGACATAATGGTTCCATAAAAATTCCAGCTTATTCGAATACACACAAAATTAGAACTTTTCGTGGGATGGTGTTACAAGAGCTCAACTGAGCTCAACTCAACTGTGGAGTCTTTTTAGGAGTGAAAGAAGAGAAAATATATTGTCACATCTATTGGCAGTGTTTGTAGAATTGTACCCTTGTCGATCCAAAGAACTGAACTGAACGTGTGTAGTGAAATTCACAAATTCAAATCTGTCAGCTCCTGGTTCTCATCATCATAGATTCATAGATAACCAGCAGAGTATATATCGTATATATCGAAAATATGAAACATAAACATTCACTAAAACCCATTCGTTCAGTTTTTTGCCGACTTCGTTATGCATAGTACTCACCTTGCTCTATTTCATTTTCCATATAAATAGGAGCACCTGACCAATCCTTGATATTACCTTCTTCATCGTAAAATACTGTTATATTTCCTAGGTATTTAGTGTAGGCAGATGCTTGCGTCACTAATATAGTCTTTCCTTCATCACTAGTTATCACAGTTGGGTATGGACCAGCTGGTTTGTCTGGTCCCGGTGGATTATCTTGAAAACAAACGCTCATGATTATTTAAAAAACACTAGAACCAGGATTCTAATGTTGCCAATAGGCTTCAGTAGAAAAAATATCCGATTAGACAAGACTAAAACATCACTAGTCTAACAGATTTATCTTCGATAGGACTTTCACATCTCAATTGTCAGATATATCCCAGAAGGAATGCTTTTTCTACTTGATTTTTGACAACAAAATAACTATTTGGTGGTTGAATAATTTTATCTTCAAATTCCATTTGGTGTAAAAACAGGATTTATGAATGTGCAGGGTGTCCCAAATTCGGTTGGTGTTATTGGGGATATAACACCCTATTGATTAGAAGAAATAAAAAAATTAAGTGACAAAAAAAAAATTATCAAAAATTAAATGATTTTGCTCTGTAAATGTGAGTAAGGGTAACCCCCCTTCCCGCATGAATCAACTCTAGGTACGCCACTGATGGTGGTTCTCAAATGGAAAACCTTATATTTTTCAACGCAGTTTTCCAGCCGCAGAATACTGTTATCGGTTTTTCAAAAATGTCATCTGTTTCAAGGATATTGACTTCTTCAAATTCATTTTTTGATGGGACACCTTATATATAGGTACAAATTTGTTATATATTTCGAGACCTAATTTCATTTTATGTTTATTGTATGATTATAATCTAATTATATATAGGGTGTTCCCATCTAATTAGAAATTATTTATAGTTATAAAGATATAGAAAAAAATTGGAGTTTTTTGAACGGGACGTCCTCTATATGACTGGATTGCAATTGTACAATGAATACAAAATGAATATCTCGGATTAAATGAAAAATATTTATATAGAGGGGTTTCCAAAAATTAAGTCGAAAAACCCAATATCTTTGAAACGGATGACATTTTTGAAAAAACCGATGAAAGGATGGTTCTCGAAGAATATGCGGCTAAAAAACTGCTTTGAAAAATAAAGGGTGTCCCATTCAAGAAACACCAATTCTCCTTCATCTCTATTTCTACAATTAATTTCGATGATCTGGTATAAAGGAGGCATTAGGCCTCCTTGACCTGTCAAGATCTATCATCTTTTAAAATTTGTCATATAGCTTGTAGAACGCGCTTTATAGTTCATAACGTTATTTTTGATAATTTGAAATTTAAAAGACTGAAATTCAACTAACCTCCAGTATACAAGAATGAATGTGAGTGTCCACCGACAATCATACTGATTTTATTTTTAGCACTTTGTGCAATAAGTTTCTCTATTCCATAACCACTATGGGATAATACAATGTTTGTGAAAACCCCTTCATCCCTAACCAATCTTTCTGCTTCCTCGTTGACTGAAGTTGATTCATCTAGGAATATCAACTTCTCCGTGTTTGAAATTTCCTGAAATCCGTAACAATATTTATAATAAAAATAATGCGGTTTATTTGGTAAATAAACGAATTACATCACTGAGGTATTAGTTATTTATACAACAAGTGAGTTAAATGAATGTTTATTCATGAGAAGAAAGTTCAACCCACGAGCCCGAAGGGCGAGTGGGTTAATTTCTTCGAGTGAATAAACATTTTTAACTCATGTGTCGTATACAAAATTTTATCCCATTTTGATGAAATTTCAAATAATGAATACTTTTTAGAGGAAATATTAGGTATAATTCAAATTCATAACGAGATTTCCCTTCGATCGATGGTTGCTAGGGCACTATGTAATTAATTGTTTGCAAGTGTCAATGAAAATTATAGAACCGTCAAAGAATTTTTATTTCGAAAAAATGTTGAGCGGTGACGACGAGGTTGTAGTTCCTGAGTGCATTATACAAGAAGCAAATGAGGCAGCAGAAGCAGTAATTCCATTAAAATCCAAAATATTGTACGAAAAGCAATATACGGCATTTTGTGCCTGGAGAAATAATAAAAAAGCCAAAGGTGTCAACGAAAAAATAATTTTGGCGTATATTTCCGAACAATCCAAGAAAGTTAAGTCGTCGTCTTTATGGTCCTACTATTCGCAACTCAAGAAAATGTTGGCTCTGAAAGAAAAAATAGACATCGGCAGATTTCACCAAGTCACCGCCTTTTTGAAGCAACATTCCAAGGGATACGTAGCAAAGAAGTCGAAGGTATTCACAAGAGAGGAGTTTGAATACTTTTTAGATGCCGCTCCTGATGAGCAATATTTATTGATAAAGGTAGTTTTTATTATGGGTGTTGCTGGAGGGTGTAGAATCGGCGAGCTGGTGACTATGACCGTAGATGACGTGGAAGATCGGGGCAGCGTATTGGTTATTCAGATTCCAGATACGAAAACTTATAAGAAAAGAGTGTTCACTGTGGTCAATGGTACTAATAAGGTTGCTGCACTCGATATATTCCGCAAGTATAGGAACTTGAGGCCAAGCAAAGTTGCTCACAAGCGACTATTTATAAATTATAAAAATGAAAAATGTACCGTCCAGCCTGTAGGTGTGAATACATTTTCGAAAATGCCCGTTACTATTGCAAAGTATTTGGGCCTTTCTGATGCTGAACAATATACAGGGCACAGTTTCAGGCGTTCTTCTGCAACCCTACTCGCAAATTCTGGGGCAGATTTGACAGTTTTGAAAAGACATGGTGGATGGCGCTCAAGTTCTGTTGCAGAAGGATATATTGAAGATTCACTACAAAACAAAATAAATATTTCTGAACAAATACTTGGTGGGGTCACAAAAACCGGAGTTCCTGATGCAGAAATGGATATTCCAGCAGGGCCTGAGAAGTCCTCAAACACATGTGCTATAACGACTGAGCGTGTTTCCTTTGGAGGAGGTGCAGGTTTCCAGTTCCATTTTCAAAATCTTAGTAATTGTAATTTTTACTTTAATGATAGAAATGACTGTTAATGTAGAATTTTTGATAAATTTTAATAAACATACTTTAAAATGAGTTTTACGTGCATTGTGTGTGGAAAGAATAATTTTCAGAAAGTGAGTGGTGAACATTTTATTCCACTAGTGAATTAAAAAAATTTTAATTCACTCAGTGGATAAACGTCAACTTACCCTTGTTACCATGGGTTGAATATTGTCGTCTTTAAACGTCAAAATGGGATAAAACCTATTATCTAAGTCAGCAGAACGCCATTAAGTGCGTTCGTCATTATTTTCCTGAATCAGTGTTAAGTTTGTAATAAATTTTCATATATCCCATAAAAATACGAACTTTTCAATTTCTGATCATGCGTCTAAAATCACTAAATTAACTTTCAAATATAGGCATTTGAGTTTATTGCATTTTGAAATAGATCGATTCCATTTGCCAATTTATTACTTCGTTTGATTCATTTTTTACGATATATAAACTTTCAATATACTTACATTACATGATTGAATTATAACACCTATGATTCCAATCTTCTTTCCATTTCTTTCTACTACGACACTCTTTTTGTACAGCCCTTGGAATGTGGGCTCAAACATATCATCGACATTGCTCAATACTATAGGAGCTTTCATCATTTGCATGAAGGGGACTACACCAGCAATACCATCGTCGAACTCATGATTACCTAGTACCTGAAATTATGATCAAATTAATTGTGAAATATACTGACAAAGAAACTGCAACACCCAGAAGGAGCTGCTTAAATTTCAATTTTTTTTTTTGGTAAAACATAGATAGTATAGCAAGGAGTAAATGATTGAAATTTGGAGAAAAAACAGAGGGTACACAATTTTTTTTGATAATTTTGTTAATAATGTGTTTATCCACCGCAATTATCTATCCCTCCTCAACACGTCTCGGCATTGATGCAATAAGATGGTCTATTTCTTCTTGAGGGATATTATCCCAAGCTACTTGTCTCAGAGCCGCCAAAGTCAGTGGGGGCTGGGGTAAAATTTCCAAGCCTTCTACCCTTGATGTCCCAAACATACTCTATGGGCGAAAGATCGGAGGATCTGGGCGGCCATGACAAAAGATTCACATGGGTCGCTTCGGAAAAGTTTAAACTAACTCTGGCAACATAAGGTCTTGCATTATCGTGCTGAAATGTTGGATTCTCGAGCCGGTTAAGGTAAGGGAGAAGATATGGCTCCAGATACAATAAAAAAAAGGTCTTGCTTATGAAAATTCATTTTTGTAGCTACTTTATTGGAAATTGAAGAAAAAAAAGGATTTCGGGTCAATTTCTGTGCCAATGTAATGAATATATAGTTTGGCATGTAAGTTGATTTCAGTATTGAATCAGTATAGCATTATTTTTTATTTTTTAACACCTTCATGGGTCCATATCAAATTGAAACAAATTATAATTTTCTGATAACCTAATTCCAAAGATTTTTTCAACTCAATCAATGAAATTGTGCACTACTGGGATTTTTTCATTATATAATGTCAATTAATTCAATGTTTTAAGTTTGTGGAATAACGAAACATTCTCAATTATTATAAAATCAAATTATGTATTGAATTTTAAAAAGTTTACACTGATGTCGGTTTTTCCCTGAATTGGTATTTCATCGCTATATTCTCAGTAGCATTTATTTATCTATTATTAGATTAAGAAAAACAATTAACTAATTATTCCTGATGAGATCCATAAAATATCCACTATACATGCAAGTGCATTGAATTGAACAGCGTTTCATGCAATAAACTCGTGTTTTGGTAATTTTCACACTAAAAATGAAATTAGAAAGATCATTTCATAAATAACGTGATATATTGATTCATTTGATATCAAGAAACGTTTGAGAAAATATTTTTCAATTCGCTTTGAAGCCAAAAATAGAAATAGATAAATTAATTCATAGTGATATTGTCAGAATATAAAGTCATGCAATGAAAAAATTTGCAGAGAACTAATCATACTGAGTCGGATACCCAGTTTCAGAGTTTCACTTCATCTAAGCTAGATGTCGAAATAACCTAATTTAAATTAATTCAAAGAGGCGTCTTATTCATTCATTACTTGGGAACAGAATTCGAAAAAATGAAGCTAAATGGTTTAAGGCCATTTCTGGCAAAAAATTCTAGATTGAACTTATAAAAACAATGAACAATGAATAAAAAAACTACAAAATTATCATAATTGATAAATAATTCTAAAATAACTTAATAGCTCAATACTTACCACTGCATCAAACGGGATGGTGTTGAGGAAGTGAGCAGTTATATTGTACTTAAAAATATTATAATAAAGTGTGCCTTGGAAATTATCTCCACCATTAAGTACAAGCGAATTTGGTTTCTCTGCTAATATTTCGTTGATTTCAGTCTTTATTCTACCTAATCCAGCAATACATGCTGTTTCTTTTTTACATTTACCACCTGCAGTATTGGTCTGTTCAAATCTGAAATAAGAATTTTTAATCAATCATTTTTTATACGTCATATCAAAAGACCTAGTCGATTAAGCTGTCAAAATTTTTTCAGAACAATTTTTCTTGGGAAAATTATTGAATAACCAATAGTTTGGTGAAATTTTAATTTCCAAAAATGTTGTAAATGACAATAGTTATCAAATAGCAGTATTATGCAAACAAATTTTTGATAGTTCTTCATAGTCAAATTGGAGGTCAATGAATTAAATTGTAGTATTATTTTTAATAGGATGATTTTCAATATTTTGCAGATTTTTCAAATCCTGTCAATCTTTTGTGATATGCTTATTGAATTATTGGATATTCTGAATTCGCGATCAAAAAAGTTGAATTCATATGATTAATCAAGGGCCATAGGACTACAGAAGTATTCGTTTTCATTATTGATTCAACCGTTCTCTTTTGAGATCAGTCATTTTTATTCAACATCATTTCGTTCATACTTTATTATCATCAATCAACTTTGGTTCATCTTATTCTTGCTATAGCAGTGTGTGTGAGGTTGGAATTCAATATTGTCTTAAACACCTTCAGTGTTCAATGTCCTTCCTATAAAAATTCTGTTCAGACTCTAAAAAATGACTATTCTATTTTTTTACAATACAACTCGTTACGAATTTCAATATTTTCATTGAGATTCAGAAAAGAAGCAAAGAAGACAAATTCTTTATTGAAAAACGTGTTTCTGGTACATTCTCATGACTTATCAATTTATCACTCTGTGGAAAATATATTCAATACTTAAATCTACTGTAAACGTGAAACTCGACATTGACATATCCAAATATAAAAAAGTTAAAGCGCTCTTAAAACGCAGTTCCAATAAATATTCAGGTTGCTCTTATCATTGGATTATGTCGAAAAAATGAAATAATGTGAAAACTACCGAAATCAAGGATATTGCTTCAAGATTCTTGATATTCATTCCAAACACGAAAAATAACAAACCTTGAAAATTCACGATTACTGGGAAGTTTTATACTATGGTGGAGGCTTATTCAAGACCGTCCAATATTGGTGTTGATGATTTTTCCATGAATTTTCAAAAGGAAAGATGTAGACAGGATCAACAAATTGGGAAATATACCCAAATAAATTGCAAGTTATTTGAATCTTGATAATTCTTAAATATAATACACTAGACATTGATACCGGCGTAGCTAGATGGAGTAGATGCAGAAACAGATCTAACAACACTCAAAAGACTCGGAGGATGTAAATCTTCGGAAGTTGCTGAAGGATACTTTCTACACCGTACAAAATTTGGTCATTGTCATCGCATGACCCCCAGAGGGAAAATGAATGGGTAACAAAGTTTCACTGATTCGCGTAAAGCCAGGGTTGTAATTCGTTTTAACTTTTTCTTCTGAAAAACATGTGTTTAGAGAATTCTTCACAAAATATCTCCGCTCAGTTTTTCAATTTCAATAACTGGTAAAATACAATGGATAAAAGCGACAATATGAAATAGATTTTGACATTTGAGATATGTTTTCGAGTTGGTTTGTTACTCAGCTGGTGTTTCGCGAACTACGACGAGTAAAGAGGTTCGTGAAAATTTAAATATATTGACTATGCTGGAGTTGGTATTCATTACGATTATATAACGAATAATTTCAATAACTATCACCAAATCACTGCATTTTGATAATCGAATGACATTTCACTGAGCTTAACTTTTTTTTGCGAACCTCCAAGAATGTTACCATGGAAATGATCCCAATGTGGCAAGAGGCGAAACACCAAAACGATTATACCACTTCGTCAACTTATCAATAAGCCGTAACTATGGGAAATTTACGGATTCTATTGGTTCATCAAAACATGAGTTATATAATCAATAATATTTCCTTTAAAACTGCATAAATGATCACTTGATAATATTTCCTTACGGTAAGCGAAATCACCATGTATATAATAAAAATAAACATTTCAAAACGTCGTTTACAATCATAATACTCAATTGTTTGTTGAAGACCACCTTCATAACTTTCGATACCTAGGTATCGAATACTACTTCTTAATAAATTCCTTAGCAAGTCAATTTGCATCATAAACATTCCTTCTCTTCGTTTTCATCACAAAAAGTACCTGAATGAGCTGGGTTTGTCGAACTGATGAACTCTGATATATTCGTGTTAACAAAAAATAATTACGTATACTGCTTTTTATTGTCAGACATTCGGAGAAACAAAGAATGCTGGACTCTTCAACTGATTTAGGCACTAGAGGATATTCAATGATATGAATCTCCAGTATCGGGTTACACGAAATATTGTTACTCCACAACTTTCTTTGCTTTCTTCGCCAGATGATGAAAAAAAATTGTAATACAGGGTGTTTCCTAACTAAGGTACGAAACTTTGAGGGATGATTCATTAGGTTAGGTGATTCATTAGGTCGTTAAAAAAATGGCTTCGTTTCTGAGATCACATGGCGTTAAAAAAAAGTAGAAAGAGCGTTTGCTCACATGAAAGACCCCCTTTAGTTTTTGATAAAGATTCACCCCCTAAAAACTTTCGCACTTATTTGGAAACACCCTGTATAGAATAATCATTCCAATCTTCATGGAAGATTTTTTGTAGATAGCGTTATTAAAACCATTTAAATTTAAGCAGAATATTAAATGTTCTTTATTATCTAGGCACGCAAAAAAATTGATATGTTTTTTGATAGGTTTTTTTCCTATCCTAAAATAGCTTCAGAAAAAGAGACAATTCCAGATATTGAAGTCAAATTGCTACCTCAACCAATTAACACTGAAAAAAAGGTAAAAAAGATTTTCACGTGAGTAAAATGTTTGTCTAGAGAATCCAATCTAAATGAGACATCTCTAATTGATTTACACTAAAATAAATCAGTCTGAGGACTGCTGAATGAATATTCTTCCATGGAAACTCACAAATCTAAATAAAGCTTCGATTTCTTTAGGTATTTACCTAAAGAACATGCAGAATTAAGGTAACCTTCGGATATTTATTTTACAACGAACATACTGTTATTCCTAATGTTGCATAACTTAGATAATATTTATTTATTTTTTTGGATTTACGTATTGTTTTTATCTTTCGGTTTCAAATATACCCTGTGAATTATATTATGAGTTGATCTTTTGAATTAATATCTACTAGTCGTGTTAAATCATAAAATAATACAATCGTGATAAGCGTAAGACTTTTTTAAAACAATTCGACAAACAATCTACCTAGATAAAAATTGTTACTCTAAACTTAACCAAACGTTGTTGACATAATTTACTGGTAATTTTCACTGCTTTGCCCACCGATCTGAAATAATCTACGGTAAAGGAACTGAATACTGTTGATTATTATGTAATAACGATAGTACAGAATTTATCAATTTCATGATGAAATTATCGCAATATTATAGTTTATGCAAGAGAATTACTGCATGAATAGTGATTAATTACAAATTAAGCTTTTCCGATTTTACCTAATAACGAGCCAATTTTGAAATTCATATTTCATACTTAGTTTATGATCTCAAATCATTTTCATTCGCAAACTTGAATATAACATTATTTGTCCTCAAGATTTTCCATATTATGAATATGGTATTACTTCAGTACAAATACTCAGGGTGCTTCTAAATTGATGCAGAAGATTTCAGATTGTAACGAATATTAAAATTTCATTTTAACTTGGTATAGTTTACCGCAGAATTTTTTGATGCTTCAACATTAAACAAATTGTAAAATTAATGAATATGACAAATTCACTATGGAACTTTTTTAACCCGTTTTTTTCTTCTAGAATTATTTGTTTGATAACTAAAATAAAATAATGTTCAGACTCTCTTCACATCAATTTGAAAAGACACTATTGTGTAAACATTGCGAAATATATCGTCTGAAGAAAAAATTTGAAAATATCAATAAAAAAAAATTCAGGGGCTAAATTCGAACCTAGGACTTTCATTCCGGAATCATAATGAAAATTTCAAAAACTTAAGAATTATGAGTTAACCAAAATTAAGTAGGCTGTTGTCTAATGTAATCTTATTGATGTGTAGATTAGTATGAAAAAGAGTTTTGAAGGTAAATTTTTATTCTTTTCAGGCAGTTTCCAATTTTCCCATGCAGTAACTTAGAAAGGATTGGACCACGTGTTTTTCGTTGAACTAGGTATTAGATACCTCCTAAAATCTCTCGCATCAAATCAAATTATTGGGTTTAAAGAAAATTCACATCATGAAACCAAATTCAAGTAGGTATTCATAAGCGATAACGAAAATATACATACATAAAAATTTGCATTTCAGCGTAAAAAAAATTCACATTATACCTTATCGAATTGGTTGTGAATATGCAGGTAAATCAAAGCAGAGGTAATTTAAGTTACAGAAATAAAGCCAGAAATTATAAATTCAGATAACATTAGCCTAGACAATTTTGTTTCATTTTAATGTCTGTGGAAACTGGAAAGAAGTGCATCTCAGCCATCACCATCAATTTCTTCTGCATTTAAACTTAAGAGTTGAGTAAATATTGAGTAAGAAAAGAATAGAGTCTTGCAGAGTCTACTAAAATATCTGAAAACAAGAATCTCTCTAGATTTTCTACAGGAAAATAATGAAATTCCAATTGAAAAATATAGTATCTACAGATTATCAATGAGATTGAATATCATTTTATATCATCTTGAAGTTGCAGCGGAAATAAAAAAGAGATATTAGTAAATCATCATTGATTTCAATTTTATCAGTTGGTGTGAATTGTTCATTTAATACAAAAATAGGAAGCATTTCCGCATTATTTTCATTAAATAGAGCATGTGAAGTATCGAAATAAAAATAGCTATATAGACACCATATGAGTGCATTCGGAAATGAATTATCAACAATAAATAGTACAATTTTGTGCATATCATTCTTGTAATTCGTTACTATCATTAGTATCAATACTAAGGTTGAAAGCAAATAAACTTTATTATTATTATTATTAATACGAAAGGTCTAGCAAAATTTCTAAAAAAAAATCAGAAACTGAGCTAGATGGTCTAGATAAATACAAAAAAAATTTAGATTTTGTGTAAATCCACAGAAATTAACTACCGTACTGGCCACAAACTCATTCTTGTAATTCCATAACATTATCGATAGTAAACCACAAGTCTATAACAAAATATCGTAAAATGTTTTATTCAGAATTGGCGCTGGATTTTCTAGAGAAAACCAATAAAATTCTGATGAAAAAAATATAACATCTACTGATATCAATAAGATTCAAAATCATTTAATCTCATCTTCAAGTTGCACCGGAAATAAAAGAGACCTTAGTCAATAATAATTCCATTATCATTGATTTACTTACTATTATCAAAATCACCTCCAATTAAATTTCATCATTTGATTTGAATTTCGCGAAAAACAGGAAACATTTCAAAATTTCCGCATTATATTCATCAAATAGAGCATGTGGAGTGTTGAAATAAAAATAGCGATATAGATATAATTAACCACAATATTAGTACACACGGAAATGAATAATCAACATTTAAATAGTACAAGAAAATAGGTTTGCAACTTTTAAATTTCAAAAATGAAATTTGTCCCAATAATCATCGAATAAAATTTAAAAAAAAAAAAATTACTCACTCACCTTGCGTGAAAATCATTTATATGTATCACAGACAGTTCAAACGTTTCTGTGTCACTACTATACCGCGGTAGCGCAATAGCACACGCGAGTAGATTCACAAAAATCACCACATCCGTATAACGCATCTTGTGACAATTGAATGAACTAAATCTCACCGTTCAATTGACCTCAGCTTACGTCGACCATCGAGATAAGATAGACATCTACTTCAAGGTTTTCTTCCCAGGTTTTCTTCTTCATCTCGTACACATTTATGGTCACTGTGAATGAACGTAGTTAAATGTTTATGGTAGATATTTAACAAATTGCTTAGATGGTTGTATTGAATTACCTCAAACAAATTGGAAACCTATCAGCAAATTGTTTAGAATTCGTTAAGTTTTCGAAATGTTTAGACTCGTTCCTTCAAACAATAACTTGATGAAATATCTAGCTGCAAATTTGATAATATGGTTTGTTAATTTGTCTTATCTCACCTGCATTCATTGAAAAATCAAATTGTTACTAGCTCATTTTGTATCGAAAAGTTTTCAACACATTAGGAAATGTGTAATTTTATCACTAATTTGTTAATTTCCGACTTTGGTTCTAAATAATCTGAATCCATGTTGATCATTATCTATAGGTGTTAGGAAGTGTATTGAAAATGTATTTATAGCTCGATACCCAGAAATATAGGTTTTTATCGTCCGGGTCTTATTATGAACTAATCAGGAACTCTAGTCAAGTTCGAAATAAGGATAATCTAAAATTGACTCTGATTGACCTTTCAATTTCGATATTTTCAAATATGTGTTCCTTCATCAAGATTTTTTCCTTCTTTGTGAAGTAATGTGAAAAATTTCACTCGTGATTGAATTCATCTCAGGAGTCACTCTTTCATTTCATAACTCAACTGAGTTGCTTGAAGAAAACACCACTTGCCATGGGAGTTCGTGGTGTTTTCAAGCAACTCAATTTCGTTATAAAAAATTGGAATCACTTGGGGTATTACTACTGATAAAATTATGGGATCTCAAGAATAATTTTGTGACCCATACAGTATCTAGTTATTTCTGTTGGATTAATCAATTGAAGAATTAATTTTGAATTTTTAAATGGGAATAAAAGATCAGAAATGCAATAATATATGAAATAAAAAGAACATACATATTATCATACATAGTACTTATCTCTTTTCTTTTGTGGAAATTCATTGTTGATTAAAAAGAGTAAAATATTATTCCACTATTCGTAGAAAATTCAGTGCTTTAACATTTTACTTGAAGTTGTTTCTTATTGGAAATAGAAAAATCTGAAATGTATTCATGAATAATTCTATATTTAACAATTTCTCAGATTGTTAGCAAATCCAATTGAATATTTATTAACCCTGAAATAAGATACTTCAACCTTCAATTTTTTTGCAACAAGTTATTTCTAGGTAAATCTCAATGAAAACTGATTGGTATTCCTGTTTTTGTCATGATTGGCATTGTCTAGATTCTCAACTAACTGTCACCAGTTTATAATAAATGTTCTAATAATAAGCCATGCAATGTCTCAGTACCTATGAAAATAATAAATACTTACTACAAACATAGATTATTACAATCGTATCGATGAATTTCACAATATCTTTACAGCTTAAAATCAGAGATCAAATTGTGATAGATATCGAACTGGACCTTTATATCGAATATAAAAAGAATAGCAATTCTAAGCTCCCCGCAATTTTGAGCTGATTATTCCAACAGAACCATAGTAAATAGGGATTCATCATCCAAGTAGCTTGACATTTTAACCAACTACTTGACTATCAAGCTCGTGAAAATTACATACTTGAATCCAGCTTGACTTGACTTGATTTTAGATATTTATTACTTGACCTGATATCAAGCCACTTGATATTATTTGAGCTTGATATGCACTCGTCGCACGACATATTTCTGCATTCTCGTGCGCGCTTAGACTAAATAAGGGGATTCCTCGAGCGCCAAGAGACTGTAGCATTCGCCAGTGTGACTTCATTAGTAGTTTTCTCACATTTCTATGAGATCTATTGGTAAATTTTGGTAGTTTCATAAATATCTTCCCAAACTTGGCCATTTTGGCCAAGGATGTTTCATCAACGCCAGCATCTTCAGCTCCTGTTGAAAGACAATTTTCCAGAGCTGCTCTTACAGTTACAAAAACCCGCGATAGGTTAAGAGACAAATCTATAAAATGCCACATGTGCCTTAGATTCTGGATGGAAAATTATGCAATCAAACAAAGCCTGGAGGTTTCACAATATCAAGAAACTTTATTTTTTTATTAATTTTTATGTTATTATGATTTATAGTGATTTAATTTATGTTTCTATTTCAAAAAAGGTTGATATTTTCGGTTCTTTCATGTGGTATGTTTAATACATAAAAGTGTTTTTTGTAAGGTTCCTTCTCATTTCATCATTTTTTTATTGATGTGACACTACACCATAAAACTGCCAAAAATCAAGTAGCTTGATATGATTCAAGTACTTGATGCATATATACTAGACTTGACTTGAGATTGAAAAACTTGATTTGAGCTTGACTTGAAATCAAGTCAATACTATACTAAAACGTCAATTTTTTTTCTATTGAAACAAAATCCCAGACGGCGCTTAACAGATTTGTCCTATTAACAGCCTTCACAGTCTTCAAACGTGTCCTGAAAATTCCAAATCCTTAGTTCTTTTCTTTTTAAAATTATCATGTTATTGGATGAGCCAATTCATTTGATCGGTCAAAGAGTCCAAACTGATCATTTAACAATTATTCTGCTGAAAATTAGATAATGACAGACATTGTGTTGTGACCATGTGACATAATGATAGACTCGAGATGAGCGCTCAAAAAGGCTGCAAATATTACACAACAATTATTATCAAATCATATATTTCACACCACATCTAGATTAAAATAAAACTGAAAATATTCTTCCGCTATATTTGAACCAAGGGTCACTATTTCCTGATTAAACATCCAAAATTCCAGAAAACTCCAAAATTATCGATAGTATGACCTTGAAGCAGAAAAAAATATATAAATATTATGTGAAGTTTCATCAATCATTATTTATTTTCAACTTCATTCGTAATAAGTGTTCACTAGGAACTAGCGCATTATTTAGAAATCTTAGTGAGTGAATTGAATAACATTAAGGGTAAAATACCGAACACATAAATCAAACCAATTAATCATAGTTATCCTGAGTTTTTCAGTAAAAATTACGTAAACAAACACTTCAGACGCGTCACTCTGAGTCTCGAATTTCGCTGCCTTGAACTTAGATAATTGGTACATATTCGTATGATGTTTGATCATTATCTTCTTAATTGGGAAACTTTGTTTGCTATATTAAGAACGTCCTGAGGCACTTCAACCAAAATAAACTGCTCCACAACAGTTAAGGATATTATATTAATTAAATTACCTTAAACGTATTCAATTCGAACTTCTCAAACACTATATTTCACGGTAAGAAGAAATGTTGATGAGGTTAAGGTCAGATTACGTTATTAACATGGTTTTTAAAAATTATTTTTACTTCGTAGTGGTCTTTTAGAGGTTCTTTTCCACTTTTCGCTTTTATTGTCAATATTTCAAATAATACATAGGCAAACAATTTTGCTTCCGCTGTTTTTTTCAGAAATTCGAGGATTTATTGTAAAAACTGGTTGTACATTTATGATTCAAAGTATTGTCCATCGCTGGCCACTACTTTCTCTCATCTTTCAGGCAGCGTAGGATTCTCGCGTTGAAAAAATCTTTTGGAGCGATCCACGAATCAATCAAATTTTTTACTTAATAAGACTGGAAGGGCTAGTCAGCCAGGCCGTGTGCCATTGATTAAAACAAATTTCCATTTCAACGTTTCCAAGTATGATTTGACCACTTTCGCAACATGGGGTCGAGCGGTGTCATGCTGTAAAATCACTTTATCATGTCTCTCGTTGTATTGCGGCCGTTTGTCTTTCAATGCTCGGCTCAAACGCGTTAATTGCGTTCGATTACGATCGCCTGTGATTGTTTGAGCCGTTTTTAACAACTTATAATACACTATGCTAAGCTGGTCCCACCAAATACTGAGCATGACCTTGAAACCGTAAATATTCGGTTTGGCCGACGATGTAGAAGCATGGCCGGAATATCCCTATGATTTTCTGCGCTTGGGATTCTCGTAATGAACCCATTTTTCGTCTCCAGTCCCAATACGATGCAGAAATCCCTTCTGTTTTTGCCTTGCAAGCAGCTGTTCACAAGCAAACAAAAGCCGTTCAACATCTCTCAGTTTCAGTTCGTACGGCACCCAATAATAATAATAACCATTCAAGAAATAAATCATTTTTCTCACTTTATAATATTTATACCATACATAGTGTACCATAGTGTTGTTATATTATTTTGCCTTCAACATTCTAATGAAAATAGCCAAATAATAATCGAAAAATAAAACTAATATTAAAGCTAAGCAGATACATTTTTGTGAAGACGATAAATACCCCTAAAAAATCAAAAAACATTAGCGACCAATAAAGAGTAGCCTTTCCAGCTGCAAATTAGTGAAAAAACTATAGGTACCGAAAAAATTTCCTGGTTCAAAAGTTATGATGATATTACATTTGTAGTTTTTATCATGTCTTTATTGATCACCGAATAAGTTGAGAACTAGCGGTGATAGGTATATTTAATGAGTAATGACATACATAGGTTGATGCCTACGAGTAGGACCGTCAGAATCTACTTTGAGGATGAAATCGTCATCAGCGAGTCCATTCCTGGTTCAAAACTCGAAAATTATAGACTTTGTGACATAATAATCTCTTCAGGAAACGTTCGTTCAAAAATCACACATGATCTACAATGAGTAAAGATCAATTAATTATATCAATAGGATCATAGACCAAATCGTGAAGTACCTATATGATAATCTGTTATTATAGGCCTACTCTCAAAAAAAAAACTTTCGATTTTAGCCATCTCATTCTATGTTCCGTATGACATACATCATCTATCTTTTCGACGAACCACTCTGAGAAAATCAAAATGTGATCATGTCCCATCATTGCCTCTTCAAGATAGCGCCGAAGGATTCAGTGGAAATAGCAAAGAACGAGAGTCACCAGAAACGTCAGAGCGCCTGCAATTTGAAGAACCTGAACACCCACATACCGAGCAAAATCAGGTTCAAGGAGAAGTGTCGATATGTCGAGTATTTGGACAAGGAGGTAAGCTGCAATCTTGTGAATGCCGAAGGCCTTAACATCTATTTGGAGGAGAAGGAAGTCGATCTTATCGATCCCGAAAATGGACCAAGTAGTTCGACTTCGTCTGTCAGGAAGATCTCTCGAACTGCTGGAACACCTACGTACAGTAGAATGCTGGATGAATTGCTTAAATTCAAGAAGTCGATGAGTGAATCAAATAAACGAATGGAACCATTTTTGCTTCTGATTTCTTCTACAAAAATATTCTCCTACTAGCATGAATTGAAGGAAACTAGTAAGGAGGTGCAGCATTAGCATGTTCCTACTGGGATGAACAAAATTTTCGGGTCCATACCCTTTCAACCTCAAATTAAGACTCAACAAAATCGAATTGGGAGTTAGCAAACTCAAATTGGGACTGAAAACATTCAAAAACACATCAGTTTTAAATTGGGACGACATTTATTGCTATTTTATTTAATTTTCTATGAAATTCACGCATCTTTGTATGTCAAAAGGGAGTAACGAACGAATTCATACCAACGTTTAATTCAAAATGAAATATCCAGAAAATTTTCAAAATTCTCCACAGACACAAAAAGTGATATAACGAATTCACATTAAATGAACGTTGACCCAATTTGAAATTGATTATTCTCAATTTGAAGTTGAAGTAAAAGTTCAGAAGGGCTTTTGCATTGGTCGATATCTGGAAAATTCCTTCTTCTCTCGAAACTCATCCTTACAGGTACATTTTTCTATACCACATGCCATTTACAACGCTTGAGAAGGTTCCACCCCGCTTGAGAGGATCATCGTACAAGAATTTTCAATCACAAAGTATACTTTACCAAATTAAAATTCACTAGTCTCGAGGATTTCCGAAAAAACTCAAAATTAAAAATATTAAAATTATGTTTCACTAAGTGATAAGCGAGGAATTAATTTAGATTAAAAATATTCAGCTTTACAATTTCATATGGGTCACCCTGTCTTCAAATCAAAAGAGCATATAATATAAAGTATAGTTTCTGTGTTGTGGGATACTGATGAACTCTAAGAAGAGTGAAACCAGTCAATCACTACTTTACTTCAATGGTAGCACCTTTCTCTGTGGTTATCTATTATTCTAGACTTTTACCAGTCCAATATTTAGTTTGTTGTTTCTGTTTTATTGAATTTTTCTAAAAAATTAAACTTTGTTCTTCTGATGTTGGTATCTTCAGCCTAGAACTAGAGTGTCTTTTATTCTACAACTAAGCCCTAACTATCAAATCTCAAATCAGTCTTTTCGAAATTATTTTGAAAAATTTATGCCTTAAACCTGATCAGAAAAATCCTGAGAATTCTGATTATTGTTATTTTGTTTACGGAAGGACAGATTGAATTTGAATATGAATTATTTGTCGGTGAGTCTAACCCCATAATTTAAGAAAATTTACTTTAAAAAAAAATAGCAAATTACAGGCATTTGACAAATGACGCCTTCTTTCCAAAAACAACTGTCCTCCATCAATATTTCAAGTGCAGATGGCTATAATTATCAACTGATTTCAGCTTGTGTTATTATAAATATTTAGTACTTCCTTGCGTTGATGATGACAGGCATAATTCGAAAACATAATCTGAGATTAGGAAATAATCTCGAACTATGAATTATTCCTGATAAAAAAAATTAATATCGCATTATAAGAATTAAAAAGATATAATTCAATATAGGTACCAACTGTTGATAATATTCAAAACATATAATTTCAAAGAATATTTTGAATGAGGTTTCCATTTTACCGATTTTTTTCATACATATGAAATAGATACATATTTCATTATTATCGTCAGTATTGTACCACTGAAACTCTAAACTACAAGATGTAGTAGAAAAATCTTACAGTTTTCAAGAAACAATAAAATCATTAATTTTTGAACAAAACTTTAAGCTTCTTTGCCTTTTGCTGCTTAAATGTTACTTTCAATCTATAATATTATGTATCTCCCGAAAAAAACACGATTTCAATTGTCATCGAATTCAAACTAATAGAACGTGAAATATGAAAATAAGGGTTAATTTCATGATTGCGCATGCTTAACATCCCACCCTTTACCTAGAAAAGTTTCATCTTGTGTAAGACTATCTACGGCCCAAACTGAATGCCCATTGCAAATTTCCTCAAAATCGGATAAGAATTGTAGAAATTCTGCCTGTTACAATAATGTACGAATACACAGACAGACAGATCAGGAAACAAACCATTTTTGAAAAATTCCTGTGTGATACTGAAAGGAATACCTTTGGGGAGATTCCTCAAATATTTATAGTTTACTCACATGTTCAATTGTAATGATGAAATAAAGTTGAGCAGAAATAATGAACTTTTGTCGAAAATTCGCTTTAACAAGTAATCAAAAGATTTTCCTTTTGAAAGGATCTGTTGTAAAAGCTACACATAAAATTCTATGGTTCCCTTCGAAATAATCCTTCAACTGATAACTTCAAATTAATGTCACTGATATAAGTTTGTTTGATAGTGTCCCTCCTTCCACCTAGCAAATTTCAGTGTGTTGTTTACCATTTTTCAAAAATATGAATATTTTCGACTGTCAGTTAATATCAAACCCATCAATCGACCATACTTACACGGTGGACCAACCGAACTTCGAAGCTTTCCATTGTCAGGATGTGTGTAGTCCCCACTCTGAGTCTGTGAACGATTCCACTGCTTCGGCTCAAGAAGTTAGCTCTTCGCCCTATGGCTCTACTAGTCTACAGAAAAATCCAGAAAGAAAATTGCAGAGTGAGTGAAAAGTATTCTTTTCTTTTTAGCATCAAATCAACACCAAATTTTCATTTTGTGAGTCAAATAGACAACAAGTCATCTATTTGGTACACAGATGGGTCAAAATCAGAGAAGCCATTGGCATATAGTGGCATTTGGTCCTAAATTGAGGCAATTCATGCCTCTGGCCAAGAAACTTTCGGTTTTTTAGGTAGAGAAAATCTTTTTGTCAGGATGTATGCTCCAGTGTGCCTTCAAATAACCTGGAAGTGATGCACATATACATCACAACTACCAATCAAGTTACGTTGAGCAACTTCCAAAGCTTATGGGGGTGCCATATAAATCCATAAAACTTTAGCTCAATACAACAAAGTAACTACTACAAATACCACGATATAGTGGTATTGGATAAACTGATTAACATCCAAAAAGGCACCAAGAAGTACACCCACTGGACTTAAACCCTTCTGCGGGCTATGAAGAGTACCCTACAGGGAAGTACATTAACAATAGTAGTTTGCCTCTGGAGGAATAAACCTGGACTTGTGAAAGTGCAAGTTGAATAGTTCGTGAAATTTTCTTCGGTCCTTACAAAAATCAAATTATAATAGATCTCCTGGCATGGCATTATTGGTATAAGTATATATAACATGTTGCCACCGAAAAATGAAATTTGCTCTCTCTGCAAATAGTACTTGGAAATAGCTGAACATATACTACGTATAGATCAGAATTGATCACAGCTCCAAATCCTCACAAAGTGATAGCCAAGGCTCCAATCAACTTTACCATATTTGTAAAATTATAGAAGATCTACTAGGGAATTTCTGAGCATAATATACAACAGAAATCCAATTCAGAAATACTGCGTTCTTGCGAGTCAACCCCTACATTCAATCTAACCTTGAGCTATTCTAACACCAATTTTTACTGGATTCTCTCATTTTCTCCAAACCATGGAGACAATATGATTCACATCAATTTGTTCTAATCTTTCATTATCATTTTTTTCCATGTAGGAGCTATTTACAAAGGCCCAGATGTTTTCGGAAAGGTCCTTGGACCCACAGCGGATGAGTCGATATTGGTAGGACTGCAGGCATTGATGGACATGGCTGGAACTCTCGAATTCGCCGGCTTCACCCCTAGTCCAAGCATCCATGAGACTCCTGTGGAGACTGTCTGCAAAGAGTGCCGAGAAGTCTCAGAACCAATCAGCCAAAGCTCTGCTTCTTGTCAGTCTCCGATCCCTTGTAAAACGGAGAAAGTTACTTGTGGCAGTTCCCCTGAGGTAAATGAGACACAGATACAAAACCTCACTATAACAGAGATGTATTTTCGATTGGGCTAACGTCTGTACTTTTGCGAATTTCACAAGAAAAATTATTTTCTCAAAACTAAGAAATCTAGTTCCATTCCATCATTAAATCTTTACCAGATGAAAGTGTTAATTTTAAAATTTTTGGAGCAGTTGGTTCAGATTCAATATTAAGATTTAAGATTTAATTATGGAGGTTGCGTTTCACTGTGACCTAATGGTCTATTGTGTCCCAATCAGAGCTATTCTCTCCATAACGTGATCTACAGCTAGCCTTCAAGTTCCAGAGTTTTAATAAACTACAGTATCTGGGATGGCTAATTCCTCACTTCTACAAGTTCCTTGTCCAAAGCAGATTTTGCGTCGGCTAATGATGGCGAGGCATTCCGTCACCAGAGTTTCTTCCTCCTCCCTTAGAATCTGCACTCGTCATTTTCTGCTAGACCCATTCTCATGAGGTGTTTCCTAAGATGACAATGTCCTGTTAGAAATCCAGTGAGGAAGTGTACTATATTATTGCTAAGATCTAGATACTTCTTTGATCTCGCATTGTCAAAGTTTCGAAGAAACTTTTTGGAATGATTCAAACCAGGAAAATTCCGCCAGATAGTTGCTCTTTCGGTTTTCCCTTCTCCTGAAACAATTTCTTGTAGGTACATTTCCCTATACCAGAGAAAGGTTCCGGGCTGATGAAAGGAATGTGTGCTCCTTTTCTGGCAAGTGTGTTGGCCTCTTCATTCCCTCTAATTCCCGAGTGGCCGGGAACCCAGACTAAAAAGACCTTGGTAATCTTGTCTTTTTCATTGAGTTTCCTTCGGCACTCCAATACCATCTCAGAATCGATGATATGTGAGCTCAGTGCTTGATTGCAGCCTGACTATCAGAATGTATCGCTACATTTCTGTTTCTTGTTCAGATTCAATGTTTTACATTAATATGAATCCATTGCAGATATATGCAGGGTGTTCATTGATAAATATATGGACTAGAGAAATTTCCGTATTCTATAATAAAACCATATTTAATATTTTCAGGCTTATTCGGATGAATGTCATCATGAGGTAAGTATAGATAAGATCAAAATAGATTACATATAGACCAATGAAATCCTTTGCAGAGTTTCAAAGAATTGAAGAAACCACCATGTCAATACGTGAGTGAAGACTCTTATATGAACAAATTGTATTACTTTTATGTCACTATAAAACTTCTCTTCATTGCAGATAATCACTCAAGAAAATATAGCAGCCGCTGTGAACGCAAGGAGGGTAAATATAATAAACATTCCTGAAACTCAACAGGGTGTTCTGATAAACATATATCCTAAACATCTTAACTTTAAAGCTACAAGGTGTTAAAGTTTAAAGAAAAAAAAAGTTTTTATCATAACTTCAACAACGTCATAGATATTTTCGATAGTCAGTTTCAATAGCTAATCCAAATTATTTTCGTTCTTTCTCCAAGTTATTTAATGTTATTTATTCGAATTTAGTTGTTAATTCTCACCCAGAGAAAAAATCGAATTCTGTTTAATTTTTTATTTTTTTCATCAGAAACTGATCAACTTACGAAGAAATATCGAGAAATTAAATTTAGGGTAAATGTAGGTAATGGGGATCACTTGAGCGAAAATGAAAATAAAATCAAATATATGAATCAACTATTTATTGCTCTGTTCTTATTATAAACTTTACTTACTATACTATCAACTGAGATCAACTTTAATCACTTTGGCTTATTAGTTTTGGTACAATATAAAATTTAAAAAAATATCAGTTTGATCACAATTGTCAACACCGGTTGGCAATGGTGATCAGCATGTGGACAATGGTGATCAACACATATCACACACATAATTGTACGCAGAGTCCCATCCAGTACAATCGGCATGAGCCCAGTGCCCACAAGAAGTGCATCGGTACCATGTTTCATTGTTTCGTCCAAATTCACCACATACAAGACACAAGTTGCTTGCATCTTCTGTATCATCGTTTTCGTCATCCTGGCATAACTCATCCGTATTCACGTCTGACATCGAAGTATCATTGGAGTCCTGCAGTATTTTCTTCTTTACCTTCTCACGACGGATCTCCTGTGGCTTGCTTTTCTTCCCTATTCCTTTTCCTTTTCCTTGAGTTTTCAAAGCTTTGGCCTTCTTTTTATTTTCTTTTTCAACTAGGGCGTCTTTGATAGGTGTAGATGTTAAAATCGTTGCGTGCTGTTTTTGTCTTCCTTGTCTTTTCTTGGCAACTGTTACTTTCTTAGGCATTTGAATGAAATTTTGAACACTTGTCAGATCCTTAGATGTTGATGGTATATCAAATTGAGACAACCGTGTAGTCACTCGTTCAGATGTAGTGGGACAATATGTGGATGTACTTGGAATAGGACTATTTTGTTCTAGCTCGATAGAAGCTGTTATGGATGATACGGAGGCAACAGCACCAACAGAAGGCGATCCTAAAATAGAGTCAGCAAGATCTTGAACAACGATTGGCTCTGACTGTAGGACTTCAGCTGCTATAAAGTCTTCATCTGAAAAAACATTGGAATTTATCGGAAATATGCCCGTTGCTTTGAATCCTGCTTCGGCCTTACTCATGGAGGCAACATTAGAGAACGCTTTTTTGACCAACGAAGCAACATCATAGGGTGTTATTCTTTGTAAAAGTTGGCTCTTCATGAATAAATCGCATTCTCTTCTATATGCAGCTTTGAATGGACCAAAAAAGGACACATCTAATGGCTGCATGCGATGAGAGGTATGGGGTGGAAGAGATAGCATATGGACATAGTTTTCCTTACAATACTCAAAGATGGCCAGTGAACTGTGGCTAGCATGATTGTCCAGTATTAATAGTATCGGCTCTTCTGCAGAAGGTTTGGCGTACTGGGTAAAATGTTTGAGCCATTGAAGGAAAAGTTCTTCATTTATCCATCCATTGTCCGAACATTTGTATATTGCTCCTGTTGGTCCATCCTTTTCAAGAGTCGGGGTCATCCTCTTTCGGGGAAAAATGAACATCGGCGGGACATATCCACCTCCAGCACTCATAGCGCAGAGCATAGTGATATTCTTACCCCTCTCCCAACTTGTTATGGACCCTACTCTCTTTTGTCCCGTTGCAGTTAATACTCTTTCAGGCTCTTGGACGGTAGAGATGCCGGTTTCATCACAATTGTAAATATTTTTAGCCAAAAATTTGTACTTCTCCATTAGTTCCTCTAGCAGATTGTAGAATCGTCCAACTTCAGTCTTGTTAAAGGCTGTAACTCTATTGATGCTAGTAGCTTCGGGCTTCCTTACAGAAATATTATTTCTGGCAATGAATCCCTCAAACCAAACTCGACCAGCCAATCTTGTACTCTTATTAAAATCGTGTTTCAGATTTAGGGCTTCAGCGTATTCAAACGCTGCTCTTTTTATTTGATTTGGGGTGCAGCCGTAGAATATGTTGGCCATTTTCTTGATTATGTCCGCGAATTCTTTCTCCATTTCAGGAGTGAAGACAGTTTGACGGCCGAGACGAGGTGCCTTATCAAATTTTTTTTTGTACCTCTTGTAAAGACTGGCAAATGGAATATTCATGGTCTTCGCGGCATTTCTTATAGAATAATTTTGTTCGACGATGAGCTTTATAGCCCTTTGCAGGTCCTCCATAGTCCAGTTAGCTTTATTAGTCGTTCTAGGACGTACTTTCGGCATCTAAAAACAAAAAATCATACTGTTTTACCGAGATTAAGTAGTGTGGGCAATGGGGATCACTATGTAGGTAATTGGGATCACCCGATTCCGATTACCTACATAGGCAAAAAGCGGGGGAAAGAACCCTGGCAAATATAATATAGGTTATAACAACAATATAGCTGTTGAATTGGACACTAAAATGCTACGACTGTTACACTTTGCATGTACAGAAATAAATATTTATTATTTTGTGACTTACCTTCGGATTTATCAACTCGAAAAATTAGATGAAAATAACACGAAACCTTCTCACACCCGTCTCACTCCTACGCATCGCTCGAACTGAGTGAATTACCGGCTGCGAACAGGAATGGCGTATAGCTATCGTTTAGTTATGTTGGCATCGGTGGTTCGCGCTCGATTTTTGTTATTTTGGGGTGATTACCATTGCCTACTGATTCCCATTGCCTACATTTACCCTACCCTCTATTGAATGAGGATTTCGAAAATAATTTTATTCCGAGAAAAATCACTGGCACGCGGCTTTCAAAAATACTGTACGAATGTCATGAAAAATTAGAAACCTTTTTCATCAAGAAATGGCCCTTGATATTCGTGAATGACTTCTGAATTTCATGGAAAAATGTGTAAACTACGTATGAAGTTGTTAAGGTTAAAATTAAAAAAAATATCTTTCTGAAACTTCAATAGTAGTTCAAAAGTTAACAAATTTAGGGTTCATAGTTATAAAACCTCAATTAAAGTTTCTCATCTTGAAAGTACATCTTTTTCTTCCTTTAGGATCAGCAAATCATTCTGGTACACCTTCTTCGTACTCAGTAACATTAGTGTAACAAAAAAAAAAGGATTAAGATCTATGAGTTTGGTGGAAGAATAATTATGATATATTTCTTTTTTTTTCAGAGTAAATGCCAGCATAGCCAAACTAGGGTATTACCAACTTCGGTATGTATAATTCATTACAATATTAAATTAAATTATATACCTTTAATTTTTTTTTCAGATGACCTGTTACAATCCAGACAGAGTCGACTGCCCTGGAGTGAGTAAAAACCACAATATTTTTATTACAGTTTCTCGAGTTTATTAGTAATTAATATAATCAAAATGTATATAATTTCGCAACTATGGATACCGTGGCAATGTGGTAAATGAAAAAGCCGATGAATTTGCAAAAATAGTATCAAGGTTGACACCTGTTGGTCCTGAGACCTTCTGTGGGCTTGGAAAATACCAATACAGAACAGCGGTCCAACAAAGGTAGGGAGAGAAAACCCTCTGGAGGTGTTCTCCGGGTCTTGCTCAGGCATATAAATTTGTGGTGCTTTCACCGATCTATACCAGAAAGCTCCTGAAGCTACCACGAGCTGAGCTTCGGGTGATGGTGGGACTGCTGACAGGACACTGTCGGTGCAAATGCCTGTTGTACCGCATGGGTAAGTCAGCAGATGAGATCTGCAGGATCTGTGGAATGGAGGTAGAAACATCCAAACACATAGTGTGCATATGCCCGGGGCACACTGGTCTTTAAACCACTCACATGGGAAAGTCAGTTCTGGATAGTGACGAAATAATAGCCAAGGCTCCTAAGGATGTCGTCGATTTCTTTAACAGCATCGACGGCCTCTGTGGGTTTGTATGAATAAGTGGGGTTCAGAACAAAAAATCAATTTGGTCGCAGTTCCCTGTAGGCTAACAGACCCCAAATAATAATAGTAATAATACAATTTTGCATTATTTAATTCTGAAATGATTTCGCCTACAGCGTTCACTTGTATTATAAAAGAGACTATTAGTTGATAGTTATTAACATAGCATAACTCATCAGCAATTCAAAATTTCAGGAAAGGAATAACGTTGGTTGTCCTAGCATGGCCACATCAAGGGTAAGAATAACGTTTACAATTTTTAAAATAATATTATGCCCGTTAAATATTCAAAACTAACTGAAATTGACTTCGAAGTTTCAGTCTCCTATGCAGTGCAATTTGCGCTCTGTCAGTCCACCACGAAGACGTCCAAGAGGTATTTCTCCACCAGCTTCTTCTGCTCCTTCAGGCAATTGTCCTTGTTCCCAATTTTACCGTCAAATGACCACCATTTCCGTCCTTGAGAACTCTGAAGAAGCTCCCACCTGTATGCCTTGCACAGCGAAAAGGTAATAACAATAAAGATAAAGATTCTTTAGTTCTGAATTGAATACGAAATGAAATATGATGAAAAAATACAAACAGAGAAATATACCTGCTTCACCAGAACCACTCATGAAGAAACCAACAATAAATTTAAAGAAATATTAAAAATTTTCAGAAACACTTGTCTTATTTTCAATCAAAATTTAAAGTGAAATTCTCAAACTAGAAATGAAGAAGACAGCTAATAAATCAAATGGTGTGAATAAATCATTAGAAACTCTGTAGAAACCCTTGCTTTGATATATCTTTTGATAATTTTCATGGAATAGAACAACCAACTGAAAAATTTGTTATTTCTCCGAACATTAAAAAATAAGAATTATCATACCACATAACCAACAGAATTCAGATGTAACATACAACGCATTCCTTAGTCAACTACCACAAATCATTTTTTTTTCAAATATCCTGATCACTCTCCTTAGTCTCGAGCCACCACTGAAATATTTGTCTCGATTTCCAGATCACCTTGTAAGGTAATCGAGCAACCCACAATAATTTTTCCTCGATCTGTAAATGCATGCGTGGAGACATCTCCAACCCCATGCTTAGGGAAGAGATCTGTAGCTTCGGAACCTACCAAGTAAGTACAGAATCTCTACAAGAGCCGATAATGATGACTTTTGATACGAGTACCTAGTATTTGGTCCAATGTGAATTTCAGTTTTTAGCCTGCACTAAGAGCACCCTATATCTACTTGTTTAGGATTCTTGTAGCGGCATGCATAATACAGAGTCTTTCAAATTGTGTTTTCAAAATTCAAGATTTTCATCAATTTTTAAACATAATGTTTGTCATTTATACTCTGATATATCTCCCATGTGACTACCTCTTACGTCTCAACAGTAGCCTATTCTTTTAGCAAATTTTCAATCTTTTTCTGGCATAGTTGTGGCTCTATACAACAATAACTCGAATAGTTTCTGCTTTCAATACTTGAACGCTTGTAGAGCTGTTCTTTCACTTTTCCACATAGGCTAAGAGAAAGAAGTCTAACTAGGATAAATCACAGGATCTGAAGACCAAATCACGTCATCGAATCTAGAAATGATATCCTTTTCATCTGTTTCTTGAACAGTCTCCTCGATATACTTTCACACGTGTTGCTCCTGGACTGAACGGACTCGGATGTCACGCAAGTAGCTATAGCTGCCTACATGGTGAAGTTGGTTGTTGCCCGAAAACCCACTGAGTGTGCTTACCGATACCACAAATGAGCGGCTGGCTTCTGTTTTTGACTCTGCTTGTTTGTTGTTTTCCTCCAAGTATTGTTCATCCTAACACTTTTACACCGTACTGTTGGGGGCCGAAAGCCAGAAATTGCACTTCTTCTTGAGAGATGTCCAATATCCTTTTTATCTGTTTCTTAAATAATCCCCCCGATATCCTTTTACACATGTTGTTCTTGGACTGACTGGACTCGGATATCACACAGGTAGCTGTAGCTACCTAAGTGGTGGTGTTGGTGGTTGCCCGAAAATCCATTGGGTCTGCCTACCAATACCACAAATGAGCGGCTGGTTTCTGTTTTTGACTCTGTTTGTTTGTTGTTTTCCTCCAAGTGTTGTTCATCCTAACACTTTTACACCGTACTGAGGAGGACCAAAAGCCCGAAACACGTGTCTACAGTTAGCACTTCCCCTTGAGGGCTGTCCGATATCCTTTTTATCTGTTTCTCAAATAGTCCCCTTGATATTCTTTTACACATGTTGTTCCTGGACTGACTGGACTCGGATGCCACGCAGGTAGCTAAAGCTGTCGACGTGTTGACGTTGGTTGTTGCTCAAAAACCCATTGGGTCTTCCTACCGATACCACAAATGAGTGTCTGGCTTCTGTTTTTGACTCTGTTTGTTTGTTGTTTTCCTCCAAGTGTTGTTCATCCTAACACTTTTACACCGTACTGAGGAGGACCAAAAGCCCGAAACACGTGTCTACAGTTAGCACTTCCCCTTGAGGGATGTCCGATATCCTTTTTATCTGTTTCTCAAATAGTCCCCTTGATATCCTTTTACACATGTTGTTCCTGGACTGACTGGACTCGGATGCCACGCAGGTAGCTAAAGCTGTCGACGTGTTGACGTTGGTTGTTGCTCAAAAACCCATTGGGTCTTCCTACCGATACCAAAAATGAGTGTCTGGCTTCTGTTTTTGACTCTGTTTGTTTGTTGTTTTCCTCCAAGTGTTGTTCATCCTAACACTTTTACACCGTACTGAGGAGGACCAAAAGCCCGAAACACGTGTCTACAGTAAGCACTTCTCCTTGAGGGATGTCCGATATCCTTTTTATCTGTTTCTCAAATAGTCCCCTTGATATCCTTTTACACATGTTGTTCCTGGACTGACTGGACTCGGATGCCACGCAGGTAGCTAAAGCTGTCGACGTGTTGACGTTGGTTGTTGCTCAAAAACCCATTGGGTCTTCCTACCGATACCACAAATGAGTGTCTGGCTTCTGTTTTTGACTCTGTTTGTTTATTGTTTTCCTCCAAGTGGCCTTCATCCTAACACGCCATACTGATGAGGGCCAAAAGTCCGAACCTCATGTTTAAAAATAGCACTTCTCCTCAGGGATTCTCGGCTTGGCTTGATATTCAAGCTACTTTAAGCCAAGTAGCTTGAATATCAAACCAAGCTGTGAATCCCTAATTCTCCTTGAGGGATGTCCGATATACTTTTCATCTGTTACCTAAATAGTTCCCTCGATATACTTTTACACATTTTGTTCTCGGACTGATTGGACTCGGATGTCACGGAGGTAGCTACAGCTGTCTACGTAGTGATGTTGGTTGTTGTCCAAAGACCCATTGAATCTGCCTACTAATACCACAAATGAGCAGCTGGCTTCTTTTGTTGGCACCGTTTGTTTGTTGTTTTCCTCCAAGTGTTGTTCATCCTTACACTTTTGCACCGTGCTGATGAGGGCCCAAAGCCAGAAACTCGTGTTTACAAATAAGTAGCACTTTTCCTTGGGGGATGTCTGATATCCTTTTCATCTGTTTTTGAGGAGTCCTTTCGATATCCTTCTACCCATTTGGAATAATCTTTCAGATGTAAGGAAGTAATCAACCATAGCTTAAAACTTATCGTGTTTCTTTCAGGGAATGCTCGTGTAAAACGATCCAAACCTCGCCGTTGCCTAGGCCGACCTTGTGCAACGCCAAGGTGGAAACCGAGTCCATGGTTTCTCAGGAGAAACCTTCGGTTGCGTGCGACTGCAACATCTGCATGCCCATCTCGGCAGGGGTGTCCAAGCCTCCGTCCAGGATCGGAAGCAGCGTCAAGTTCGCTGACGAGGTGGGAACTCAATGCATGTGTTCCACCTGCTTCTGCATGAAAGAAAAGAGGCAGGAGAAGAGGGCAGGGAGGTCAGAGGCGTCGTCGTCGGTGAGAAGGAATAAATCGTGCACTTGTTCTTTGATACGTAAGTTGATGCTTTTGGCTTACTATTTCCAATGTTGCAGATCAATTTACAAGGTTAGAACCATAGAGTAATAAACATAGATAGAGGCAGTGTACGCAATTTTTACATGTCCCCAACATGGTCAGATTACGTTGTCGGATTGTGATATACAATTTTACTGTATCATTATGAATGTTAATTATATTGAATGGAATATATTTATTTGAGTGATTCCCGATTAAATATGCATATTTGAATATTGGGAATCCGATATTTTTTCTAACTGACGAATTTATAATGAGCAGAATATTTATTATTTTCTGTATCTACATGCTGAAATCCAAGGTTTGGCAACTTTTGCTCTCCTAGTGTCATATTTTGTTTCACGTCCTTTGGCGCGCTTGAAGTTTGTTTTCTGAATTTCTGATATATTTAGGTATTTATTTCAATATATTTTGAGTTAATATGAAACGTTGATTCACTATGAGACATAAGAAGTGAGGAGAAACTCGCGATTTGGGTGAAATATCGTATCACTGATATGTTTTCATTACCGCGCGCTTCATGTCAAATTTAATAGTTCATGTTGGGGACAAAATTTGCTGACTGAAAATGACATAATATGCTCTCTCTATCCATGTATATTACTCTGAGATTAACACCTAAAAATTTCATTCAGTCAAATTGATCTCAAATCATTTTGACACGATGCATTTCCTTTTCAGCAAAAGGTATTCGAGTTGCAGATGCCGCCATAAGTAGTTTGAAAGTCAACACTTCATGTGAGTTATCCACAGAAAATGTTTTAATGTGAAATTATATATTTTTTTTCTGATCGAACCAATATTGAGCTATATCGCCTTAGTTACCATGTGTCATAACACACTCATATTTCCCAAGGGAAATATGAAACGTCAGTTCATATTTCCCTAGGGAAATATGAAACTATTTCTTTATTTAGTAACAAAATGGAAACTGCAATTGTTGAAATTTCCACTAAAAGTATTTCCACCAGATACAAAGGAAGAAGAAATATCTTGTTCATAATTATTCGACGACGAGACTACAGTTTTCTTGAGAACATTCCTTGCAGCAGCAGTCTCGGACGATTCTCCCAAAACGGTCTTCAAAGATTGTGATGCTGCAGATGGCTCACCCTCCACACCTGCTATCATCTTCGCTACCTTATTTTTGTGCAGCATACTGTCCGCCAGATAGCCTTCTGCAACAGACGAACTTTTCCAACCACCATGTCTCTTGAGTGTTGTCATTGAGGCTCCCGCATCGGCAACCAATGTCGCGGATGTTCGTCTTCCACAATGACCTGTATAGGTTTTCGGATTATCTAAACCCAACCATTCAGCAACCTTACTCGGAATTTTTCCGAAGGTATTTTTGCCGACAGGCTGAAGAGTACACTTCTTATTCCTATAAGCTACGAAGAACCTAAGAACGCCTTGCGGGCGCAACGCTGAATACTCCCTCACCAAACGAGCAGCACCCAGATCTTCTTCATCAATTATAGTGAATATTCTGTTTATATCATTCTTAGTCTTTGAGACTTTGATTATGATTACCGAACCACGATCTTCGATATCTGAAGATAGCATATTCACCAACTCTCGTGTTCTGCAGGCGCCAAAGATTTCCATTATTAAAACAACCTTCAAAATTATGAATGTAAAAATCTTATCAACAGAGGAAATCAAAATGAAACTTTTACCTTATACATCAAAAAAACGTCATTAGGAGCTTCACTCAAGAATGTCTTGAGCTGCTCCCGGGACAACACTGATGATTTTTTAGGAACGTATCCTTTATTTTTGTTCTTAACAAATGCTTCGACTTCATCGAATAATTTGACATCAGTTTTTTCCTTCAAATGTAGCATTGATCTTAACATCGATAGTTTCGGCCATAACGTGTTTGGAGAATATTTCTGGGACTGGGGATCGAATGAATTAATCATACATCAAGAATAACAAGAATCAGAGCAACATACCAAATCTTGGAAATATGCTAACAAAATACTATCGCTCACACCGTCCACCAATTTTTTTCTTTTCCACTCCTGAAAGCATTCGTACTCTTTACTGTAGGCAGCTTGAGATTTGGCTGGAACCAAAGATTCACGGGCCTTTGCCGCTTGAGTTTCGACGTAGTTCGACATTTTTTCATTAATTTTATTTTTGACAAGACGTCAAAATGAAACCAGTCAACCAAGATTCTCAGAAACATGGCCCATAGCAACGTTAAAAATTTAATTATTACAAAAATATACAATCTAATAATAATTTTTCCTTATCAGATTGTTTCAATCAGAAAAAAACTATTGATTACACCACGGGAAATATGAATACATTTCCCTCGGTTGTCTATACATCCCTCGGGCTCCGCCCTCGGGATGTAACTTTGACAACCTCGGGAAATATACTATTCATATTTCCCTAGTTGTAATAATAGCTATTTTTGTCAGGTCAATATCATAAATCTGAAATAATTCCAATTGAGACTAGATCAACTCAATGTAAGTGTTTTATTCTTCTTCTGTGTTCGAACTTTTGAAAATGAAGGTTTTTCAGGCGAAAAAAGGAATCACAGACGTGATTCGTCCATGCGACTCTGCTCAGGTAAGTGAAAATTGGTTATCGAAATTCAACAGAAAAACAACGAATTTGCAATAACAAGAAGTTCTCTTGATAAAAATATTTAACTGTCCTGGCGTTTTTCGGAATGGACTCTTTTATGCAGGCCACCCTGTAAATTTTTAAAGAATAGAGTTCCAAATATTGTTGAAAAACACCTCCTTCTACTGATGTAATAGATATAATTTTGTGAAAGATCTAAATCAAAATTTGTTGAATATCGGGAGATAATGAGGTCCACGGTTTTTTTAATTTGATTTTTAACAAATCATATCATCGTAATCTAGTATTGGTGAGGTGTTCTTAGCCAAGTTTGAAAGTGCGCCCTGTCTCAGAGGATTGCGTTATTTAAGATGTACTGCACTGATTCAATCATCAGTTTGGCACCTAATAATCCCTGCCAAATACACCTCCACCTCTATTTCCATAGTGGAGAATCCCAAGCGGTTCTGATCTTCCGAGACATGCGCAGCCCACAATGCCATCTCTCGGGCAAGCAAAGAGTTACCGCACAAATATCTCCCACATTTTCTTATTGTCTCATCCAATATTGTGGAATGATAGAATATGAAGGGTAGGTACTCAAAAAATTGCATGAATAAAGAAATCGGATTATCTATACGGAGTGGTGAATTTTCGTTACAATTTACAATGTAATCAACCTAATTCTAGATGATTGAGATTTTCTTATTTTTCCTTAGAATCTGGCGACTGTGAGCCTCAAAGGAAGAAGAGCGTTAGAATATTGGGAGGTCCATATGATTGCCCAGGTAATTACCACAAAATTATCCTGATATTCAAAACTCAATAACAGAAAACGATTTGAGGCCCAAATTTCCTCACTTTTATATATGGAGAACAAAATGAATCGATGACTCAAATGCAAACTAGTTCTCAAATTTCAGTTAATTGCTATTCAACTGGTTTGTATTTTCATTTTTGATTACAGATTTCTCTGAAACCAGATATTGTATGGAGCCCAAGAAGAGTAACAGCAGATCTGTAATTCCCCTTTTGGATTGCAATGGTAATAAAATGTAAAGCTGTTCATGTTTAGGGGCAAGCATTTAATTGACTAATATCATTTATTAAAGAAATCAATGTTCTTTTCAAAACTGATTCAAATTCTTCATCTCACAACCTTAACAATTCACAAATTTCGAAATATTTTTTTCAGACGATATAACGAAAATGTGCTTCGAAAAACCGGGCAGAGTTTGTTTGGAAATGGGTGATTCCTTCATACCCCCACCCATGGAAATTCGTTACGCCATAACCAAAATCACAAAATTTAGAGATTTCTCCACTTTCGAGGTCATGAAGTCCACGAGTAAAAAACCCAAATGTTTGCCTAAAGCTGTGGAAGGTGTATTCGTCCTCAAAAAAGAAGAAAATTATTGTTCGTCCAAAATATGCGAATAAATATAAATTATTCAATCAATATTCAATTAATTCGTTAGATAGCATATTTTATAATACCAGATAACATCACAGTTGGAGATATCATACCTCACACTAACGCATCCACCATATTTGGAATGGTGCTGGGGAATCGGAATAAATCGTTTTCACTTGCTGCATCAATCAACCCTGAATCAAAAGTAAGCTGAATATCTTATTTTTGGATCATATTATATAACACAAAAAAATTTCGCAAATTTTGAATAGTTCTCTTGATATGGTAGGTCTATCCGATCAAGTTCTTAGGTTATACAAACGTCAGTATTTGTAAATAATAAATAGTCTTTTTACCCAAATCCTATAATATTAGGGGAATAGTGAAACGTAAAGTTTAAAAATGCGAAGAGGCGTAGGTCTTGGGGCCATCCAGAAACATAAAGTAGAACAAGCCAAATACACAAACATTGGAAATGAAATTCAAGAAAATCAAATAGAGCAAATGACCAAACAATTAGAAGTTTTCAGGGTACATTTAGAAGAATTCGCTTCAAAACATAAAAATGAAATAAAAAAGAATGGTGAATTCAGAAGACAATTCCAAGAAATGTGTGCTGCGATAGGGGTTGATCCATTGTCAAGTGGAAAAGGATTTTGGTCTGTATTGGGTATTGGTGATTTTTATTATGAACTTGCTGTTCAAATAGTGGAAGTTTGTCTAGCAACAAATGCCATAAATGGAGGACTTATTTATTTAGATGAACTGCGGACAAGACTTATAAAGGCCAGAGGACAAAGCAAACAGCATCAAGAGATTTCTGAAGACGATCTCTTGAGAGCAGCACAGAAATTGAAAATTTTTGGTAGTGGTTTCTCTGTTGTTCCTGTTGGAAATGGAAAATATATGGTTCATTCTGTTCCTGGGGAACTAAATATGGATCATGGTGCTATTTTACAATTATTATCGACTAAAAAGTCTCATTCTATATCGGTGAATACTATACAAGAAAAACTAAACTGGAAAGAAGATAGAGCTAAGATAGCTTTGGAGCAGATGTTAGATCAAGGATTGTCTTGGATAGATACGCAAGACGATTCTGGTCCTGTTTATTATTTTCCTAGTTTATTCAATGTCAACTTATCAGAAGAATAAAGAAATATTTATTGAAGCTAAATAATGAGACAAATAAAATGATTTTTGAAGAGAATATGAAAAAATTCAAATATCATACAAAAATACAAAATATATGAAACTTGTAAATGATCAATTTGTATAAGGAGTTCTCAACCCCTATATATTGAAGATTTAACATGATTATTCTCAGTTGGGTGTTCCAGTGTCATTAACTGAAATTTTGGTGCGTCACTACAGTCCAAGATGCAAATTTCTCTATATTTTCATAATATGATAATGTCCTTCCTTAAACTTAAATATTTCAGCTGAACATTCTTGTGATGGTTCATATTATCATTCAATATATTTTTTTAAGTTATCCATATAATATCTTATTGGCATATTCTATTTGAGTTTTATTTCTTACAAGAATAAAATTATTTCATAAATTTTAAATGATTATTGCCTATAACTATCATTTTCCACTTAGGATATAATATAAATGTCAAGAAATTAAAATATGAACTAGTAAAAGAGCTATTAAACACTTTGCTCAACCTCATAAAATCAGTATTGATCTAATGATCTGCTAACATATAAATATATTATTACAAAATTGTCTTCAAACAGAGGTGTTGTTATCGAAGAACAAGGAAGTGCTATGCACTTAAACCCCGAACAAAGATAGAAAAGATTTTATTTTATTGGCAGCGGCGCCCATGGCAACTTAGCTACGCCACTGGGTGCAATTTTTGACCTACCAAAGTTTGACTGTTGAATCCATCAAACTACTTTTCGGTTTTAGTGCATAGAATCGAAATTGTATTGTTTACGTTTTGTTGAAATTTTTTTTGTAAGTTTATCAAATCAGTTACGATAAAATTATCGTTTTGTTCACAAATGAACTTAACTTCAACAAGTGTTACAGGTATGTAATTCATTCTCACATAAAATTTGCATAATTTCCTCAAAATAAACGCTTGTGAGAGGGACGGTTACGACCGTTAAAAGTTTGGAACGCATAAAAATCATCAACTATGGAAACTGAAGAAACTCCTGTACCTAGAAGGCCTACGAGAAGGTTTGCACTGTCGGAAGTGAATGAATCAGGAGGCACGCCAACAAAAAACTCAAGTCCTGAAGAAAGGGTTATAATTCAAAGGGGGAGACGATGCAAACCTATAACATGGTCTCCTTTAGATTTCAACCGAAACCAAATCCTACAAAAATCAGCTGATAAAACACCAGAGAAACTTATTTCGCGTACTGAACTCATTAGCTCTAGGTTGAAAAGACGGCTCATATTAAGTCCTACCAAACCAAAATTGCAGCCGGATGAGTTAGGTTCATATATTGCTAAAAAATTAGGAATGATGACTAAAAAAGGGGAGGAATTCTTCTCGCACAGTAACGAAAAAGACGTATTGCAAAATGAAGAAATGAAGGGAGAGATGAGTGATTAATTAGTATTATAAGTATTAAAATTTTCTTGTATAATCCTTTGGAAAATATTTTTCAAAGGATTTTCTTTGATGCCAATGAATTGAGGCCAAATTGAACTGTTTGTATTGAAGTTTGTATTTTTCTATATCAAGATATATTTTTGTGAAAATAAACTTTGTTTACGATTTTTGTTATATTTTATTATAGTTCTCAACCATTGTTCCACTTGCGACTATTTCTCCTGATCCCAAAAATCAAAAAAATTTATAGATATATGGCAAAATCATTTTTTACTTACTATTTTTGGAATATTGATGAACAAAAATAAATATCTAAGGTTTTCAAAATAATATGTAGTTGAAAAAATTTGGTGACAAAAACAAGAAAAAATGTAACAGTAAAACACTAATAGTACAATGAATACTCATATTTCAACAAAAAAGATAAAACAGATTCCAGTTGAATTAAAATTCAAATATGCAAACAAATTTCACAAGCTTTAATAAATGTGTACTAGAATTCAAGACATAGTAAACGAATTTATGTTCATGCATAACTGACCAATGGTTCCAAAATAATAACAAGCATTTTTAATTTTAGTTATTACAATTGCACTCATCTGTGACAAAAATATACGGAGTGGTCTTACAAAAACTTGACCTAGAGGTTTCTGGTGATAATGCTGTAAATTTTAGGTTGAAGAGTAATATATGAAAGAAAATTGATTTTGACGTGAATGGAAAAATCTACAGTTCTTAGCATTTCTCATCAGCAGTATTATAACTTAAAACCTCCATGTAATGTTGCTCAACCACTATAGGAAGTCCTCAATAGTGTCACTTATTAGATTCTAACAGACCATACAACATATGAGGTAACCACTCGAATGTCTGGTGATATTTCATTTGGAATACCTTCAAATAAATAAAATGTATAAAGAAAAACTTTGGTATTTCAACTTAAATATACCTATAAAAAATTTGAAAAAGCAACGTCTATGAAAACAAAATAATACTTTAAAACCATCTTAATACCCACAATACTAAAAACATAAGATCAGATTTCAACTTCCTCAATTAGATATGAGATATTGTGAATGCCTCATAATATTGTTGATCTGAATTCAAGTAGTACATAAAACTACATTAATATGCAGCGTTGCCACTGCTACTGTGTATAATAAACCCTGTAATACAACGTTTTTGATCTCCAGACAGAATAGGAATTATCAAATTTCAAAAGGTAGACTCCAACACCTGGATATTGATGAGAACCGGCATACACTTCATTGTGACAATCTCTTCTATATACCGGTACAATTTCTGTCAGAATTGGTTTTGAAGCGTTGTTTTCTGTATGGATAGGACCCCTTTCTGGGTCTTTCGGCACAGTATCATCATCATAAATTTCATCTTCAGTCTCATCTAAATCTTCATCATCACTTTCCGATACATGTACTGATACTTGACTACTAGTTGGTGTGCCATATTCGAAATAAATTCCAAATCCTGTTCAAACAAAACAACGAATAATACTGAGTTGCTCAATTTCAATTAGTGGGCAAATTTTGTGGTCTAGTAACGGTATCTTGAGAACTATCAAAGCTTGAACAAAACAGATTGCATATTTTTAGTTCTTTCCCTTGTTTTGTTTCATAGTTGAATATTTAGTAAGCAGGCATTACAATTGCAACTATAAAACATGCATTATTTGTCATGAACTTAACACTATAAGATAAACGAAATTTTTCCAATTACCTATGTCATAATGATCTGTAGCAAATTCCCAGAACAGCCTAGTTGCATTCGCATGCGTAGGCACTCTAACAGTAACAGTTTCTCCATGTCCCACGCGGACTACCCCATCCCCTTCGGCTTCAGATACTGTTTGTTTGAAAGCATCAATATCTTGTCTAGTCCACATACTTGCTGGTTGTACATTTTCAACATTTTGACTAGATTCATTAGTATCATTTTCCTGAAATTATAATGCAATGAAAATACAGACGACTTATGGAAAAAATTCTTTTCAAATGTATATAGAACTGTGATTATGATAAAGAAATTATTGTAAATAATATTACAATTTTGATAATTACCCAATTGGTGTTTTTTTGGTTGAATTCAGCAGTATTATTGGAATTTTCATCATTGACAGTAGGTTTCTGATGATGCACACTCTGTAATTGCTGCATATACTGTATATAATGCTGATCTTGAAGCTGCCTTATAAGTGCTCCCTGTTTTTCTGGATCACCTATCAAATAATATAAATAAAATAAATGTGGACTCATTCCTCCCTAGTATAATTTGCAATTAATTTTCTTCCATATAACTACCTGGAAATTGTTGTTCTGAATATTTCTTGAATTGATCAAAAGTTTGTGCATTTAAAGCTTGTTGAATCTGTCTCCTGATAGCTTCTTCCTTTTCCTTTTGCTCTTGAATTATTCTTTCTTCTTGTTCTTTTCTCAGTTTCTCCTCTTGTTCAATCAGTTTTCTCTTTTCATTTTCTTGACTAAGAAAATAATAAATTAGAGTTGAATTTCTATCAAATAATCCTTAATGGCTTACTCTCTTCGCTCTCTTTCCTTTTTTTCCCTCCTATGTGCCTCTATGTAAGTAGTAAAAAGGGGACATCTTCGACTTAATAGATCAATAAAACCTGATCGAGCTTGATCTGATGTTAAATTTCCTAATTTTTGCCAGGCTAATCTTCTATCCTTTCCAACTACATCAAAAGCTCCTAAGACTGGTAGCTTATGAAGAACATCAGCAAGAGGACCATGTGAAACTTGTTGTGAAAAAGCAACTAATTGCAGTTTATCTTCATAGCTGAAATGCACAGCTTTTCCTTCTTTTTCTGAAAATAAAGTAGAATGAAGTCTTTAGTTAACGTATATGTTTATTTACCTTTATAAAAGCATAGTGCTAATTTATAGACTTCATCTAAAGGCAAATTGACGACAACATTTTCCGTGGAAGGCTCGTTAGAATTTTCATTATTCACAACTGAATTTTCTAGTTTTTCTGAAATGTTGTCGCTCTTCGTAGCCATCTCATCATTTTCAATAAACGTCAGACGATTGTTGATTTTGTCTACGACGGTATTGTGTCAAAAATTCCGGTCTTTCAAAAGAAATAACAAGGCCAAAAATATGAATCGTATTCTATGATAAGATTTTGACAGTTGTGTATATTTGCCATAGAAAACGACGAATGAGTTGTGAATTTTTGGTTTTTGTAATATTTGCCTTCTGAAAGTTTCTCAAATCTTATAAGAAAATATGAGTTCAATAGGCACTGGCGTAAGTTATTAATGAATAAATTCCGATACTCAGAAAGCATAGGAAAATTTACCTATCCATATCATCCTAACAAAAAAATGCTATTCATGATTCGAATTTCAGTATGATCTTTCTGCTTCTCAATTTTCGCCGGATGGGCGAGTATTCCAAGTTGAATATGCCATGAAAGCTGTAGAAAACAGCGGAACAGTGATAGGGCTAAAAGGTACCGATGGTGTTGTATTGGCAGCAGAAAAATTAGTTACGTCTAAATTACACGAACCAGGCACTAATAAGAGAATATTCAATATAGATAATCATATTGGAATGGTATGATATTGGTAATGATTTATTGCCTTCAGACCATTATTATTATTCTTTCAGTGTTTTTCTGGATTGATAGCTGATGCAAGACAACTTGTTGAAATTGCTAGGAAAGAAGCTGCTAATTATAGGTCTCAGTATGGTGTGAGCATTCCACTCAAATACCTTAATGACAGAGTAAGCATGTATATGCATGCATATACACTTTACAGTGCAATCAGACCTTATGGCTGCAGTGTTATTCTGGCCAGTTATGAAGAAAATGAGCCATTCATGTACTTGATTGATCCCTCTGGTGTTAGCTATGTAAGTACTATTTATGTTCTATAAAAGTTTTCTACCAATTCTATATTATATTTTTACCAATCATATTTAAACGAAACAATGAAGAACAATAATTTCAAATGAGTTGAATATACATGTTTATTTCTGCATAAGTCGTGAGGATTAAAAATTAATATTTTTAGGGATATAATGGATGTGCTACTGGGAAGGCGAAACAGTCTGCTAAAACAGAAATTGAAAAGTTGAAACTAGGTGAATTAAGCTGTAAAGAATTAGCCAGAGAAGCTGCCAAAATGTAAGTTAGAATGAAGTATACTTTACCTTGATTGACATTTTGCAATTACTCCCATCACTCAAATTAAAAAATATTTTTTCAAAGTGCTAGAAAAAAAATTCTTGCATGAATTAACTGCAAATATGCAGTGCTTTTTTGTTTTATTGTTCATATTATCATACAACCATAATAATAATAATAACTGATCTTTATTGATAACAAGTTATCAAAGGGCAATCGACCAAGGTCCTTCAGCCAAAGTTACATCAACATAATATTTAAATAGATTTACAAAAAAAAAAACATACAACCATATTTACCATTGTTTTTCAGAATTTACCAAGTTCACGATGAATTGAAAGACAAAAATTTCGAATTAGAATTATCTTGGGTTGGAAAAGATAGTAATGGAAAACACGAAAGAGTTCCAAGTCATATATTAGCAGATGCTGAAAAAGCTGCAAAGCAAGCAATGGAGGCAGATTCAGATTCTGATACAGAAGATTTGTAGATAATAATTTGATTTAAGTTCAATTCACAATAAAACTAATCTTTTAAAATTCTTATTTTTTATTTCTCAACCAATAATAATAAATATTTAACTCTTAATGAAAAAAAATCAACCCACTTATTATGTCATGAAATTCAAAGGTAGTGGTACCATATTTAATTTATCCTTCATTGGATTTGGCTTTTTAAAAAATTTATTGTTCGTATTGAATGTTAATTACAAGAACCATGTGATTTGCAAAAGATTGAAGTTGATAATTTTTTCGGAATATCATCTCCTATAAATTGGGATAGTAATATGGCATCATCTGACCAAATACCCTGCACCATATCAAATAAATCAAGTTTTCTGTGAACTTAGTATTTTGAAGTAACCACACTCTTGCGGACGAAATTTTTCAATTAGCGTTTTACGCACGTTTAGACAACTAAGTTGTCATCAGAAACTACAGATCACTAAGGGTATGGTCTGTATATCGCCGAGAATTTCGGAGCTTACTTGTGGTTTTCAATATTTCAGGTGACCTGCTTCATATATATGGACCACTCGTCATTGGTCAACAAAATTTTTCTTTGATGGAATTTTGAATGTTATAAATGGTTATTATAATTTGTAAACAACTAACAGTTCTTAATGGCTCTGCAGGGTATTTGTTTCATAAATGAAATAATAAAGTATTTGAGTGTTAGACGTTATGGAAAAAGTTCATAAACAATAATCTGAAAATTAAAATGGCAACTGCCAAGACGAGTGGGCGTGATTACCGAACATAACCAATGTCAATGTGTCATTGGTTGCTCTGGTGACAGATAACTCACTGAAGTTCGAAGAAATAGTCACTAGTCACCACTTTCTGATGATGACAGCTATGTTGTTGAAAGGTGCGTCAAACGATAATTAAAAATCAAGTGGACAAGAGTGTAGTCACTTCAGCTTTCGAGTAATCTGAATCACTTATGGTTAAATCCAAAGAATGAAAAGAAATAATTAACAAAAGCAGTTGTTTATTATATCCAGTCTACACTGCTATAAAAGTATAAGTAAATATTTCTCTTGTTCATTATTGTAGATGATTATACAAATAGTTGTAAAATCTATGTAAGAGTTCAACTCCCAATTAGCAGTTTTTATAAGTTTTTGTCAAAATTTCTATATACAAGGGTATCATCATTAGTTAAATAATATTTAATAATAATAGATTTATCATTGTACAAAAATTGTATAAATATAAACACATAAAGAATAATTTAAAGAGGCAATAGATATGCGTTGAATTCAATTTATCGACAGCTTTTCTAACAAATTTAAGGCACTTCAACAAATTCCATAATATTCTGATTAGTATTGTGAGAACATAATTTCAGTTTCCTTTTCTAGAAGGATCCTGCTTTTGCGAAATGAATCTGAAAAACAAAAAAGAATCAATCAAGAGAAAAATTTTGATTCGATTATGATGCTCATGAATTATGGTGTACACGGTAGTCGGACACAATTGAGATATGCAACAGAGTTACAGAGAAAGAATTAAATCTCTCAACTTGCATCAAGCAAAGTTTCGCTTGAAGAAATTATAACAAAAATGAAGGTTAGTCATATTATTTGATTTTTTTCTCACCTTCTTGGACCTGGTATTCGTGAAACAGGTTTTGGTATGCTAGTTGAAGACGTGGGCCTAGGAAGACCACTCCTGAGTGGTCCACTTGGCTTCAGAAACACTCCATCACCAGACATTTTAATCACAGTTGTATCAGTCTGAAAAAATGTATAATAAATCTCAGAACATGATATATCAAAGTATAAGGGCCAGTTGGACCATTTGCCTAATCGGTGATTGAAAATTTAAACATTGATTACATTCTGATTGCACTTGCACCATCTGTCAAATGACGTTTTATGTGGCCTAATCACCGATTACACTAAACAGGAAAATTTGGACGTTTATTTTCCCGATTAGTTTTGAATAAAAACCAGTTGTATGAACTAATTAGCTTTTGTTTTGCCAATTTTGAGAATATTAGTTAAGCTTCGTTATGTCAACTGTAGGTAGCGCTATCAACAAATTAAGATTCTTGTTATTTATTATTTATGAGTTTTGTGCCATTATGTACCTATATATGTATATCTTTCATTATAGTTATGATCTATGGAAGTAATTCTTGTAATTGAAATACCAATAAACTCTCTCTCTATTATAAATATTTGAATTCATTCCAGTAAACGGTTCGTGTTTTGTTTCACGACTTTGCACGATCATACTCGGTTACACATCGCTTTGGATTGGTCAGTATCGGGTTTTAATTAATGTATCCAATCAAAATCAACGGAAAAAGATCGAAATGACAAGTATGACATTGCGGCGCCGCCACGAACTAAAACTAATATTTTTAATTTGGTCGAATGTCATTCCATTCAAAAATTGACGAGTGCATTCATCATGTTTTTAGACATCTTAGTTTTGAACAGACCTAATATCAATTTGACATTAGATCTATGGTTCTGAGCAATTCAAAACGTAGAAACATATGACTTGATACATAACCTGAACATTATTTCTTTATGGAAATAACCTGATGGTGTCACATTGTATGTTTCTGTTAAGATGTCTAAAAACCAGGTGTATGAACTGATTAGCTTTTGTTTTGCCAATTTTGAGAATATTAGTTAAGCTTCGTTATGTCAACTGTAGGTAGCGCTATCAACAAATTAAGATTCTTGTTATTTATTATTTACGAGTTTTGTGCCATTATGTACCTATATGTATATCTTTCATTATAGTTATGATTTATGGAAGTAATTCTTGTAATTGAAATACCAATAAACTCTCTCTATTACAAATATTTGAATTCATTCCACTAAACGGTTCGTGTTTTGTTTCACGACTTTGCACGATCATACTCGGTTACACGTCGCTTTTGATTGGTCAGTATCGGGTTTTAATTAATGTATCCAATCAAAACAACGGAAAAAAGATTGAAATGACAAGTATGACATTGCGGCGCCGCCACGAACTAAAACTAATATTTTCAATTTGGTCGAATGTCATTGCATTCAAAATTTGACGAGTGCATTCACCATGTTTTTATACATCTTGTTTCTGTGTTTGGTTTTGTGAGGAATTTCTGAATTGAAATATAGATTCAGATTCAGATCGTGACTTATCATTCAATGACAATTTATTAAAATAATTTGTAATTTATGTTAACTTTGTCATGACAAGAACAGAGAACATTATAGTAGAAAATTGAGAGTCCTGATTTTTCTTTGATCACCGTCGATATTTTGAAATGTTGCCAAACATATCTCCTGGTTAGCTAAACATTGATTATTATCAATCGGTGCAATCGGTAGAAATTATAAGTATGGATTAGTACTAAACATTGATTACGTAAACAGCGTTTATTTTTTGAATGGTGCAATTGGCCCTTAATATGAATAGGCGGATTGACAAACTTCAAATTTTCTCTAATTATTCAGTGATGTTTATTGAGCACATAAAAGTTTAATATTTTCAATTCGCATACATTTTTTTCAAAAAAGTAAAATTCAAAGAAGCCATCAAAACGTAATTTCAGCCAACAGGCGTCAGTGACGTAACTTGGACGTAACTCCAACAATGGAGTTTCATAAAAGAAAATGGTTTTTTCATTATTAATTAGCCATTTACATACCCCTTGATTCCTAATATTTCTAATTCCATGGTGTTGAGCATTAGGATTTACCGGCGCTAAGTATGTTGTATTTTGTCCCTGTGATGGAGCGTTTATTGGTGGCGCTACAGGCAAATAAGTGTTGACGGGTTTCAAACTGGTGTAAGAGCCTTTCAGACTGGGTTTCATTGTCTTCAAATTGGAGGTGATTGAAGTTGCAGATGGAACTCTCATCTGTGAAATTTTTGGTACGGGAGCATTGAATTTTTGGAGATTACTTGTGGATCCCCTCATTGGCACTTTGCACAAGTTATTTGGGTTGATCACAGTATTGATACTTTTCAGCTTTCGTGCGTCTGAAGGATCCTGGAGAGACACCAAGCTCCTAAAATGAATACCAAATCAAGTTTTGAGTACATCGATAAAAAAAATTAAAAAATAATCAGTAACTATTCTGCTGACATTGAAAACATTATATGTATAAGGTGTGTGAATAAGTCTTTCCCGTTTTTTTTCAAATTTTGAGCCTTTATTGTGAAAAAATGGTTACAAATGAATTATTGAAAGTATTTGCCATCGCTAGCTACAACTTTTCCCCATCTTTCTGGCAACATACGAATCCCGTTGCGAAAAAATTCGACCGGTTTGGCCTCTATCCAGTCATCCACCCATTTTTTGGCTTCCTCGTAGGAATGGAAGTGCTGGTCAGCCAGGCCATGCGTCATCGATCTGAAGAGATGGTAATCAGACGGAGCAATGTCTGGACTATACGGCGGGTGGGGTAGGACTTCCCATTTGAGCGTTTTTAAGTATGTTTTCACCGGCTGTGCAACATGTGGGCGAGCATTGTCATCTTGCAAAATAACTTTGTCGTGCCTGTCGGAGTATTGTGGCCGTTTTTCTCGCAGTGCGCGGCTCAAACGCATCAATTGTCGTCGATAGACCTCGCCTGTAATCCTTTCATTCGGTTTCAGAAGCTCATAGTAAACCACACCTAGCTGGTCCCACCATATACAGAACATGAGCTTGGCGCCATGAATATTTGGCTTGGCCGTCGATGATGATGCATGGCCGGGTAGTCCCCATGATTTTCTTCGCTTCTGATTATCGGAACGGATCCACTTTTCATCGCCAGTCACGATACGATACAGCAAACCCTTTCTTTTATGTCGCTGAAGCAGCTGTTCGCAAGTGAAAAAACGCCGTTCGACGTCTCTCGGCTTCAGTTCGTACGGCACCCAATTTCCTTGCTTTTGGATCATTCCCATGGCTTTCAAACGCTTGGAAATGGTTGTTCGGTCAACTCCCAATGCTTCAGCAAGTTCTTCTTGCGTTTGACACGAATCTTCATCAAGCAAAGTCGCCAATTCTTGATCTTCAAAGATTTGCGGCCGCCCGGAACGCTCCTTGTCTTCCACGTCGAAATCGCCACTCCATAAGCTTCTTGAAGCAACCGATGCGCCTCGGCAGCAGATTTCTTCAAATTGAACCAATAAAATGAAACTTCCCGCAAATGACGTCGACTCGGCTCAAATTTCGACATTTTCACGATTTCAAAAATTTATGATGCGAAAAAATTTCAACTAATGTGTTAGTGTGGAATTGTTGACAGATGAATAAGCTTTGATTATGACATATGTAACCATTAAATACTCGCACAGTATTGGTGGCGCCATCTCTTACAAAAAACGGGAAAGACTTATTCACACACCTGATAATTATATTTTGTGTTTTTACTTTTACCATTATAATAACCTATACAGGGTGTTGAAAAAAAGAATACAAAAAAGTCTCAATAAACATATTAAGTAACAGGGAATATTAGTTAGTTCATTTAATTGATTAAATCAAACAGAATTTTTTTTTACCTTGTTTGCTTCACAGGATTGCTTTCCACTGAATTTTTAGAAAAGGAAGACTTTACACTTTTATATTCATCACTTGACTCCCCAGAATCAGATTGGATCTCCGATGTAACAATAGGTGAAATAATGCTATGTTCCCACATGATTCTATTGAACACCTTTTTAGACCAATTTGGTTTTGGGGTAGACATCACTTGAAGACCTGCAATCAACAATAATATTGCTTATGTTGTAATCAAATGAATCATCATTTTTACCAGTTTTCGTATCTTGATGGAGGGAAAAGGGGTGATCTGAGGCTAGGAGAATATTGAAACTAAAGTCCCAAACAGGAATATGAATACTTTAGAAATTATCTTGTTTATTAAAGCTGAAGATGAGGAAAACTGTTTAGTTTTTGATATTGTGTATTTCGACAACTTGAAAAATAAAAAATAAACCCCTAATTACATTGTACCTTTTTTATGCCTATTTTCATGTCTATTTCTACGCAGAATATCTGCAAACCTTGAAGTTTTTTTTTGAGGTTTTGTTTATGTTTCATTTTTAAGTTTTGAGAGATTAATATCTTTATCATGCAACCAAATGTTACGTGAAATAACAAAAGGCAATAATTATAAATGTTATAAATACTGTCCTTCCTACTTTGAGTGACATTACTCAAAATAGGAAGGGCAGTATTTATAACAGTTATAATTATTGCCTTTTGTTCAATCATACAAAATTTGTGTTGGTCAATCTGTCATTTGAAAAGTTTCAGGAAGATTAGTTCAGTTGAATTTTCAACCCCAAAAATACATGCGCATTTCAAGAATGGACTGTCATGCCCAGATATAGAAGGCCTGGAGTAATGAGAGGTTGATACTAATTATTATATTAATTAACCTCTAAATGTTGGCAATATTTTATAAAAAATACCAACCCAAAAAAGATTCCACTAATATTTCTACTGATAGTTTAATTTTGAAATTAATTTATGATTTAAATCCTTTGGAGTATTCAATTTGACTGATTTGAAGTTGGATAGGTGCCTTAATCACACAGATTTGTCTCAGAGACAAGTGTTGATTACAAGAATGGGGATTACTCGATAATGAATGTTTATTATATTAAGTTTTTTAATAAAAGTAAAACTATAACTCACTTTGTTCCTGTTTTTCAGCGATGGCTTCAATCTCTTCCATATTAAGCATTTTATTTGATCCCTTACTACTGCTTGAAAGAGTCGACATCCGATCTAAACTGTCCGCAGAGCCAATTGAACAATCCAACGATTTCTTAGATCCACCTTTGCTATTGATGCTATCAACCTCCAAATTACTTTCTTTGGAAGCATACCTAGAAAAAAGTACAAGTCAATTAAAATCCATATCCATTCTCGATATGGAACTGCAGATGTACAAAGTTGAAAGACTCCAAGTATTTAGCACGACAACATCTGAATTATAAGATATAAAGAAGAATATAAATATTATACATCAAGAATTTTGAAGAAAAAATAACATTTTTGTCCAAAGCAATGATTAAATAATGATTCCGAAAGAAATTTGACAGATATAATGTTTTTTTTCAAGAGCATTCACTCAATAATGTGAAAGTTACAGAGGCGAATAGAGCCAATTTCTAATATCGCTCTGAGGCACAAAAATTACATTTTGTTGCCACTAGCAATTTCCAGCTTTTCCTTGTTTCTCAAAGAAAAGGTACTTACGTTACTTTTCTCTATATCTAATAATTAAAAAATGCAGTGCTTAATTATCAAAATATGGTCACCCTGTACATCATTCCAAGATTATTATTCGAACATTACCTGTTCAAGTCATTATTGCAGGAATCTTTTAAAACAGTTGTGTTCTTGAAATCTTCCATCGAACTGCTCTTAACAATTGTTTCATTTCTGCTCTTTAAAATACAAGGTCTACTAGATTTTGGAGATTCAAAGGTCATTGTCACATTACGTGCCTCCTCCACATCTTTCGGATCAATTTCGTAAGTGTGATTGCGTCCTAACACTGAACGATTGTAATCAGTCTTTCTGAATGTAGCACTGCTAAGTTTACTGTTTTTTCTAAAGGTTGAATTTTTCTGAAATTGGTTTTGGCCTTCTAAGAAATTGGCATCACAAGCATCATGGTATTCCTCAAAATCCATTATATTAGGAGTTCTTTTATCTGTACAAAAAAATACATCTTTAATACAATAAAAGAAAAAGCAAGTTGGTAATTCTTTTAGACTTCAAACTGCATATTTCAAATACAAAAAGTTACCAGAAATTAGTCATTGAAGCAGAATATATTTATTATTTGCCGTATTTTATTAAAAATATCCCAGACTGAAATTAATGAATAACAGAATGACTACATGAGAATTATTTGTTTAAAATGCCTTACCTTTTTCACAGTCATCCTTCTTATGTACAATATAAGAAGCATCACCTGAACATTTCATCTCGCTTCCATTCAGTTCTATAGATTTCAAAATATCGTCTTGTGAAACTTTGGTTAGGAACTCATCCACATCATTAGTACTATAATTTGATTGCAGAAGAGAAGAAGGTTCTGAACCTTGACTAAGAATTGATGTGGTGAAATCTGTATCACAGATCTGCTTTAAAACTGGATCATTCTTAATTAAACTACTCTCCATCAAATTTGTGAAGGTTGAACTGCACATAGAATTAACGAGACTAGGAAGAGACTCATTTTGAAAAGTATCTTCATTTTCAAGAGATGCAGCAATTCTATCAAAGTAATGACTTGTAACTGATTGTGTCAAATCAAATTCTAAAGGTTTCATTTGTGAATGTTCTACAGATGTTTTACTCAATGGAGATTCAGGGGAACTTGATCTGTTTATTGGTTCATTGTCACTAAAAAATTCCTGATTATATTTTTCAATACTTGGTCTGATGAACTTTCGTTTAGGCCTAGTAAATGTTTGTGTATTGATATACTTTGAGCTACTCTCCTTTGAGCATATGTCTTGGGTTAGGTCTTTGACCAGATAATCATTTAAGGTATCAGTCTGCTGTTTTATGAAATTATCTACTTTTGTGTCTATTTTATGACCTTTCATTGATTCATACAACCTGAAATGAATCAAGATTAGTTTGCTTTTCTGTAGAATTCCCAGTGATTCATCAAAATTGAATTAGTAATTATGTTGATTACAATAACACTCTGAACTAGAGAAAAGGAATGAAAATATTATGATTCAACCAATATTTATAATATTCTGAAGGAGTACATACCAAGTTTCATCATTATCGAATATTATCTGACTCACATCAATAATATTGACCTCATTCATATTGTCTGGAATTTGTGCGAGCAATTCTGAATTGCAACTGCTCTCCTTGAATTCACCAAATAGAGAAGAATTTTTAATTTCAATGAATGACGTTTCTTTTTTGAGATTCAATACCTTTCAAATGACTGAAATATTTGCACTAAAATTTAACTAAGATATATAACGAGCATAATAAATAACATTAATCACCGCACTCACCAAGGGAATTAAATTTAGAACACACAAATTTAGAATTTAAAATTAACAAAGATTTTTCTGTAAAACGGTTTCTCATAAAAAATTAGTTCATGGAACACTAGACAACATACTGTTGAGATTTGGATTGCGAGATGAACAAAATTTATCATTCGAGATATCATCTGAAAGTTTCAGACATAAATTTATATTTCAGAATCATACAACATCATATAATTAACAAATTTTAGTAATTCGTTAATTGAATTACCCACACAAAACTAGTTCCCTTTATTTCTATCTATTTTCTATTTTGAGATGAATCCACAGAATTTGCAACGTGACAGTTGAATCATAGAGATAAGATCTTATTGCGAATCTGTGATTATATGCGTAATCAAAGACAAACCCGCTAATTGATAAATAATCATTTACATTATCATTTATATATCAAACTCGGATTCGATACCGGTACTGGTTTATACCACAGAATTCTAAATTTCTAATAAGATATATCTGGCATAGATATTTTCTTATATCCCTAACCCCACACATCAAACGTAATTAAACCGGGAAGTTGATGATTTTTTTCTGTTTTTTTTTAATATTAAAAAATTATCAATGCTGAGGTACCTTTACAGATTGTATTAGGGAGACAGGGAGTTATATGTTAGGAAGTCCTATCGCAGAATATACAGATCATGGATAATTTTGTTATTCCACCTTCGCCAAATTGGTATAATTCACATATTTTAGCTTGTGCTTCAGATAATACATTAGTATACGGATCAAAAAACGAAGTGGTTATCATTCATCCAACCATAGGTGATGAATCTCCTAAGATCGATATTTTACCAGATGATGGCTCCAATCATAAGTGGGAATAATCATTAATATTATTGTGAAATTAATGGTAATTAATCTCATTTTTAGGATAGTTTCTGTAGATGTTAATCCAAAATGGAATTCCCCAAATAAATGGATATTATCTTCTTGGGATGACAAACTTGTTAAAATATGGGATATGAAGTTATTGCAGTGGAAGAAATGCAGCCCACCCTATAAGGGAGAGAAAGATAACTTAGTTGCAGCAATGTTCTTGAGTGAGGAAAGAATGTTGAGTGTTACAGAAGCTGGAATTCTTGTAATTTGTAATATACATCAACTTAAATTCACCCACATAAATCATTTATTTTCTTATAAACTTTCTATAACATGTATGGCACCTTGTCCACATTCATCTAATATAGTAGCATTAGGTGCAAAAACTGGACTTATAATTGTCATTGACCTCAAGAGTGAGTATTGTGAATTAAATATTAAAATTGCCATATATCTTAATTATAAAAAAACTATTTGTCATTTCTTATTTTCACATAATCTAATCTAATTTACAGAAAATGGTCATATTACACACACATTAAGAGGACACTATGAAGACGTAACGTCACTTTCTTGGTGTCCAGCTCCAGTAAATATATTTCCTGAAAAGCCTGCATCACTTTTGTTAAGTAAAAATAGAAAGAATAACACTGATACAGAAAATGATACCATATCTAAGATGAAAAAAGATGACAATCTTAATGGAGCACCGAATAATGAAGATGTAGAGGAAAAAAACCATTTACTTAAAAAAAAAGAAGACTTATTGAGAGAAGTTGAAAGGAGATTAGCTGAAAGTATATCTGAAAATTCAAAGCAAGGACAAGATCTGGAAAATAAGCCTTGTGAAAGTGGTGAACCTATTATTTATGAACCACAAAAAGAGTTTTCAGTTTCTTGTGAAGTAGTGGAAAAACCAAAGATCGAAGATTCATATGTAAAACTGAAAAACTCAACTTCCGAAGAAATTGAATCTATTATGGGGAAAACAAAGAAAGATTTGTCAGGTTCTTGTGTACCAATTAAACCTTTCATTGATGAAACTGAGAAGAAAAATGAAATTTGTGAAGCAGGTGAATCTGTTATAGAAAAACTAGATGAAAAAGTATCAACATCTTGTGAAACAGTTGAACCTTTGGTAGAGGAACCAAAGAAGGAAGTATCAACATCTTTTGAAACAGTTGAATCAGTGGTAGAGGAACCAAAGAAGGAAGTATCAACATCTTGTGAAACAGTTGAATCAGTGGTAGAGGAACCAAAGAAGGAAGTATCAACATCTTGTGAAACAGTTGAATCAGTGGTAGAGGAACCAAAGAAGGAAGTATCAACATCTTGCGTAACAGTTGAACCTATGTTAGAGAAATCAGAGAAGGAGTTGTCAGCTTCTTCTGAACCAGTTGGTGTGAAAGAGGAACCAAAGAAAGAGTTACCAGCATCTTGTGAAACAGTTGAGGTTGTGGCAGATGAACCAGAGATAGAATTATCAGCTTCTAGTAAACCATTTGAACCATTAAAGGAGGAACAGATAAAGGAATTGCCTGATTCCTGTGAACACATTGAACCACTGAATGAGAAATTATTAGAAACTCCAACAACTTCTTGTAATGAAGTTGTAAAAAAAACCCATACTAAAACTGTTGAAATGAATGGGAATGTACCACAAAGAGATCTGATGTTAGCTTCTTGTTCAAAGGACCGGTGAGTTCAATGTAAAGAATCTGTAAAATTAAGAAGTGTTATTTATTTGAAGGCATAAAAAGGATAAAATCCTTCTTTGTCCTTGTCCTAGAACTTGTACAGTCTTAGAAATTCCAATATCATTTTTATTTTTTCTTAATAGGCTATTGGACACTATAAAAATATTACCTCATTTATTGATAACACTATGCATTAATTTGACCTGAAAAAGTTTTCATAATACTTTTGATACTTGACCTGATTCCCAATTAATAAATATTTTCAATATTTTGGAGAAATTTAATTTTTTGTTGTAGTAAAATCATTATATGGAGAGCAAGAGATGATGGAAAGACGTTATGTTCTTTTAAGCTATCAGACAAAAAACCTTATTTTAATAGAAATAAAAAAAATTCCAGTCCATCTTGGCGTACCTTGAAATGGGTAAACCCGTTTTATTTTCTGATTACCACAAATAAAGGGGAAGTCCTAAAATATCATCTACCTGATCAACCAAAGTGAGTGTTAAATTTGTGCGAGTGAACCAAATCTAATTTATTATTTATTTTAGTGCACAAAAGGAATATACACTCGTTCACAATGAACATGTTGGCTTTATTTTTGCACTAGCTGCCCATGTACCTATTTTAACAGTAGATAACTGGTTTGCTGACCATGAAGTAAAATTTTGGACCTTCTCACATGATATGTATCTCTTGAATACGATTTTAAACTCCAGGACAAATCACTTATTATCTATAGAAACGTTTTGTGCGCTTGTGAATTGTATGACTTGGTGTCCTATGGATCCCAATAGGTAATTTTCTTTCTTATTTGTTATAACAGAATACAATATTTTTTTTTTACAGAATAGCCTTAGGTTTGTCTAATGGAAGTATAAAAATTTGGAATACAAATAGCTCTTCTCCTAAATTTTTTACACCATCAAATTACTCCGCCAAGATTTATGGAAAAATTACCAATTTAGAGTGGAATCCCAAAAATGAATTGTTGATTGCTTTCAGTACAGAAGAAGGCACTGTGAGTATATGAACAGGTCAACTTTTATTAATTAAATAAATGGTATGACCAGAAAGTTAAACTTTAATAACAACATTTAATGATGTTTATTATTTCTAATAATAACACCATGAATTTCAAAGGGGCGAATTGAAAAAATTTCTCAAAAAAGTTTTCGTCATAAAGTTCTATTCATAATAGTTTAGGAGTTATGTATATACATATTCCAATATAATGAATATAACTGTGTACAACGTGCTAGTGTTTCAAACAGAAAGCCAGGGTTCCAATCTACGGGAGAGCAAATTCTCGTTTGGTTAGTAGACGTCTGTTTTATTATTTAAGTCAATTCAATTAAGAATATCATATGAAAAATTACATATTAATTTCTGCAACTCTATTTTAGATATTAATTATTTCATTGCTGTGTTTCAATAACTTTCCATTTTTTTAGATTGGCATCATCAATACGAACAATAAGCAAAGAGCTACTTGGTTCAAGCAGTATTTCTCAAGTGCTATTCACAACATTCAGTGGGCACCTTATAAAGATAAAACTTGTTTGTATGTCTTAGGGAAAGGAAATTTAATGATTTTCGATGCAGATCAACCAAAAGAAGGTATTCACAATAAATATATCCATAAATTTTTGAAAGTCAGGATGCTCTATATTCGATGAATGAAAGTAATAGTGATTATTATGTTTTAGATCCGCTCAAAATTCTAATAAAGTTGGATATTGTACCTTATTATTTCTCTTGGAAACTTGACATGTCGTTGATGCTGGTATCACATGCCTGTGGAGAAATTGCTTTCCTCGATTCCAATTTGGAGATTAAAGCTTCATATTATAATACAAAAAAAATGTCTCTTATAAAGTGGCATCCAGATTCAGAAAAATCTTGTTCTGCTAGGTCATTCTGGGTTGCAGCAGCTCTGGAGAATGTTGTATACCTCTTTGATTTTGCAGAAGTGGCAGAAAATAATGGTGAGAATTTATATTGCCTTAATGCACTAGGCCTTTTTTTGAGCCCGACAGTCTATACTTGCTTTACGGAAAAATCTCACACCATTCCATACATTTCAATGGATGTTGGTATGGGTATCCTGGATGGAACTTAGATAGTCCCATACGAATTTCAGCTCGAAATGTTTTTAGGAGTGAAGGATATAATGTACATCATTTATTTTCACTCCCAACTATGCATTGTTTGTCAGAATCTTTTGCATTCATTCACAGGTACTCTTAACATTGATGAGGCGATGAAAAGAAAAATTGAACTACATTACAGTACTGTAAAGGAGATAGCTTGGAATCCCTTCAATGGTGATCAATTAGTAACTGCTGGGGACGATGGAATGGCTTATGTAATTTTCAATATTTCCTTCTTGTTATTTTTATATAATTATAGATTAAAATCATTACACAACAACGTTACTGAATATTAACAAAAAATTTATATGAAAATGTTTTAGGTTTTGAATGCCACAGATGGGACAATATTGGCATCTTATTATGATAGAAATAGAAGATTCCAACCAATCAAAGCAATTATGTGGAGTCCTGTAGAGGAAGATCTTTTAATAATGGCAGTGTCAAGAACTGCTACTTTGATAGGATGGAAGTCAAAGGATAATATTGGAGCTCCTAGTAGTGGTAAAATCTAGATTCAAAAATGAAATTTTTCCTGAAAACAGTGAACCATAATATGATGATTTTCATTTTTTCTTTGTAGAGGTTTTAAAAGAGTGTCAAGATCATCTTAAAAATATAAAAAAGAGCAATGGTTCGCCAAAAGAATTCGATGCATCGAAAAAAATTTTAAAAGCAGCTAAATATGTTATATTACCCAGTATCACAGGTACACCGAACGAAAAGGATGAAGATAGTGCAAGATTTCTTTTTGAAATTTTAGATGAGACAGTATATAATCGTACCATAGATAACCCATCTAATATTCAAAAATTATTTGGAAAAAAGGATGATATATTGCTTCTACTGAACTCCACTGGTAAGTGATAACTAGTTTAACCTAATTCTAGAAATAATAATACAGCGATTTTCACGACATGAAAAATCAATTCATTGAGAATATATTTTTTTAAAGGTGAAATCAAAGTTTATCTATTAAGCTGCAAAGTTGTCAATAAAGTCTGGTGGCAGTCTTATAAGAAAATACAAGAAATATATGGCATATTCCGTCACAACTAGGAAAAGCATCAGTTTTGAATTGAAAAAAAATTTTAGTTTTCAAGTTTAAAAAATTCCACTTGCAAAGAGTGAACAACTTTGGTTTCGTGTCTTTCGTTCTGTGCGTTCACAAATCCTTTTGATAGTCATGTTAGCATGCACTAACATGAAATACCCGGGATCTTGATATCTCTTGTTCTACCGGTCGGAATTTTATATTAATAATCGTATTAGGTCATTAGTAGTAGAAATGTGAGCTCTTTCTTATATTTTGTTTGTTGCTCATGAGCTAACCTGAAATTACTGTGTTGATGAAATTTGGAATGGGTATTCAAGTTAGGACAGAAATAGTTGATACCTTTTAATTTTCATCAATAACTAGTAATTATAAATTTTGACATTTCGAATTTTCAGAAAAAACTCATTTGGATAAAGGTAGATTGGAGTCTGCAGCTACAGTATCTGTCTTCAAAGGTGATTTACAGATTCATATTATTGAAGCGATTCAACAGCGTAGAGTGACCCCCCTTTTGATTTCACTTGCTCCATCAGTATCCACAAGGTATATATTTAAGGATGTGCTCAAAATGCTATTATATTATATTAGAAGTTTTATAAAGGAAAGGATTAATTTTTTCAACTTAATTTTTGGCATTGTGATAGTCATCATCATTAATTTATTTTGAATTTTTTTAAGCTTATGGCAAAAAGCTTGTGAAACATATGCTAGTCAACTTAGTAGTAGATCAGATGCAGATCCTCTGGAGGTAGTACTCTATTTCTTGTCATCTCAGAAAATCGAAGAAGCCATTGAATATCTTTGTGAAAAAGAAATGTTCAAAGAAGCCTTAGCTTTGGTTAAATCTAGATTACCTTCTGACAGTGTCATTATTAAGGATATTATTAAGAGATGGGCTAAGTACTGTGCACAATGTGGAAATTTGGAAATAGCAGCCATTTGGTGAGCTCATAAAAATTAACTAATAATGAAAGTGAGAAGTATTAAAAACAAAGTAATATAAAGGAGGAGTAATGAAAACTCCACATTAGATGATACCAACTGAATGAAATGTAATTTATTTTTCAGTTACATAAAACTAGGAAAATACGAAGAAGCTGTCAAACTTTTGATGAGAAGAAATGATGTTGGCATACTTGGATTTGCTTATGATCTAGCTGAAATAACAGAAAATACTAGTTTGAAAAAATTTTGTCGTTTCCGATATAACGCATTCTCCAAAAATGACAGGATTGATATTGAGAAAAGCAATAAATTGCTTGAAGAGGATGGTAATACTTTCGGAGGTAACTTCACGAGTATTTCTATGTCGGGAACTACTGATGATTGGTCAATAAAATATGTATTATTTTACAAATTTATATCTCCTTCAAAATAGACGCCGACAAATAAGCCAATCAAAACTTTTTTAAATCTATCTAATCTTTATAATGAATTATCAAAAATGATGATTCACTTTTATGTGATCAATTCTCAGTACTTTTTAAATAGAAGGTATCATGTGCTGTTTGCCTTTTTTAAATTATGTAATTCTAATATAACTTAACTAATTTTTTTGCTACTGAATTCAGTTTGGAAACTTTTTCATTCTTTTGATATTTTAGGAGATGAAAACAATACAAAAGAAGGGATACAAGAGAAAATCGTAAATGGAGATGTCAAAATTAATGGTAAAGAATGTAATGTTGATGAGGTAATACATTCTGAAACAAAAAATGAAGAACCAATAGAAATAAATAATTCTGTGGATATAGAAGCAGTAACAAGTACTCATGATGAAGTGAATGATGAGAAAAAAATAACAAGAAAAGAAAATACGAACATCAATGGCGAAGAAAGTGTTGAAGATGTAAAACACTCTAAAATAAAAATTGAGGAAGTAGTAGAGATAAGTAATTCAGTTGACCAAGAAGCAGTAACAAGTACTCATAACAAAGTAAATGAAGAAAAATTAACTGAAATTAATGATGAAGAACGTATTGGAGAAATAATACAATCTGAAACAAAAATTGAAGAAGTAATCGAGATCAAAAATTCAGTGGATAAAGAAGCAGTAACAATTACTCATGATGAATTAAATAAAGAGAAACAACACGCAAAAAATGGACATACAGAAGTCAATGATGAAGAAAAGATTGTTGAGATGATAAAACAATCTCAAACAATGACCGAAGAAGCAGTAGAGATAAATAATACACTTGATACTCCAACATTAGATGAAGCAAAGAATACTCATGAGGTAAATGAATCTGAAGGAGAATCATAAAAATACTGATTAGATATAGCAGTGTGGCCATTTTCGAACTGATATTTTTTTTATTAGGAAGATGATTTTTTAATTTATATTGTTAGTATTGTGATTTATAATAAGGAGTATGGATGATTACTTCAAGTAAAATAATTTGACAATCAGAAATTCATATTCGTTTAGTTTTATTAACTTGATTACAGTATAATGTTTTTATCTCAGGAATAAATTTTCTTTTATATATATTTGCTTTTTCTCTAATTTTTTGGTTCAAAAATAATTCATCCAATTTGATGACGAACATATCACAAGTCTGATCTCGAATTGATTCTCAAATGTTCACAAATGCCTGGAAAATTTCGAGATCTTCTTCTGAAGAAAGTTTGAATTCTTGTTCAGCAGGTACAAAGAACACTCTTCCAGGGACCAATTCTCTATTTTCAGATGTTCCTTTACCAGAGGTAACAACTAGGATACTAGCACTCTTCCTTTTTATTAGAGCATGTTGATTAGTTTGACCTGGAATCTGAAAACATAATTTTTTAATCTTGTGCATTTCAAAATGCAATCCATTCAGTATGATAGGATGAAACACTTTTACTATGTGTTGAAGATGAGAAAAGTGTTAATGAGTTATAACGGTTGCAAAAGAATACATTTACTCAATTAACCTGCGAAGTTACATGCCATAAAATCATAGAATTACATATAGGACTTTCAACACAATGGCATAAATCAATTTTTAGAACAATGTTCTTGGGAAAACTAAGAAGGCATATAAAAATAATAAAATCAAGCATGGAAGATTCGAATTTTTCTTTTTTGATATACAAATCAAAGGATTAAGAAATCAGAAAAACTTGATAATTTTTTTCCTGTTAAAAGCTACATAGCTGAATTTTTGATAACTCACTTCCTAGATAAACTTTATATGACGATCTGTTTATGTGTGCCCACTGAAACCTTTGAACAAATGAGCAAAAAAACTGTCACAAAGTGCTTTCTTGTAAGCTACTTTAGTTTTTGATTGAAGAAACTTATATAACAAATCATTTTCACCTTTATATGAGCTACAGCGAAATCAGGTACTGGAGGTTGAAATACGTAGGTATAAGTGTCTTCAACGCAAGGCCAAAATATTTTATCTTCAGGTGGTGTACACTGATAAGTTAGCATTGATACAAGTGTGTCAACATCAATCAATTTTGGGGTTAATCCTGCTCGAACAACATTATCAGAACAGGCCATACATTCAACACAATCTAAAATTATAATCACAAATTGTTATTTAAGACAAAAAAAGGTTTGTTTTGTAGGTACTATTCTTATCGATGAATTTTACCTCCACAAAGATAAGCATGTGGCTCACATTCTGCCAAATAAATCGCTTCTCCAGGATTTAGCTTTATATGGTTCAAAAAGTAAACCATAAATATACCTACATCACCAGGAAACTGTTTGCTGAGTCGTTGAATAAGTTCCACATTTTCAAAACATTTTTGATGTTCACCTGTAAAAATTTTTTTTACTTTTGTATTTGATAAAAAGCCCTAGCACAGTTTGAAAGTTATGAAAATTGAACTATTCGAAATTTTAGTTAACTATTCATTTTGTATAAATAAAAAATGGATTTGTTGAAATAGTTTCAGCCTGTGCACAAACTTACTTTTAATTTTTGATATCCTATCAATCAAGTTGTTCACCTCTTCCTCAACTTTTTCCTTTGGCTGTTGTAAAACTGAGCGTATAGCAGATTTGACCAATTGAAAATCATCATCGGTATTTACATCTTGCATAAGATTTTTCAGTTCTGGAACAGCTAAATTCTTTCTATTATCTCCTAATTCTTATTAAATGAGAGTAGTAGATATTATTTACAGTAACTAACTGATTAATGAAAATGGTAGTTTAGCATGTATTCAATTTAAAAATGTATACCTATATTTGATATGAAAATCAAATAAATTGTTCATATTAAAAAATTCTATTCATTTAAAATTCTCTTCTCATGATATCAATTTTTTTAAATAATAAATTGGTAGCCAGTGTGCCAAAATGAAATAGAAAGTTATAGTCAGCCTTAATGAAAAAATTGTCTTTAATATAATAACAAGGCAATAGAAATTCATTTTCATTTCATCATTCGAGTTTATAATTAATTATCAAGTATTGGTGATCACCTTGCAAGAATGCCTTAATTTCACAAACTGGTCTAAATCCACATAAAGCCTCAAAAGGTGTAAGAGCTATTGCCATTTCTGGTTTATAATTAGGGTCTTTATAGATGTCTGGTTGTTTAGCATGCAATTCTTCGGCTAATTTCTGGTAGACAGAACAACATAAAACATGAATGGAATACAGGACACAATACAATAAAACACCTGATTACCTTTGATGGATGTGCTTGAATTGATAAAGCTTTATTTATAGAAAGTATTTTGAATAAAAAAGGTAGCTGATTTCCAAATTTATCTGTAACATTTTTACCCAATACTGAAGGATCCTTAATGATCACATTTTGAAGAAGTTGATTGCCTTGTTTTACTTTGGAAGGTACGCTAGGGTGACATCCCATCCATAATTCAGCATAAGGAGTTTCCTTTTCGATCTTGTTTTTAGGTTGTGCAGATTTCAAAAATTCAGCTACCTTGCTTTCTTTTCCACGTTTGCCCCATTCATAATTCTGAACTCCACAAATTAATTCCATATTAGGATATAAAGTTTGAAAAAATAATTTCGGAAATTCGTATGGTCGAACAAAAAATTTGATTACGTACACAAAAAAATTAGAAATGTAATTTCACATTATTCCAAATTTGATAACTTTTCAGTGATAACCTACGACTTTCATAATTTGACGTTTCTTATTTTGTGTTTACATAAACATGTTATGACATGTGTATCGTAGACGGGATTCCATTAAGATTAAATCACTAGAGGATGAATAATCAGCTCAGCTAAAATAATATTTATTCTGGGATTAATAAAAAAATTATCCGAAGCTCAAACACTTTTTTATAAAAAGTTTTTTTCTATGTTGAAATTGCATTGATGCTTTGAATTTTAATCGATTGACAATATAAAACCTATCAATCCTTTTGAAAGTAGTTACCTACCTGGAACGTAAAATGTACCATTCTTCTTGTACGGAACTTACCAATATATCAAATCACGTATTCTGGAGATTTTTCAATTCCTTTGACACGGTTATAACTTGTTGTGAAGGAGTTTTATGGAATGCAGACAAAGAAATAAAGGGATCTCCTGCTACTTTGAATCGTTTAAGAGAAATTGGAAAACAGATATTTTTTTTTACTAATAATTCTATGAGAACTAGAAAAGAAGTGGTAGAGCACGCTGAAAAACTTGGAATAATTATTCACGAGGCATGATTACAACCGAATAAGAAACAGAGTAACCCTTAAAACGAATTTTTTCAGGATGAGGTAGTTTCCAGCTCATATCTTACTGCTTATTACCTTAGAAGTCTAAATTTCAACGGTACTGCTTACGTAATAGGTTCAAAGGGACTTGTCCACGAATTAGAAGCTTTTGGAATCACTCACATAGGCACTGGGGTAATATATTTAAAATATTTATATGACCATGACGAACAGAAAATTTGGATGTACATAATTTTGTTGAACGTTCGTGTTTCGAATGGATCGCTCCGATTGACTGATGACGAATCCGTCCTCAGACTCGATTCTGTCCGGCCGGCCGTGAAAGCAGTAAAATTACCGAGCAGAAGGACATATATACTTTGAATTTTCAGGGTTGGTTTGAATCTAGAATGGCGCGGTTAAGTTTGTTTTAATGGCCAAAATCCGACAAAAAGGGTTCCGTAGGTATGGTAAGTTACAAAATTTGGTGATCGAGATGAAAATATGCATTTGTATGTAAATAATGTTCAATAAAAGCCTAATGCCTAGTACGAAATTTCGTCTGGATCTTCTGAACAGAACCACAGAAAATTAAAGAAGAATATTAAAATAAAATTACTAAATATTTCTGTGATGAAATTGATAACAATAGTAGAGGGATGTGGAGCGTAAATTCGAATAATTATAGGAAGACCTGCTTTTGAAATTTAAAATCCATGGATTCGTGGATTTCCCTTAATAATAAGTATAAGAATTTAACGGTCTCATTGCATCAGTTACTCTCTAATCACAAATTGTAAATTATTTCCTCATTTTTTCAATAAAAAACGGCACAACCAATTCTACTGTTAGCCACATCGCTGAATCAAATCACCTTTCATTTGATGTATATCACAATCCATATATTCCCATTTGAAAAAATTCTGCTGCCCCCCCGTAAAATATGACATACTAAGGCTAAAATAATTACAAGATTAGCAGAACTATAATTTCGATTTACTTTGCCCCCCCCCCAAAATAAAAAATCCGCCTCCTCCTTGCATCATAATATATATTTATTTTAGATTATTTTATATTAGTAATTTTCTGAGTAAATCAATCTATTGCGTGAAATTTTCGATTAAAGTTTCAACTTTTTTCAAATTGACGATTGAAGGTTTTCAGCCTGATCCACCTGCGGAAACAATAGCAGATACTTATTTAGAAGCCGAAATAGATCCTGAAGTTAAAGCTGTAGTTGTCGGTCTTGATGAGCATTTCTCATTGCCGAAAATTCTCAAAGCTGCCACTTACTTGGAAGATCCGACCTGTGAATTTGTTGCACTTAGTTCCGAAGAGAGAAGAAGTGGATTCACCCCTAAAGCTGTACCTTCGACTGGTGCTATCTTAGCAGCTATCGAAACTTGTTCAGGGAGAAAAGCAAAAATATTGGGAAAACCCAGCAGTTACATCATAGAATACTTAAGAACGCATCATTGCATAGACCCGCAAAAAACACTACTTCTTGGAGATAGGTAATTTACAGAAGTCTATAGAAAGTATCGTGGATTCATCAATTGAATGAACCATCGAAATTCTTCTTGGACTTGAGCGACATCTGTTATTTTGTTTGATCATAGTAATGGCGGGTAGAGGTCACTAACCTCAGTATCGAATTTTCGTTGAATCTACCGATTTTCTAGTCGAATCTATCGGAATCTGAAAAAATCTTCCAAATTACCTTGAAATTTATAGATATTCCTTGACTACTGAATTCTAGCGAAAAAAAATTAAAAAATGAATTTACTCATTTCCTAAAGTATTTTCCTAATGCTCGAAGAAACTTCGATAATCTGGGGGATCCCCGGACCATTCCTTTACGACCACTTTTTTTTATACTCGCGTGGATAAACCATATTTCATTCCTTCACCCATGAATCGGATACGAGATATCTATTTTAGACATCTTACATTTGCCGAACCGTTAAAAAAGAGCAGATAGAAAATCTCGTATTTTGCAGCACCAATTTATTTATTGGTACCTAGTGAAAACAAATTAAATATGAATTTGTTTCAATATTAATTACATTAAATTTCGGAAAATTACATCTTTGAGGGAAATATAATATTTTGAGTATTTTATTGACAAATTCCCTTTTTTTTTGTCAAAGAAATCCTGAAATTTTGAAGTTTTTGAATAATCCCCAAACTTTTCTGCATTTTTTATAAATCTTAATCGAAGATTTTTTCATAGATTGAAAATAGATATACTGCTAGGACAAGCATGTGGATGTCAAACTCTTATAGTATTATCTGGTATGACCCAAGCTGAAGAACTTTATTCCAAACTGCGATCTAGATATTTAGGTGAGAACACAGATGGACTTTTCCCTGACTTGTACACTAAATCTTTGGAGGATATGTTACCATACCTAATTCTAAAGGAACACAAGAACTGAACAGATGTCAATATTGTATTTTAGTCTTGTAAATATACATAATCACTTTATGGAAATATGTATTACCCTGTAAGAATAGAAATATAAAAATGCACCATAAAATAATATGAAATCTTAATTAATAAATAAAAGGTATCAAAGCTTTTCTAGTTTCTGGAAAATGTTTGAAGGTTTCTTGATACCACCAGTGACTTAGGAGGATACTTTCAATCTAAAAACAGTTATTTACAAATCTTGACTATTGAAATAAGATAAGAAACTAACCTGATTACTGAGAACCCATAACATTACATACCACCATGTACTGCTTTTCCAAAGAAGTATTGTTAAAGCAAAATACATTAAAATTTCAGCACTACAGTGTGGTGATGAGACATATTCAAACCAATCCCCTATTGGTAGTTTGTAGTCATTTATATTTCCTAAAAATTTGAATACATATCACAGATGCAATTGAAAGAAATCTTGAGATATAAATGATATTGAACAAAAGTTGTGCTGTTTGATAGATACAATTTCCATTAACCAAATTGAAGATACATACCTTTCTTAGTTTTTCGTAAATTAGCCAAGATAACAGTACAGACATGTTGATGCCACCATGACCAGAAGAATAACAATATTCCAAATACTTCCAGAAGTCCCAAATCATACAAATTTGCTTTCTTCAATTCTACAAGATTCCCCAAAAGATTTTTTTTAAAACAAACTAACTTAACAAGTTATATTACCAGCAGAAGTAGTGAAATTAGGAGCTTCACACAATATACTAAGAATAACCATTGGATAGTAAGTCATCCCAACAATCCAGTGAGTTAAATTTATTTTACTATTTTTCCCAAAAATAGATATGAAGTGAGTATCATAAAATCTGCGTATTATTTGCAAATTGATTAGACTCATTGCCACAAATACTTCAGTAGCAGATGCTGAAATTAAACAATTCATAAATAAGTTTATGCTGAACGAATTTTCAACCCAATATATTATTATCATTATAACTCACTGCCAGAATCTTGCTTTCCTTCACAATTACAATGAAATAAACTTCTAGAGAAAAAAAATGGAACTTTGAAATCCAAAACATATGTGGCAAATACAAAAGGATATGTGAAAACGGAACATAATAGTCCTACTTGGTAAAAATGTTTAAATGACGATTTAGGGAATTCAATTGTTGGTAAATTGGTTGTCCCTTTATATGCATGTTTCCCGCACCTGAATGTTTTCAAAATGAATGCAGGTAGATATATTTCGAAGAAATTTATGAGGGTTCCGAGAAATATAACTGCTACTGAAATCACTAAAAAATAAAATTGTATCAAATTCACTGAACTAAAATTATTTTTCAAAGAATCCATCTTATGTGAACCTCTCGCGGTAGCAATCTTGGGATTTTTCAATTCAACAGTTTAAAAAAACCGTTATTGTCCCACTTCTCAAGTAGAATGTTAACACTCAGCTCTATTGAAAATTATTGTTATTACAAAGGTAATTGCTACTTAATTGTAACCTTCCCATAATCATTAATTGAAAAGGTTGGATTAACGTATCAAAATCATTCTACATTAGTCTTTGAACAGTTAAAATGCTGGAATAAATTGTTCATATTTTCAAATTTGAATATTTGACGCAAAATAACTTTCAAATATAAGGTTATATTTACCTAAGAGGCATAGAATAAAATTTTTATCTATATCTGATCACAGAATACTAAATATATTTGCAGTTTTAGTATTTAGGACATTGAACTGGTTTCATTAATTCTATGATTTAGGACTTCTTTAGAAAATATATTACAAAAGAAGTCCGGAATACTGAATGAAGTATTATCGTTATACAATGCTATTAAAATTGAAAAAACCGTTGAATTAAAACACTGTTTTAAATAACGAATGTTCGAATGCTTACAATCCATTAAAATGAATTAAATTATATTAGTGCTTCTTTAAATCTAAGAAAAAATAAAAAACAGTTCTACTTTTACAAGAATTTATTTTGTTTTTTCATTACTGAATTGAAACTTAAATGAACTTTAAAATAATTGGAATAATATTTAATCCCGTTCAGCAATTGCAGTAAGATGCCTCTCAATTTCAGATTCTTCCAATTTTCTGAATTTGCGTTGATCTTCACTTACAATACCAATTTCTATTTCACTTGGCTTGAAATCAACAGACAGTACACTGCTTAGACAAGAAATTGCAAGTTGTACTACTTCATCCCCTTTCAATTCTTTATTCTTTTTCAATTTTTTTTCCAAAAAACTGTTAGCTTCAGTTTGTTTAGCTCCTACACTAACTGCTTTATATCCACAATAATAACCAGCAGGATCTGTTTTCAAAACGCAAGGTCCCAATTCATCATCATAAGCTATTATTACCATTGAGCATCCAAGTGGTCTCATTTCAGCATTCTGTGTGTAGACCTGAGAAATGTCAGCTATTCTTCTACATAATGTATCAGCAGGCATCTCATATCCATACTTATATTTAAATTGTGCAGCCTCGTATCTTGCCCGTTGGACTTGAGATTTACTATCAGCCATCATTCCAGTCATAACACAACCAGTAGAGTCTGTTAGTTGGAATAGATGAGTTATTGTTGAAGGATCTATCAATTTATCTGGAATCTTCCTTTGTGTAACACATACTGCAGTATCAGTGCCTTTAACAGCAACTGAAGTTAAACCAGCTTGATTGATAGCTTTGAAGGCATATTCAACTTGGTAAAGGCGACCTTCTGGAGAAAAAATTGTGATATGGCGATCAAAGCCAGCACTACTACCTCTAGACATTTTGTTAAATCCACAGTCGATCAACAATATATAAATTAGCGACTTTTATGAAAAACACACAAGTTGAAGTTAGGATTACTCGGCAATATTATTTTCTTATAAGAAGTTTGGAAGGTTAAAGAACTGTCAAATCTTTTTCTTTGTTCTATGATTATCACCATTCAGTTTTTGCTCTACTTGATTTGTGTATTTGTAAAATATTCAATATCTTATTAATTTTGGAAACTGAATAAACATTCATTTATTTAATTCTTATCGGATTTCAGGGAAAAATTCAAATAATAATAGTTACATAAATTAACCTATAAATTCCGATAGAATAATTTGTTGTTGTTCTTACTTATCATTTGTTATAAATATTTATGAAACAAGGATTATTCCTTAATATTTAAAAGGTTTTTACTGTTTTTATTAATTAAGTTGTATACGAATTATATTGAAGATGTTAATTTCCAAGGGAATTTTGAGTTCATCTGGCATGATACCAACTTTTACTTCCTTGACTAGAAATGTCTCGAATAAATCCAAAACAGCCATAGTTATGATGAATATGGGTGGACCTCAAAAAATTGAACAAGTTTATGATTATCTCCATAACATTATGACTGATAGAGATATGATTCAGTTACCATTTGCTCAAGATCATATGGGGAAATGGATAGCCAAACGTCGAACCCCAGAAGTACAAAAAAAATATTCAGAAATTGGTGGTGGGTCCCCCATTCTAGATTGGACGAATAAGCAGGGAGAATTACTATGTCAAAAGTTGAACGAGGTTTTACCAAACTATGGGCCTTATAAACATTATGTTGCCTTTCGTTATGTGAACCCTTTCACAAAAGATGCTTTTCAAGAAATTAAGAAAGATGGGGTGAAGCAAGTAGTGTTATTCTCTCAGTATCCTCAATACAGTTGTGCCACTTCGGGATCAAGTTATAATGCAATCTATAATTACCTGAAAGATAATGATGAAATGAAAGATCTGAAGATCAGTGTTATTGATAGATGGAGTTCACATCCACTTCTGGTCAAGTGTTTTGCAAACCTTATTCAAGAAGAACTGCAGAAAGTATCTGAAAAAAATAGAAAAGATACCATTATATTATTCTCTGCTCATTCTTTGCCTCTTAAAGCTGTTAATCGTGGAGATCCTTATCCCTCAGAAGTAGGAACAACTGTTAATTTAGTAATGAATGAATTGAAGTATTGTAATCCATATCAGCTTGTTTGGCAGTCCAAAGTAGGACCTCTACCTTGGTTAGGACCTTTTACAGATGAAGCTATTGAGGGATATGTGAAGCAAGGAAAAAAGTCTTTCATTGTTGTTCCTATTGCTTTTGTGAATGAACATATAGAAACTCTTCATGAATTGGACATTGAGTATTGCAAAGAATTAGCTGAAAAAGTTGGTGTCGAAGAAATAAGAAGAGTTCCAGCTCCCAATATTCAACCATTATTTATATCTGCATTGGCTGATATTGTGAAAACTCATTTTGAAAATAACATTCCTGTATCAAGAAAATTTTTAAATCAGTGTCCTCACTGTATTAATTCTAATTGCTATAATAGTAAGAAATGGTACAAATCAGTGGCGAGGTTTTAATGTGTTCAAATAAATATATTATTGTTGAAAATAAAATACCTTGAGCAATTTTTTAAAACATTGCTTTCATTAATTATTCCATCAGATATTGTAAAAGCAGTTATAAATGTAAAATATCATATCAAATGAATAGTTCAACCAAAAATAGTTTCTTGGTATATTCGAATTTATACGCGAATCGTTTATCTGATATTCCATTTTGAATAAGACGGTCATGCGTCCTGTCAAACATTAAACTGATAGAAAAGTTTTAAAAACATGAGTGAAAAAAAATAGTCAAAGTTGAGCAAAATGCATCCTTCTTTCTATACTATGACAGCCTTGGAATGAATTTAATTTATTCCATATTCGTTGAATTTTGCCTAGTTTTAAGTAAGATGTCTAAAGATATCTTAGTTTTAAGTCAATGTCAAGTAACAAAAGGAATCGTCGGAACTAGCAGGCATTGCTGCAATAAATAAATAGGAAGACTTGTGGAAATTACCCTGAGAGTTAAAGTTAACAAACATGATATTATTCATGAAAAGTGTAAGTGTAATCACGTTTAATCAGCTGTTTGAAGTAATTTATAGAAAATAAAATATTTCACTATTTCCCGCCATTGGTCGTGAATGGAGTTCCCAAAAATGTGCTCTTCCCAACCTGGCAACGTAGCTGCCAATAGTGCCAATTTGATGTAGAAAATTTGACGTTAATCGAGGATCTGAAGATACCTAGGGCCAGTTGCACCATTTGCCTAAACATTGATTAATTTCTATTATTTGTAAGAAATTTAGCGAATAACACATAAATTCTCATAAGAAACAGTTACCAAAAAATAATTGCTTTCATAGTTCAAGTCATTTTTGAAGATCTATGACCTCGTCCTAATTTAATTCAGATTTTCCGAACTCATTTTCTATGTCAATTGAATAACCTAACCTCGACCTTACAGACAAAAATTGGCTGTGAAGTAAATGTCAAACTGAAGGAACATTATTTTATTATGATTTATTTACAAGTTATCAAGAATATTTAGCACATTAGAAGTTCCTTTAAAAGAAACTGGTTTATTAAAAATAATACTTCCAACATGAAAGTTAATAAATTTTCTATTTGGTTGTCGTGGTACGTTTTATTGAAACTTTGCGCACCCATTAATGGTGAAATTCTAAACTCTGAGCTCAAAAATAGCAATAATTTTAAAAGCACACTTCAGAATTCAAATACTGTATCATCGAAGAATGAGAGTAAGTTTTAATTTCTGTGGTTAACTCATTAATTCACATCCAATTTATTTTTTTCAGTTTTGTATGAAACCTGCTCATCTGAAGATTTCAGTTGCTTGTCAACGGCAGCAAACGATAAAGCGGGATTGGAGGCTATTATTTCATTACATAAAAAGTTAGACGATGATGAAAATGGTAATGTTGACTTGTCAGAATCAGACGATGTATGTATATAACTTTCAAAATAATTTAAAGTATATTTACTTTTAAATAAATGATTTTTATAGTTCTTGCGAGAGGAGCTCAAGTATGATTCTGGATACGAAAAGCGACAAAAAGCTTTTCACAGAAATGACAATCATATATCAGCTAAAGAACTGTGGGATGCTTGGCTGAAATCGGAAGTTCACAATTGGACTGTTGAGCAAACTACAGAATGGTTAACTGCATCTGTCGGTTTGCCCCAGTATATTCCAAATTTCATTCAGAATAAAGTAACTGGCATTCATCTCCCAAGGTATATTGAGGTTTTTCTTGAAATATCTTTTATTAATGTTATGTTGTTTTCTCAGGATGGCAGTTAATAATAATTATTTGAGCACTATAGGAATTAAAGACCCAATTCATAAGCAAAAAATTTCCTTGAAAGCTATGGATGTCGTATTGTTTGGCCCACCTAAAGGTAGGTGGCAACTTTTTACTTCTAGTTTTCATAAAATAAATAGAACAATGAATAAACACCAATGATAATAATAATAATAATAATAATAATAAATGATTATCATTTCTAAATATTGAATTTACACATAAAGGTTGGCAAAGTATTTCAAAGTACCATATATTATTTGGAAATATATGAATGAAATTTTCTTTAAATCAAGATTTGATTGGATATTTATGAATAAAATTTCTAACAATATAGTATACTATACAAAAAGTATTTGAAAAAATATATCATTTATTGAATGTTATAAGAAAATTTTATCATTTCACAACATGTGTATACTAATGTAAAATCAGGTGGTTCCGAATTGTACCCCATTTTGTTGAGTAAGGATCATTAGATTGTGAAGTCATAATTACTTTTACAAACTTGTCTATGATAATATTGACTTTGTTATTTAAATAGGAAGTTTATTGCATTTGTCATTATTGGAGATATAAAAGGTGTTCTTAATGATCAGTATAAGGAAGAGAATTTTTATTATGGATCATTATGTAAATAGAAGTTTATTGCTTGTCATTGGAGAATATATTCAGGCATGTAGCAATATTTGGTGCAGTTCAATAATATTATATCGGGTGTCCCAAGGTGAGTGGCCTATTAGATTATTATGGAAACTATTGATGGTAAAGATTTCAAATTTTGTGGATAGATATTTGGCCATGTAAGGTACATTTTTAAAATAATTTCACATTTCCAGTGTTGCCGGATGTACGACAATTTGGCAACAACTTTGTTATTTTGAATGGGACATCCGGTATTTCTATTTTTTTTATGATACTCCATAAAATATTGAATCTATTCACTCTTACTTTTCCATCCCTATCTTCGACGGTTTTTGAGTTATTAATTATTTTTCGAAATTTTAGATCAAATTGGCGTATTACGAAAATGACTCTAGTTCGCTCAATATTTGAGATTTGAGTCAGAAATTTTGCAAGTCGTTAAATATTGATCTGATTTGTGTCACTGCTTCTGAATTATGGTTGTCAATAATACAGGACGGACCAAAAAAAATCATCATTTGCCAAGTCACAAAATTGTAAAAAAGTCTGTGTAAGTGAATAGAAGAATTGTAGAATGTGTTGAACTGATTCCAAAAATTGAAAAATATACTAGGGGTCTAATTTGAAAAAATAGACTTTTTTACAATTTTGTAACTTGGCAATTGATGATTTTTTTTGGTGCGTCCTGTATTATTGACAACCATAATTCAAAAGCAGTGACACAGATCAGATCAATATCTAACGACTTGCAAAATTTCTGACTTAAATCTCAAATATTGAGCGAGCTAGAGTCATTTTCGTAATACGCCAATTTGACCTAAAATTTCGAAAAATAATTAATAACTCAAAAACCGTCAAAGATAGGGATGGAAAAGTAAGAGTGAATAGATTCAATATTTTATGGAGTATCATAAAAAAAATAGAAATACCGGATGTCCCATTCAAAATAACAAAGTTGTTGCCAAATTGTCGTACATCCGGCAACACTGGAAATGTGAAATTATTTCAAAAATGTACCTTACATGGCCAAATATCTATCCACAAAATTTGAAATCTTTACCATCAATAGTTTCCATAATAATCTAATAGGCCACTCACCTTGGGACACCCGATATAAGATTAATCATTCAGTTTACTGTGGATTAAAGATGATGAAAGTTGCCTTTTAATTTTGCAAGCATTCAAATTATCAGAAACAAATTAAAAACAATCATACTTCACCCTACGAGATAAAAGACATCCTTTACCAACATTGAAAATAATAAAGTAATAGGTTATTGCTTCCATGTTTGAATCAGTTCAATATCAGTTATGTCACAAGGCAAGCTAATCCAGAGTTATCTTTGTACTTCTTTCACACAACTGAAAAATCGCATCCCAAGTTGAAACTGGGGCAGCTTCTATTTGTTAATTGATTTGGTTGCATAAACACTCTTATCGTTATATACTATATTCTTTTTGTACCTGTTAATTGTTACGCATCTATAAATTTGTTATTTAGGCAGCATGCATTAAATAACAAATGTATACCTAACAATTAACAAGTATAACTCGAATGTATCATCAAGATCATTCGGATATTGCTTGCTCAATATTTAATGTTCTATTAGTTCCATATTTATGAACTTTGGTGTGGGTATTAGGGATTTTAGCTTTTTCGAGTATAAGGTGCGCACCGCGTACATTTAGAATTCAAATTTGGCATAATTGCCTGTTTTTTCTTCGTCCCCATGCCTAGTCTAAATCAAATATTTACTTATATCATCTATTTTTTTATATATTGCAAAAACTGTAATATTATTTTCTTACAACTGCTATGAAAAGTAGCGTATTCTTCATAGCTTACTCAATTTCAAAGCTATGTACTGCTCATACTGTGGGAAATATTATTTCTCACGGCATTTTGCCCACACCTCGCTTGGTAGACCAATGAAATAGGGCTTTTGAGTCGTTTCTATGGAAACGCAGTAAATTAGCACATACTGTCAACGAAGGCCATTTTGATTTGAATCAAGTCCATTACTTGAATTATTGAAATTTGTGCAGTTGTAGGAAAAGTATAGTGTGCAACATGTGGAGAAAGTCCTTTTCTCGCTCGTGTGTTTGCGACACTAGCCTTTCAGGCTCGTCCCACAAACTTCCACACTCGCGAGAAAAGTTGGACTTTCCCCACTTGTTGCACAATATACTATTCTCTATTTCAGTATCGTAATGAGTTCATTACAGTACTAAGAACAGTGCTGTAATTAACTCATTACAGCATTGTTTTCAGTTATATTTTTCGTTTTGTGGTTGTCTACTCTGACTTCTGATCCTATCAATTTTCAACACACGTCAATAATTGTCAATATAATTTGGATCTAGTGAAATGATTTTCAACATTATTCGCAATATCCTTTATTTCTGGTGGTGTTGAATTGATTTCGTCAGACATAATTCACGAATTTAATGCGTAATTATAAATTATTTTAGATCTCGAAAAGTACCTACGATTCAAATTCCGTAATCTGTCAATTTTGGTAACAGTCACACCAACTGCTAAGATACAATACAAAAGTCACTAGGATGTGTAATCTGAATGTTTCTTTGAATTTCGACAATACATAATCGTATTTCACAAAACTTGACCGAAATAGAGAAAATATCGTCTAATACTCGTTGCAGAAGGCAATTCCAACTAATTCAAGCAAAATGTTGAACATTTCCATAGCAACATATTCAACTAGGTTGAAATTTAGTTTGTCTAAGAAGACAAAGTTTTTTATGCGATTATTGAGCCTATATCATCCGAAAAAATGAGCCATAAATTTCGAAAAAAATAATGAACAAAAAATGTGCACTTTCAGATAAATTGAGTATAAATAATGAATACTCAGCTATATGTATATCTTACCAGGTTAATATTTTTCGTTTCATTTCGATTTTCACACTAATTACATAATTGAGATCGTTTCCACATTTCCTGTGATACATTCACGCTATTATAATCTTATTATGTTCTCTTCTCAAATATTTAATTTTGAATCCACTTGATTATACCTTTGAATTTCGACGTAATATTTCTTTGTATGCGATTATATACTAGAGTGATTCATAAGTAAGAATGTCATGAATGGTGAATTATATTGGCGATAGCGTTTTTCGAATCGTAAATATTTTCAGTGTATTAAAAATGAAAAAGACATAACCAACCTGTGTTAACTATCCAGTTTATAAGTAAAAAGTGTTTTTTTTATGGTTGAAAAGGTCTCTGATGGAATATAATGGTATCGTTTTAAGATAAATATAAAAGTCATATGTTAAAAGTTTCCTAGGTATATTATGTAATTTATCGATCTGATCTCGATTTGTAATCCTTTCATTTAGGTACTACGCTGTATGAAATAATTAGGCGTCAACTAATTTAATCATAACTAACATTCAGAAACCAACCTTTTACTATACAATAATCATTTCTATGAATTTTATCTCCTTTATCCTAAAGATGTTTCTTTTGGACAAAACTAAGATTCAAAACATCTTAGACAAAACCTAATGCAATGGTTGATGTCACATGACTTATGAATACTGGTGTGTCAACTGATTAGATTTTGTTCAACATAATTCTGGCTCTCCCGTAGATGGCACTATTCAATAAAATGGCCATATTTCTATCGAAAAGATAGCGAATAACTCCCCTTCCTTTCTAAGAAGGTGCTAAATAATTTATTGTTTATATTTACATGCACGCAACAGTGGAATTTGACGTGAGCGACAAGTGAAGTAGCGGGAATGTTTTCAAAATTCAAGAAGGCTGTTGCCTTCAAAAGTCGCCAGTTTTATATAAAAAATTCCCACCAGTTTTTCTAGAGATCTCAGAGGAGATCAAAAACAATTTTTCAATCAAATTAAAACTGTTATTCTTTATCTGCTCGCAAAATCTCTGTCGGATCTGTCTTCACTGAAATAGCGAGTTTTTTTCGATATTCTTCTTAAATATTTTCTGGTTCAGGTAACGCGATTCATGTTATACTCTGGAATCAGCCTTGCTACTATTATTTTACATCCAAATTGGAAATTTCATCTCGATCGCATCCGTAGTTATGAAATTATCAGAAAAATTCCAATTCACCAAAAACCATAAAACCATAACAATTTGAAATTTTGTGTTGGTTTTACAAAATTTTGAGGATTGTTATAAACAAATTATTTCAGTTTTCAATTACTGCTTATTTCTTGTTCCATCACAGAACCCCATTCAATAATAATCTTTATCTTTATAAATCCTTCAGATTGAAAACATTCAATATAGGACAAGTCATTTAAAATTGACAAGATTATTAGCTGATCAAAATTTTGCGAAATGCATAGGTAGTCATATAGGCTAACGAGGGGGGTTAGTGGGGGCATAACCCCAATAATAAAAAAATGGAAGTAATAGAAAAAAAATTTGAAGATTTTGCTTTTTCAAAATGTAGGTCCCCCATGGGTCGACTCTAGTTACGCCACTGAAGGTGGTTAATATTCTTGCAATTCAAAAATGAATTGAAAGGGAAATTATATTTCACTTATAATTTACTTTGTTTCAACTAGTCAATTGTTTCAAATTTAATTTTATATATTATTAAGTAGTAGTATATTAAGTTTTTACTTTTATTTAAATGATTATTAAATCCACCCACAATTGATTCATTAAATGTGCTGGATTAATTAATTTAATAATGCTTCAAACATTATTAAGCCAGTTTCCCCTAATGTTATGGATTTTTTTAAATTTTTTGTTTCAAGTTTATATCAAAGATTTATAATAATGATTTATCTATATTTTGAATTCTGTTGGAAAAAATGTGAAACACAATCATTCTTATTGAGAATATACGTAACACAAAGCAAAATTTAAATGAAATACATTGCAGATGGTCAATATTGGAAAGATGTCATCCTCATAGCCTTAGTAATAAGTCTTGGTATTGGTTTTTGGTATGGTGTACAACAGAATAAAAAGTTCAAAGAACATTTGAATAGAATGAACAAGGATATGGACAGTTTGCAGAATGCTGAAAAGGCTTTACAAAGTCTTCAACAGGAGTTGGTTGAGAAAGAGAATAGGGAAAAGCAAAATTTGGAGAAAAAAGTAGACGATCCTGTGACTCCTAGCAATTCATGCTCAGATCTGGAGATTTCACAACTCAAGGCAGAAATAGCTGTGAGTTAACCTTAACCTTGAAGGAATAGGCTATTCGACAATATTAAAAATATAACCCCTCTTATTGACATGGTCATAGATAAAGCTTTTGAGAACGATATATTTGAGAAAGTCTCATCACTGAGACCAGGTCCTCTTCGAATTTAACTTTTTTTGTTTCAATTTTTCTCATAAATATTCAACATATTATTCACTTCTTATGCGCTCAATAAATTTCACTGAATAATTTGAAAGGATTTGAAAAATTTAGTCAAATAGCCTATTACTTTTTTTTTACATTTTTGATTCAATGGATTTAAATTATTTACCTCATAAATATAAAATTTACCTTCTTTCCAGATGTTGAGGACGGAGCTCCAGATTGCTGAAGGGGAGCTCAAAGACAGATGTTGGGCCCCACCTTTAGCTCTTCAACATTGGCTCCAATTGACTTACGAAGTGGAAAATCGATCTTATATCAAGAAAAAAGTTATAGCTGAAAAACAACTGCAGCAAGCTAGAGAAGCAGTAAGTAAATGTTAGTGGTTTCATCAACAAATGAGCTTTCCATCTGGTATAGATATATTTCATTGATATTAGACATAAGTAGTTCCAAACCGTGATATTGAAGAACTGGTTAAAATCAGAAATTGTTCTTGCACACTTTGCACAACTGTCCACTAGTATCTATTGTTGTTCATTTCTCTATAATTATTACAATCGATAAACTTCTGGGAGGTCCTACAGAGGCCTAGAAGAGTCGGGATAGAAACATTGAAACATATATATTCACTTTTCAGTGCGAGAAATTGAGAAAGAAGCGTACGAGTCTGATTGGAGCCTTCGTATCTACTCATGGAAAGTCCATAGATGAAGTTGACCGAAGTATTGTTGAAGCTCGTACTGCGCTTAATGAAGTTACTCAAGAGTTGCAAGAACGGGTACAAAGATGGAAACAGATTGAACAGCTTTGTGGTTTCAGTATAATGAATAACAATGGCATGCAATTTTTGGAAAACGCATTGTATAGGAATGGAAGAGCTCTCGGAAGTAAAGGTGAGATTATTTATTAAATCTTTTAGTAAATATTGATGCTTCAGCAGGCGGTGACTTGTCACAAATTCGGTACCTATGCTGACGTCTATTGTCAGATAATTATGCACTATCCGGTTGGCCATTTTGATGTTAAAATTCTCTAGGATAGTGTTTATAACATATATAAATAATGCTTTTCATAATTTTACTTAATGTTTTTTAGCTTGAATAATTATATTAATACAGAAAATATGATATTAATCTTTCAAATAATCTAAAAAGTTTAGTGTATAATTGGCCTTAAAATAGATGCTCCAAAATGCGTTTTCAGAAAAATTTGAATGTTTTTTGATTTTTCAGCTCGATTGAATAGTACAGATGACTTAGACGATGATAGTGGATCCATATATGCAGGTCATCAAGGTAAGGTTTTCTCCCTTGACGAGGATGATTATTCGGACTAAATGTTGTGGCACCACTTGCATTGTTTGGCAGTTGTTCCAGTATATTTTGCTCTTTCTTAACATTTTGTCTGGTTTATATACATAAAAGTTATTGTTTTATATTATTGTAGTCAATATTTTATTGAATTTTCTTATTTCATTGAATTTTCAAGTGCATCCTGGCAATTTTTACTTCATTGGATTACTTCTATTATTGTACAATTCTTGAGTAGTTATGACAAATTTTTTTTTTGAGAGATTTAGCATGCTTCACTGAATAGTGTTTAACTAGGATTTTACTTAATGAGATGTACTCTATTTTTATAGAATTTTTTCTCCTATCAATTAGGATTATTTCTCTTAAAAGGTTTTAGTACAATATTTCAGATATTTATTTATTTCGTTTGCTTTTATTGAGTTGATATCTCCATGCTTGATATTTATTTTCTGCCTTAAAAGTTGATTAAAAAGAGGTATGTTGTGATTGTTTTTTTTTTGTTCCCAATTTCTTCTATATTGTATACGATAAGAAACATTTATTGATACAATTAATTGTTTTTATTTGCATGATTTACTCATCAACTGAGTAAAAGCAATTCTATGAATAACATTTAAGTGCTTAATGTAATAGTTATTTAGGGATTTATAACTACCAAATTGGTGCTTATCCATTAACAGATTGATGCTTTGAATCTGAGCAAAATATATTGCTATGTTTACTAATTTTACACATTAATGCCTCAAATATATGACTAACAAGGTGTAAGACGTAACCTCTCGTTTAGGTTATACAGACCCTTCATTTGATCAGTCTTGGAAGGAGGAAGTTTCTTCTGAAAGTGATCCAAGTAGGCATGATGACGATAGTTCTTTCAAAACCAGGTCTTCCATCCAAAACAGTGTGAAATTTCTGGTAGGGGATGAAAGGTGAGTTCAAAATTCCTTTTTTTGTGTGTAAAATTACAAATCATCAGAACCATTGAAAATTCAAGAATAATATCGAAAAATGAATACCCAATATTTCCATGACAACCTTTTAAGAAGTTGCATATGTATATATACAGGGTGTCCCGACACTAGGTGACTCTTTCTTATTTGTGAATAAAGTATATAAAGACGAGCTAATTTTTTTTCTAAGACGCTCCCCCTAATAAGATATGTGCCTCTAAATGGTACTCCTATAATTCAGTTTTTTTCGTATAACTTCCAAATGACTCAACAGATTCTGGTAATTTTTGAATTTGAGTTAAAACATATATCAGTAATGATTTGTTTTCAATATTCTTCATAAGTCTTCAAGACCGCAAGGCAAACTGATTCCAGCACTTAATGGTCAGAAACTTTTTTGTGTTGGTGATATCGGAGAAATTTTTCCATATATGTATTTAATCTTCAATTCTGTGAAAAAAGATATACCGGTACATCATCGAAAAAATGCACTTTTTTGATTAAATATCAAAATATTTTTTCATGAAACCCGGTTACATGTTGAACAAAATAAATGTTATTATTATCTTTCTGGAGTGTTTCACGCAAGTGAGATGTTATTCAGGGTAAATTTTAATTTTCAGCAGCGGACTACCAGAAGAAAACTTATTAAACACCAAAGTCTCCAAAATAAGCATGATACCAAGAGCTGCAAGCAGTAGTAACAACTCAGTAATAGTGAAACCTACTGTTTCCATGAAAAAATCTTATTCCCACGATGTGAATCTCTCTCTCCTACCAACTGTACCAAAATCTGTTGAATTCGAGTTTGCTAGTTCAACAGATTCTCTAGCCCCCAAACCTAGTCAGTCCAAAGAACAGAGTTTGGTATCCCCCGAAGATGATATTTGTTCTACAGATTCTTCTTTGTTAGAGGAAGAGTTAAAAAGGAGAAAGAGAAAATTTTTCAATCTCAAAAAGAAAAAATCGAGGTTTGAATGATCTGATGTACTACAATATCTGATTGTGATAAAAAATTGTTTTGGTCCCTTATCTGTCCCTGAAAAGACATACTTGCTTGTGATAAAAACGTGTTATTCAATTGATTGTTTATTAAGCAACTTTCCAAGTATTTTCATTATTTTATATTTGATAATCAGGCATCAAAAATCTTTTTTTTTATTTGATTATATTGACAATATATCTTTCTAGGTCTGGAAGTTTAAATCTGAAACTCTCTATTACAGTATTTTAATTGAACGAATGTATTTCTCAATAGTTGTGCCTTCAATAAAAAATGCTTGGAGTCCATGTACTTTAAAGCTTAAAGTGTACTTAATCAATGAAATAATTGATCATTTTATACAATATATTTATAATAGGAAAAAATGAGCTATAATTTTGAATTAGGATAAATCACTCTGAAATTATTTTTTTCGGAATATCTGGATATAATTTAATCTTATACATTTATTTATTATTTATTTTGATCCCAATCTGAAAAATCTACCTACCATATTTGCTACTACCCTCAAGAAAATAATTTGTGACGAAATCTGTCTGCCCTTAGGTTTAGGATCAAATATTTCTGACAATTATATCGGAGCGTTTTTAAATATACATTTGAATTTTGTTCTTTCATTTTATTTTATTCAACCTCTTCTGATTAATCTCTATTTTTGCACATGTTTAAGATAAATAGTATTATTTATACTCTCAAGAGATTACTGGTAAATGATCATTGAAAAATCAAGCTATTTTATAGTATTAAAAATATTGTCCTATTTATTGACATCCTCATAAGTTAGACTTTTAATAACGATATACATTAATTCGACGAAAAAATGTTTATGAAATATACAAAAAAATTTCTAAAAACTCGTATTGCCAAACCTATTATCACGTGATATGAAATTAATAACTGCTGGGCGAACTTAACGATGACGTTGATTTGAAGTAAACTTTTGTTATTTTAAAAAATTATGGGGAAATAAAAAATCTCGTTAATCGAAAAAAATTTCGTCAATACATCAACTTTTGTTCTTCTTCTTGGCGAGAATTCTGAAATTTTACAGTGTGGAAGTCCCATAGACCTTATATCACAGGTTAGGTTAGGTTAGGTCTATGGGAAGTCCCTACATGTTACATCTACCTCTTTGCTGTTTAGAAATTACGACCAATCAGAGTGACTGTCAGAGGCGGATCCAGGATTTATTCTAGGGGAGGACGAACAGTTCTGAATTCGCATGAAAGTTATACAGAAGGAATTGTACAAAGATCGAAAAGTCTTTTTTCCATTTATCAACATCAATTGATATAGCGGTTCATCCTCATTTTCAATAACTCTCAAGTATTCATTTTAGGTATAGGGTTTGCTTAAGTAACCCCCACTTTTTTTACGTAGAATCGACTGGAATAATAAAAAGAATAGGTTCTTATATGGAAATCTTGAGTTGTCCAACTTCATGATCTTATTATGAAAACCTGTACTTTTTTGGTTCAAACCGCAAATAGTCTTATAATACTACGTATTTGCAGAATCGAAAAAGAAAACAAATTTTTCGAAAAAAGCTTTTTTCGGCAACCGTCCGGGAAGTACTCACTTTCCGGACGCTTTTTCTCTGAGAAAGTAGCATTTCCCGGCCTAGTCCGGAAAGTACGTACTTCCCGGACTAGGCCGGAAAAGAATCATAGAATCCATAGCAACCGAGATAACGGCCGACAGTTCATATGAAATTAGTTGTCAAAAATTTGCATGTTTTTTTATCGCAATCGCAATAAAATATGGAAAACAGCAGCGATAGTGTTATTTTACATGGTTGCCGAAAAAATATTGTACGCAACACGCCCGAAAATGGTTTTTTTGGACTCACAGACTTCCAGGACTCGCTTACGCTCGTCCTGGAATTTTGTCTATTCGTCCAAAAAAACCATATTTTCCGGACTTGTTACGTAAATTACTATTTCTGCCGAAAAATAAAAAAAAAATGTGAGACCTCATCGCCACCATTTTTTTCATAAGAATCCATTAACTCATGAACCGTTGAGTTTTACTCAAGGTATGGCATATCGCCGCAATTGTCGTCAAAAAAGCTATCTGTTTCCGGTATAACCGGAAGTTATAGAGATCTAAATATATTTTAGGGAGAAAGATCATTGTCTCAAACCCAATATGCAAATTTTCAGCTCAAAATGATGATTAGTTTTCCATAAAAGTTTAATAGGCAATCCCAGTGAATCACCCTGTAGTAGTCCTAACGACATATCAAAAATAGTTGTTTTTTTGCGAATTTAGTGATTTTTTTGGTCCATAAAAAGAATAATGCGACCTGCTTTCCGTTATACTGATATCAGCAATTAATCTATATTTTTGAGCGATCGTTCCCAGAATAGATCGCTCTATCATTTCATCACATGTCTGTAATTTTCGAATTGGGAATGGTCTCAAACAGTTTTTTTTTTTTTAAATTCGATTTCGACATTTTTTAGTTCGAAGCACTGATGACGAATTCCGACTAGAGATTTCGTAAATACAGCCAATTTTTTTAATATTCCTTCATCACCTCCAGAAAGATATAAAAAATATTTTTATCAGCAATTAGAAAAATCCCAGGTGGGTATTCACTTGTAAACCTTCTGGTAAACTTCACTATGTGCTCAAAGAAAATTGATTGCAAATCAGTTTTTTATATTTGGAGAGTTCTGTTGAAAGTGAAAACGATCTACTTCATTAATTCATAAAAAAAAATGGAGAAATCAGATGAAAAAGCGCGAAATGAATATTGTGAATAGTATTTTAGGGTGTAAATTTCCAGATTCCATATCAGTGCTTCTTTTCTAAATTCAAATACCGATCTTTCAGAAATTGTAACAGCTATTTTCATTATCGAATAATAAATTATATTTTAAATTGGCAGTATTTTAGGAAGGGTTTGAAGTTCACACAAAATATAAGCAGTTGAGAAATTTATATTCAGAACTGTCAAGAAATAATTTAGAAAAAACTACAAAAATAGCGTGATCTCGAATATCAAGTGAAGAGAGATTCCAACATGAAACTTAATAATTTAACAGAATGTATTTTGAGTAATTTGCAAAATATTTTTTGCATTAGTTTCACATAAATAATCATTTCAAAATAAATTAATTCAGACATATGACAACATTTTAAAATGTAATAAAAGGAATACCAACAAATTTTCTAATAATTAACACTGGTCTTATTGTTGTTTGCATTTGGGATCCTTTTCGTTGTCCTTGGAATCTTTGCTTTCTCCTTCAATTTCATCATCCTCCTCATCATCATCATCTTCTTCCTCTTCAAAATCTTCTTCTTCATCTTCAATTCCTAGGGAAAAAGTTTTTTATTAAATTAACTTGATGATTGTTGAATGAATAAAATAAAACACTCCGTCAGATCTGTTTGCCTCAATTTTTCATAATTCTGATCACGCTATGAATACATGTGTGTTTTGTCTTTTCAGCTGATTCACTCCATTGCGATTCACTTAATCCAGTTCATTTCTGATTTTTTCATAACTGGTTTGAATTATTCGAGTTATCATTTATTTTTTTTTTGAATATTTGATAACATTTCTCAAAAATGTATATTATGAGGAAGCTAATAAATAAGACAATATTTTTATATTGCCCAAAAACCTATACGGTTTTTAGTCTTACCTTCGCCAGTGAAGTATAGAACAGCCCTAGGAATGATACGCTCTCTGATATAATGACCGATTTCAAAATCAGTCGTCAAGATCTGGTGAATTTCATCGTCAACTTCATCCTCCTTACTATCTTCGGGAACAACTGGAGGAGCGAAGAAGTTGAAGAATGAGTCATTGGCGACAGTTTTCTGAACTGTTCGTACTACACCGCGGTTCTTATGCTTCTGTTTCTTCCTGATGGTTTTCACAGTAACATTCTTGCCCTAGTTAAAAAAAAATTAATAGATCAGAAAGTTCTATCAATATGTATATTGATTATAAACTGATAATCCTTTGATTTCATCATACCTTATTCCAGTCGATTTCACAACCTGTACACTTGGTAATTTCTGGACCCTCAAATTCAAAAGGCTCATCTTTGTCAGGAAGACATTTCAAGAAATATTTTTTCTGAAGAACAGAATTGTTGAAATACTCATTTGGGGAGAAGAAAAAGTCTAAAGTGAAGGTCTGAAAAAAATAATTGAACATAATTCACAAATTTAAAACAACCTCCTATATATTACTTATAAAAACATAATTACATTCAAGTTGTTACCGTGAAAAATATTAAATATATTCCAAAATTGTAACATCCTGAATGTAATGAAATAAAACAGATGAGATGAATCATCATATTTAGTTAATTTAAGAAATAAGCTCCACCCACCATAGGTTCTATTTCACATGTGGTTTTGATATCAATTAAATGCTTCAATATTGGTTCATCATGAGGTTGTACCATTTCAGCCAAGATTCTGCAATTCTTGAATATGGTCAACCAAAAGTCAGGAATGCCTTTTACATCAGCACCTTCATCTTTATTATCAATTGAAGCTTTTTCTTTCATATCGGATGAAATGTTTTCTTCATCATCTGATTGCCATTCACACTCTTCTTCAGTTGGTTCATGCTTGCCAGTTACAATTTTTTCTCGCTTCAGGTATAGCGGAACGTATAAATTATGATACTTGCATTCAAGGGCATGAACTTCTTTAAAAAACTCAACTTCCAAATTTGTATATTCCAACTGAAGTCTTTTGAGTGCCTTGATTCGACGTTTGACAGACGCTGGAAGGCTCGCTAATAATTCTTCCAATTGTTGAGTATGAAGCGTCGACATTATATTTGGAAATGTAATCATATTACGAATCTCTTCATCTTCCAATGATTCAATTTCATCTGCATGATCTCCAGCCTGCTCGTTTTCAGTTGCCATTGTTTATATACCTACAATTACGAATTCAATAGTGGAGAACAAAATTTATACGGAATATAATAATTTCATCTAAATTCTAAATGAAAAAAAAATCATCTGAACTTTTGTTTCAATGAACACGTGTAACATTTGAACAATAAAATGCGTCTAATTTTGACGTTAAGATTAACATAAAAATCCGATTGTTCTTATTCTAATTGGGATTAGTTAAAAACCCAACATTAAAAGTTAACATACGAAGTTTAAAATTTTACGTACCAAGTCGGGGACAAAGGAGTTGTTCAGAGAGCACTACGAAAACGTGATCTATCTTATAAGAGCAACTGCCAGAAAAGGAATTTTACCGGTATTCGTCAAAAAAAACTTCACTTCCTTCGATTGTCCGAATGTCAGTGTTGCCATCTTCAGAATTTGCTTCGCGAAATATGATTATAATAAAAAGTTTTTTACAATTGTTTTATGAGTCTAATAATATTTCAGATTGCAAATATTAAAACGTAAAATTTGTATTAGTTAACGTCTATTTTGTCTCGTTAAATCATCAATGAATTTCCAAGATTCAATTAATTCAATATTATTCTTTATTAGTTGAATGAATGATACTCCATTATCTCATATTTGTCTTCCTTAAAGGATTTGAACCTAACGCATTTTTTTAAATTTTCTTAATGTTTTATTGACGTTTAAGAGATTCGGTGAGTTTTACACAACCTCACTTTAATGAATGACGTTAAAAACCAACTAACTGAAAACAAATAATAGTTTTTAGAGAACTATATTCAAACTATTTTTCCATTAATACTCATGATTTATTGAAATGAAAATGAGACCATCTATTTATATTTTCGTCTTCTATTCAGTATTTTATTTAACTGTTGGAAAAAAGTTTAAAGAAAATGAAAAACCAGAATGGGCCAAAAAGGATATAAGGGACTTCACTGATGTAGATATGGAAAGACTATTGGATCAGTGGGATGAAGATGAAGAACCTCTTCCTGAAGATGAGTTACCTGAACACTTAAGACCGCCACCTCAAGTTGATTTCTCAAAATTTGATGCAAGTAATCCAGAAGCAGTGGTCAGTATCTTTATGAAATCTCAAAGTTTTAGTTATATAGATCTGTTCAATATTTGCAAATGATCATCTGACTGGATTGGAATATCAGTTTTTGCATATTATAAGTGGAGATGGTAAATTTTTTTTATATATAATGACAGTGGTAAACCATTTTCAGCTTCAAGCATCGAAAAAGGGAAGAACTCTCATGACTTTTGTTCAAGTTTCAAGTGCTCTATCTAGAGATGAAACTGAAGAGGTGACTAAATTGTGGCAGTCCAGCCTTTGGAACAACCACATTCAAGCTGAAAGATACCTTGTAGATGATAACAGAGCTATATTCCTCTTTAAAGATGGATCTCAAGCATGGACTGCAAAAGAATATCTTTTAGAACAAGAAAAATGTGAAAGCATTACCATAGAAAATAAAGTATATCCTGGAAAATATAGTAAAACAGCTAAAGAGGAGTTGTAATGAGATTGGAAGTGTAAACTTATGATAATTATTCATTGTTGTTTATTGTAAATACTTTGAGTTCCATTAATTCTTGAGAATTAAGTATTATTCCTATATAAGGTGTCTGGTACTTTACCATTTTGAATGTAAGAAGGAAAATTATAAAAAGCCTGAATATTTATTCATTAAATCATTTTTGGTGAATCTAAGAAATTTTCCTCCAATGACATATAATATAGTTAGTAAATATTAGTTTTAGAATATCAACAAATAAATACAAATAAGGATAACTTGTGAAAGGGGTATTAATTCTAGGTCTATTTTGGTACAATTTATTTTTCTGAATAAAAGTTTTGAACTGAAATATAGGTCGCTTTTTTTTTCCTAGAATTTTCAGTTTATGGGATTCACATTTTGATAATGCTGATGATGAGTAACTATGAATGATAATTATATTACCTGCAAATAAAACTTGGATGACATCTAATTCTTCGCTCCTTAAACAGTCTCCAAGAAGTCATCAACATTGATTCTAGAGAAACCTTCTGAGTTCCGCTCCAGGCTGTTTTTTGCAAGGATCCATAATCCGTTTAAATGAGTTTTTCGATTTTAAATTTCTATCAATTTACAGATTCACTAATGAATTCATTATTCGACTAATCGCTAATATATTATGTATACGAGGAATAGAAGGTTATGGTTCTTTCTGTTCAACGATTTTGACGTATAGCCGGGGATTCCCCACATTCCGCTCTAGCAGCAACGAATATTTCTACAAATCTGTTACTCTAGTATAAATAAATTGACTAGATAGCTGGACAGGCAGCTTATGTATACAGTGACTATATATACTACTTAGTATATAGTCACTGTACTTTATATGTACACGGTGGGCAAATAAAGCGAGGTAAGCGGCTATATTTCATCGTAGAGACTTGCAGTAAAAAATTTTACCACTAAAGTGTACAAGAAAACACACTGAAAATTGTTTTGAAGTTCATAACCTCTTCCGCGTAATAGTTAACGTCAAGTAGAAAAATGAATTTTACTCGAAAATGTTTCATATGAAGTTGAAAAAAAAATATCATCACTGTAATCCTTGGAAAATTCTCTATCTTTTCGAATTGTTATTATCAATTTTACGACATCAAATAAGGGTAGGTGAAAGGGAGAAATCTGACTGATTGAAATGCCTGTAACTTCAGTTTGGCAAAACATTTTTGAGCAAATTAGATCTCGTCTGAAAGATAATATCTTGTTGATTGAGGACAAAATATGCTCATGATAAATTTGTTTTTGCTGGTTTCGATAGGGGGCGCTAAGTCAGAAGTTCATTGTTTTGTTCATTTTACTTCGAAATTTCAAATGTAATGACAGGATTTTTCTCAACAGAAATTCAATCAAATTTGCATGAAAAAAGAGTTCGCAAAGCGATAGTTTCAGGCGTTCTGAAGTTATGGTCGAAAGAAGAAATTCTTCAACTGGATGCACTGCGAAAAACCGAATTGTGTCGTAGTTCTGACAGAAACAGAAATCCCATCAAATAATTTGTATGAAAAAACCAAAAGGTCGCAAAGCGATAGCTTCAGGCGTTTTGAAATTGCTTGTTGCGTCACTCCAAATGATCCTGCCAATTATTGTTGCGTTTGACACGAGTCTTGATCAAGTAAAATGCCTCCAATTCTGCTTCTTCTCTTCCACGGCCATGCCGTTCTTGAAGCGTTGAAACCACCCTCGGCACGTTCTTTCACTAATAGCGTCTTCACCATAGATAGGTATTTGAGAGCATTCGATGAGCCTCAGCAGCAGATTTCTCCATATTAAAGCAGAAAATTATACATCCCGAGGGGGAGCTCACCTCCCTCTGCCCACCACTCTCTACGGCCCTGCATTGATACTGATAATACTGTACTGATACTGTATAGCAATAGTACTGTCAAATATTGTCCATTTTCGTTGTTTTTATTTATAGACAACTGGTGCGATGAGGACAGGTGGGGGTGTGTTATGATGTGTAATTGAATGAAAGGACCATAGAGTATTGGATATTATCCCCTATATTGCACATTTGCATCTTCAGAATTATTTAAGTTTTCAATAATACCTATATATATAGGTATCCGTAAAAAATGTTATTTCTCAAGTAAATGTTCACAATTAGATTGAGAATAATTTTCAATGAATTTAAGTCTTAATTACCTGAATTGAATTAATTAGGTTACTTACAAACCATAATCTTACTGATTTTTTTCAATGGAATTTTCATATTTCTAATAAAAGTCGAATAGTTTAGGCTAATCTATTTTTTTCCACTTGGCGAGTTTTGAAGTTACCTATTCTTTATTTTTTGTCGCACGACTGCACGAGTATCATGATCAGCGCAGAGATTTAATTCGAAAACAAATATTTCTCATATAGTCACATTGATAATGGAAAGATATTTCAGAAAAGTAAGTCATCAACATTTGAGAGAATAGGGAATATAATTACAGATAACCAGAATACAGTAGATACTAAGATATGAGATAAGAAAATGATCTTTTAATATAAGCGAGTGGGGAATTCAAACTTTGTAATTCCCACTTTATTGTATTGGAATTGATCAAACCATTAATGATATGACCTGAAAGAACATTTAGTCATTCTTCAGTTATACCAAAATAAACAAACAATTAGACATTGTTTTTATCAGTGCATTACTGGTGTTTTTAGATGCATACATGCACATGGAAATAAACTTATGTATAATATCAAGCAAATTAATCTTGGTGAGTGTTTTATGATGAATCGAATCTGTCTTTTTTCTCTTTGTATTTGTAATATCGAATCTATATTTTCGATATCGAGTCTTTTTTATTACGACTAATAGATATGTATTTTTCATGTAAATTTAACATATAGTTTTCAAAGCAGGGCGTTTTCGAAATAATTCACTAACACCTATACGAATTATTCAATGATTAAAACAATTTTTCATACATGTTTTTATGTATCGATTGCAGTACCTACCTACTCAACGTGATTTTTTTATTATTTCTGTCGATGGAAAACGGTTGCCTTCAAGAAGGTGTAGTACCTAATTTAAGTTTCCGAAAGAGTGCAAAGTCGACAGGTGACGTATCAGGGAAATGCGTTTGAGAGTGTCTTACAAAAATTTTCAATTTTTTTGGGCAGCAATTTTTACTTAATCTTGGTGCAAAATCTTGTAACTAACAAATTGGGGAGATGTAGGTAAACTACATCACAGATGCCGCTAACTACGCTTGAGTATAGAGTAAAGTTGTGCCAACTTAGATATTAAAAATTTGAATTTGAAATATTTTACGTGTGATTTTATCCTTTTACTTCACTTTTCTTTGGAGTCACTTTTTAATTGTTCAAAACAAGAAAACGTTAGTTCCGGTTCCACAAGAAGGGCACTTCTTATCTATTTTATTACGTTCTAGCATTAAAAATTCCAATACAATACCAATTACAAGATGATAACCTTCCATTTTGGTCTAGTAACTTGATTGCATTTTTGACAGCTTTTCCTAAATTGTATTGCACATTAGTTCATGACTGATATGGGTCCTATGACCCATGATATGAATTTTGTTGCAGAACAACTTTCAATGCTAAATATTTCCATCGTTTTATAATGAGTTGAAATGGTTGATTTTGCGTTTTCGATCGAACATACGTTTGATATTTGGTTCTGAAGATTTCAGTAATGTTTATTGTCTTTCAAAAGCTAAATGATTTGTTGAATTTGATCAATTGGTTTTGGTTTTAAGCCTTTGAAGTTCATAGATCGAGTTCTTGATTGTGGATGATGTAATGCCGTATAACAACCTATTTTGTACAAAAATTTAATGAGAAATGCTTTTATAGTTGCTGAGGAAATTTTACTGCATATGCAATTGGACGGATTCCAAAAGTTGAAATGTGATAATGAGATTCATTTTTTCCTTGATTAGTTTGTTATTGGATCTGAATCCAATGTTGTTATCGACTTTGCATTTCAGATTTTTATGGTACTACTTACTATACCGGACTTGTCAGTTGAATATCCATACTTATTCTCGTCAACATCAACGGTATCACCGATATGTAAATCCCGGAAATTTCACTTTTGCGTATATTCAATTCTGAAAAAACTATATTTTGAATGTGATCATCTTTCGCTTGAACTAAGGATACATACTAAATTACATTAACATTGCAGAAATTGAGACTTGTAGAAATATGTGGAGAAACACGTACCGCATCAGACATACAGACAGACAAATTTGTTCAGAAAGATCTGAAATGATTAAATCGGAGACCAAAAATTTTTCTCATCCCAAGAGTTCTGACAATGCTTTCTCTATCTTCGGTAGGCTCGAAATCAATAATTATACACAATTAACTACTAATTAAAATTATATAAAATAATAACTAGAAAACTCACTCTTTTACGACTCATCTAGATTTGTATTTCATCAAAAAGAATTCGTTTAAATATGAATCCAAAGTGGGCCAATGTTTCAGATGGTGTAGATTTATTTTTTCTTCAAACTTCATTTTAGGAGATTCAAAGTTATCACTTTTCTAAGCACAATTAAAAATCGATATTTTCAAATTATTTGCACTATTTCAGAGAACTCCGTACTATCTGAACAAAATTTAACTACTAGTCGAATTGGTTTGGTATTGGTATGCAAACCGAAACTAGTGGGGAGAGGTAAAACTTTTGCGAAAGGGCCTGTCTGTTTCTGGGAAAAAAAACCTTATCAGTAGGTACCTGTTGTACTTCGAACAAAATGATTTACAACTTTTTCGGGTTGTTTTAACACCCTACCGACAAGTTTATTCTACTTGAGACAAGTTAGAGACACTTTTGAACGACCCTATGGATCGTTATTTATTTATCAAATGGTATGGAAAAATTAGGTTTGAACTCGATGTTATTCGTTCAAAGATCAAAAGGATATTATATTAACACTTCACTCAATAAGTCAATAACCACACTGGTCCTAAAAAGTGACTATGTTAATCAGCGTTATCATATTCAAGAGTGATACACGTACTCCAATGCGCCTCTAACTTTTTAATTCCTTTTCTGTACGAAGATTCGTCTTCTTAATAGAAAAAAGTCTGAATAACACTTATGAGGCCGTTACTTTGCTTGCACAGTATTTTTCCCATCAGAAAACAGCGTTTTATCATTTATCAATATAAGAAACTCGTTTCATCCATTTTTCGAACAATAACAAATGTAGTCACCTAAACTTCAATATCTTGATCCAGACTTAATTCTATGTTATGAAATTATTATTATAAATCATAATTCATATATTACATACAACAGTTCTGTTGTCTCATCATAAATGACGAGCGCTTTGAAGCTCCCGAGTGCTTCCATCATGATTTTTAAGTTACCAAATCCAAAAATTACACCTGACCACAAAGCTCATCTGAAACCTATCCCATTTTTATCTCACTCAATACGATCATTGTCCATTATAGAATGACCCATTCAAATCTTTGATCTTTTATGTTCTCTTTCTGTTGTAGTAGAGTGAATCACTTTCGAAGAGAATGAAAATTAATCAATTGACTGCAATTTGGCTTGGAGAGTATACGACAGATGAACCTGTAGAGCTCTATATGCCACTTTAATTTAGTGCCTATTTATCCTCATCTGGTGATGTTACTGTGATCACGTTCATGTTAAAATTGTCGTAGGAAAAACATTCAAGCAGTAAGTATTTTTTTTATTGTGCGTTATGTCCGATATCTTGAATTTTCAGCTTTTAAAAGCTGCTTAAAATACGCACTGACGCTAGGTAGGAATCTTTTGCGTTTTTGTATAGTTGTTGAACAAATTTCACTAATTGAGTTAAAGAATACGATGATTTCATGATTATGAATTATAAGGTTTTCCGAAAACGTTATTCTATGTTTCAATTGTGATGTTTTGTTCGTTGTCAAATTTATCTAATTCAATAGATCTATGAAATATCTGTGTTCACCAATTTAAATGTTTTATCACAGACAACAATTGTTGCCTTTGGTTACATGCTGAAGTATAATGTCTCATTAAATCTACTTCTTCTTCTTTAACCACGATAGTGGCTTCTATGGGTCCGCTCGAGCATGTACAGATCTCTATTTAATCTTTATTTGCGCACAGAACTTGATGAAATATCCAGAAAAATCTTATTTTTTCCGATGAAGGAGCTTTGAAATTATTGAATGACTTATTTTTCAAATGTTCAAATCTCAAATGTACTCTGAAAATGTCAAATCAAACAGACAGACAGACAAACATAATTCCAAGCTATGAGTTGAAATGATCTATTACAAAATTTAATGATGATAGTGATTTATCCTGGGAAACTCAGAATAGTTTGATTTTTCTCAAATATATTACGTGTTTAAAGATAAATGTGCGATAACAGTGATTTCAAAGGCAACACCAGGTACAGCATTACTATTATTTTATCTCATGGTGAGTGATTACTAGAGTTGATTGAGAGATAATATTTTTGGATTAGTTGACAGGATTATTTTCTTACAGAGATAATGATAATTTCGATAATGAGTGTAGTGTCAATATAATAGTAGAATGATACCCACCTATGTTTATTTGATTATGAGCTAAGATTTCTCCCGAATTTGTACTTTTATATGAATATAGATAGTATTTTAGTTTCCTCAATGGCGGAATTTATTTCTTCGTGGTTAACTGCCAAAATTTCATAATGATTTTTTTCCAATAAGAGGTTTCCATGTTTATTACTCTAAGGAGGTTTCATTTTTAATAGCGCACTATCTGAGCAACTGTCATTTAAACTACGACATTAATAAAAACGAAAATAAATGTTCAACAACGTATTGAAATTGTTAAAATTCAGTATAAAAAAGGTGAAAATTTTGTAGTCATAGTTCACAAAACTAAAGCACTTTTGGGTCGTTGTGAAGCAATAGTAAAATTGATGGAAAAATTTGATCTTTTGGGACAAGTTAGTGATGTGCAGAATCGAAACCGCATGCGTTCATTCTTAAACAAGTTTCTAGCTTTATTTTATTGATTAATAAGACGTCACTTTGAAATGTAATATGAGATTGATGAACATAATAATTCATAAAAGCATATTAAAATCAGATCTATATTGAATCATAGAATATAATAACATCATTCTACTTATTTGAGGTAACAGAAGATGAGATACTAACCACGGTGAAGAAGATGAAGAATAAGACCTCTTGTGGTTATGATGACATCCCTTTGAACTTAATCAAAAGGAATGTTACAAGACTGTTGAAACCCATTCATTTCATTATTAATAGAATCTTTAAAAGTGCCATATTTCCAGATGCTCTTAAGTTCACTCTTGTTAAGCCATGTCATAAAAAAGGTGATCTGGATGAATTTACAAACTACCGACCAATCAGCCTCATAACATCGTTTGATAAAATAGTAGAGAAAATTCTAGCAAATCGACTTCTGGACTTCTTTCGGAAATTCAAGGTACTGAGTAACAGACAACAAGGATTCACAAGAGGTAAAAATACTGAGACAGCTATGTTTGAGTTTTTGCAAATGATAGTTTCGGCACTCGACAATGATGAGATACCGGCAGGTCTCTTTGTTGATTTCTCAAAGGCCTTTAATACTGTGGACCACAATATACTCATAAAAAAGCTGGAATTAAATGGAATTAGAGGACACCGCTTAAACTACTTGAAAGTTACCTGAAGAATCGTAGACAAGTTGTGAATTTATATGAAAATGGGGAAAGAATTTTATCTTCTGAAAAAGAAATTATTAGGGGAGTCCCACAGGGTACTATTCTTTTTATTGTGTACATAGATGACCTACCGGATGATATCCAGAATGAAATACCAACCATGATAAAGAAATATGAAATAATGTCAGAAGAAGTTTCGCATTCCGTTGAAGAAATGAGAAATGCATGTCCGATGGTTCAGGACCAATCTGAAGTTAGTATTAACATCTACTTGTATGCAGATGATACCAATATCCTCATAACTTCCCAAAATGTTGATTTAGTCACCTATAATCTGAAAGAAACAATGTCAAAAGTTGCAGTCTGGTGTGATATGAGCGATCTCAAATTAAATACGAAAAAAACCAACGTTATGTATTTCTGCAGCACAAGATCGAACACAATTTTTCCAATGAATATCAACATCAGTGACACGGAAGTTGAAATAAGCTCAAATGTAAAGTTCTTAGGAATCACAATTGATAGGAATCTCAACTGGAGATCTCATTGTGAACAACTAATTTCTAGATTGAACTCTGTATGTTATACATTGAGGGCTGTAGGGAACCAAGTCAGCAATAATATTATCAAGACCATTTATTACGCCAACTTCCAGTCATTACTTACATATGGGATAATTTTTTGGGGCTCCAGTTCACAAGCTGAACAAGTTTTTATAACACAGAAGCTAGCAATCAGGACCATGTTCAATATGAAATTTCGAACATCTTGCAGAGGAACTTTTACAAGAAACAATATTCTCACTGTACCAGGACTATATATTTACAGAAGCCTATTTTTCTTTCGAAAATATATCAACTATTTTCAAAGATTTAAAAATCAGAATAACACAAGAAGAATGAATGAGTACTTTTTCCCATGTCATAAATTAACGCTAACTGAAAGGAGCACGACTTATATGTACATTACATTATATAACTTTTTACCTAAGAGTATCAGGAATTTGACAGAATATAACACGTTTCGTAAAAGAATTTATGCCCTTATTACTAATTCAGAACCTTATGACTTACAAGAATTCAAGGAAGCATGCCAAAGATCTCATTAACTTTCAAATCAATATTTAAATCTGTTTGACTTATTTTCATTTTGTTGTCATGTAGATGATAATTCTGAAATAAATATTTTTGTTGTTGTTGTTGTTTAACGTTTTCTGAAAACCTTATAATTTAGAAGATGATTGTTGTTGGTTTATTCTTTATTCAATTATTGCTAACCGAGTAATGTTTCTTTATGGTTCGGCGTCATTGTTTTTTTTGGAAATGTTTTTCTAATCTCTGAATTCGTCGTCAAGTGTGAAAGATGAATATTTTATGTTTCTCATTCCCATTTAAATTTAAATTTTTCTGTCTCATATGGACATTCAATTTTTAAATCGTAATTTATTGTGGGAAGATAGGTTTTTCATTCTTTCTTAGTAGAAACGAGTTCAAACTGTCACATACCGCCTAATCAACTTTAATTAATTCAATTGACTGTGACTACTTCGCCCAACAAGTATGAAAGAAAATAATGCTAAGATTGCACTTCACACTCCGTTAATGTTGGGAATTCATAAACCTTCAAAAAATAACATTTTTTTAAATCTTTCATTGAAATACATAATTTAAAATGAAAAGAAAATTTGAGGAAATTGTTTCAGAAAGAATTTGCATTATAAAACACATGATTGAAAAAATAACGGAAAGTTTAAATGCCTTTATACTTTCCATTTCTCATAAGAATTTTATTGATGAGAACATAAATGAATTTTATAGTGAAACCATAAGTAACTTCGAAATATTTATCGTTATCATTATCGATATTTACTTTCAACTCTCTCTGATGCTTTACTCGTATTTATTATTTTGTTTAAATTCATTCTTGAGTATTTTTTTGTCGATTTTTTTCAAGTAAACTGAATGCTGAAGTTAAGTTATCAAATAATTCTTTCCGTTTCAGAGATGCATGTATTTCCCATTCTATTGGTTTTAATAGCTATAATCCAAATTGGAAGAAGTGCAGATTGTAAAAAAGAAATAAAATGCCAAATAAGCAGAGTTTTTGGAATGCGTGCTGCAGACTGTTCGAATAGGGTTTTTAGAAGTTTTCCACAATGTTTAAGAGCGGATATTGAGGTAAGCTGAGTCATTTTTGTTTCGAGTCATCTCAAACATTTTCAGTTCAAAAGAAGAAATTATTGGGATCCCGTGATGTAGGTATTCCTTTTTTCTACTAGAATTTGACTTTCCTCAGATTCACAGATCTTGCTGACTTTTATATTAGTTCAAACTACTTTGAGAATTCATTTGAACAAATAATTTAGAAAAGCACTGATGTGAAGTCATAAGCTTCAGTACCTACGCTTCTTCACATTCGAATTTATGTATTCATTATTTTTTATTATTTTTCAAATATTCAATCGAAATTTTTATTTTTTGAAAACGGGATAGACAGTGAACAGAGGTTCTGGGAGGGTAGGAATCTCCAAAGAAACGTTATGGAAATGGTGAATTCAAAGCACTTTTGCTCTTGAAAATGTAAAGATTGATGACGATATTCCCAAAAACAATTCAAAGAATTTAATAATATTTCTAATTTAAATAACAATTTTGGATATCTGAATAAAACTAGTTCGCCATCAATAAAAATCATATGAAATCATTTCTAACCTAACATACACTATTATCTGTTAGTTTAGGTTGGGAATGATTTTTATTGATGGCAAATCATAAAAAATCTAACCTAACCTAACTAACATAACCTATTATCTGTTAGCTTAGGTTAGGAATGATTTTTAAAGATGGCAAACTTGTTCGTATGCAGATTTCGGCGATTTTTCGTAAAATTATAAAAAAAAATATAAATGCTAGTTTGCCAGCATTAAAAACCATCAAGAATCATTCTAAAATGCCCATTTTCAATGAAAAATAAATTAAAAAATGAAAAATACGAGGGGGCGATTTTGTAAACATTTACTAAATATTTGAATAATTCTTTTCATTGATGAATTCAAGAAATTTAAAAAAGAAACGGTGAAAAAAAAAGTAGTTACAAAATGGCGAATGTGCGTAGGGAAATATATAATTGCTGATTCTACTCTTAAATTCTGGAATCTAAGAAAATTACCTCCAAAACGTTGGTTTTCATATAGAATTGAGAGAATAATACATTATCCAAATCATCCAGTTGTTTTATTTTGGTCATAGTTATGGATGATAACCAGACACATGATTTTGAGTAACTCTACAAGCAAAAGTAGCTATTCGCTTTAGAAATTTTTCCTCAGTAGTGATAGTAAATAAAAACTGTTTTTTAATCTCGAATCTGAAATTTTTTCATCTCATTTTTTTTCAGGTTATTGATCTCGCCATGAACCGTATCAGAAGGTTGCGATATTCTGATCTGAAAAGATATCGCCACCTCAAAGCTCTCTATCTACAAGACAATCTTTTGAGCACGATTGCCGCAGATACGTTTGATGGTCTGGATGACTTAACCGGATTAGATTTGTCGGGTGCTGTTACAATCAAGATTCCAGAAAATATTTTCCATCTCCCATCTCTTCAAACCCTTTATTTGAGCAACCAATTGTTTACTAACATTGTCGAAGCTATTGAGAAGACCAAACCGATAACTAGTCCGTTAGCTCATCTGGATTTGAGCTATTCAGAATTGGAACGTTTGCCGAATATGGGGGTATTACCGACTTTGTTGAAATATAATGTTTCTGGTAGGTTTATGTCATAAATCGATTTCTAACAGGCCAATTGAAAAGTCCCCGGTCTACAATAGTAAAACACAATTTTTTGGCGAGATTCGATTTTATTATTCAACATAGTTGCCTTCGAGGGCGATACAGTGATTTGAGCGATCTTTCAACTTTTCGATACCATTTTTGTAGTACGATTTGTCTTTCGCTTCAAAATAGACCTCAGTTTCGGTTTCAGTTAGATTACTTCTTCATTTCGCGCTAGCATTCTTTTGAGGTCTGAGAACAGGAAAAAAGTCGCTGGGGTCCAGATCTGGCGAATACGGTGGATGCAGAAGCAATTCGAAGCCCAATTCATGCAATTTTGCTATTGTTTTCATTGATTTGTGACACGACGCATTGTCTTGATGAAACAGCACCTTTTTTCTTCAAATGGGGCCGTTTTTGACGATTTCATCCTTTAAACGATCCAATAACGCTACATAATGATCGCTCTTGATATTCTGGCCCTTTTGGAGGTAATCAATGAATATTATACCTTGCACATCCCAGAATACTCATGCCATACCCTTACCAGCTCACTTTGTGTTTTTCCTCGCTCTGGATTCAGGTTTACTGCACTTAAACAGCTTCAAACACTGCTCAGTATCATTAACACGTTGTTGCTTTTGATCGATTGTGAGCTCGCGCGGCATCCATTTTGCATACAGTTTTCTCATGTACAAATATTCGTGAATGATATGATGTACACGTTCAGATGATATCTTCACAATGTCTGCTATCTCGATCAATTTCACTTTACGGTACCTAATTCAAAATTATTTTGTGAACTTTTTTGATTTTTTTCGTCGGTGACAGCCTCTTTTGTGCGTCCACTGCGTTCGCCGTCAATTCAACACGTTTAAAGTAACATACCAATCAATGATGGTTGATTTTCCTGGTGCAGACCCCGGAAACTCTTCATCAAGTCAAGAATTTGCTTCAACTGTATTTTTTTCCTTCAAAAAGCAATATTTTGTCACTACACGGAATTTATTTTTTTTCCACCTTCTTTCCAATAACAAAAGTAGCTACACTCACAACGCAATATCTCACAAACTAATGGCCGGACTGCTGTCAAATTTTGACACGTATCGTTTGAAGGTTGGTACTAACTAAAAATCATATGGATTTAATACTAGAACCGCCATCAGTGCATCAGACCGGGTACTTTTCAATTGGCCTAATATGTATCGGGTGTCTGAAATTCGTTGTCTTGGATTTTACTCTATTTAGAAATTTTTATGCGAAGATATCCACTTTTATTTTGCGCAATGAAAATCACTGAATAATTCGAGTAGCCTACTGCCTATTCTATAATTTATGAATAGGTTATATAGTTTTTTCGATGAATTAAGGCTATTTAATGCTGATATACTTTTAATGACAATTTTTTTCAGGTAATAATCTAACTGAACTGAGGGTTGAACATTTTTCGGGCCTATGTGGCCTCAACTATCTAATAAATCAAAATATCAATTTGAGTTTGTCGAATCCATGTGACTGTTGGAGTGTCAATAACTGGTTAAAAAATAAAGTTACAGATTTTACACCATTCGACTGTCAATTGAAAGAAAACTGTAAGTATTCAATAAAGGTTTCTTTCTGATGAAAAAAAACGAGTATATTTTGAGAAACTCAATGGATGTTTATTTCATTGCATGCCATTAACTATGGAAAACGATAACAGCCCAATGGTCGCCACGACTATGGTTCCTTTCATGAAATTTCCCATAACCAATTCGCACATTTGCAGCTGTATGTCCTCGATAACTTCACGAATTCCATTTTTAAGGTCTTGAATCGATTGTGGATCATTGGCATAGACCTTATTTTTCATGTGAAAAAAAACCTAAGTGTGTTAAATCACAAGATCTCGGAGGACAATTAGGTTCACCACTTCTTGTCATTGTTTTGTTCCTTGTCAGGCACATAGCGCCGTCTTGTTGAAAATAATTGTAGTACCCGTCAGTATATTCCATAAAAAAATCATTAACAATGATTCCGGATTATTTTTAGAGATTGCAAGAACCCAATCAACGAGGATACGCTCCCAACAACTCAAATTTTTCCATCAGTTTCACTATTGCCGACCGAAATGGTGCTTCACAAATACTCAAAATTGTTTTTGTAGTGTGAACTGTGAACATTTTTGTAGTGAATTTTAACAATTGCACTGTGTTAGTGTGTTGTTGAAGCGTGTATTGTTCTATTTTTAGTAATGTCGTAGTTTTTACTTGTCAAATATAGCTGCTCAGATAGAGTTATATTTAAAATGGAACATTTCATTGGAAACCCCTTTTGTATATTGAATCCGTGAAAAGGATAACAATGTGAAACACTTGCATGAAAGTCTAGAGTTGCAATAAGTGCCTGCTATCTCTCATTTCCAAAAAAAACTTTCGAAATTTTCTTTTTCTTAAACTCCTGAACATTTTTCCATTGTACAAAATCCAAAAATCGAATTAGAAATTCCCTCAGAGTAATAAACAGAGATAGAGGCAGCATATGTCATTTTTAGTAAGCAAATTGTGTCCCCAACATAAACTATCAAATTTGACATGAAGCGCGCGGAAATGAAAACATATCAGTGATACGATATTTCACTCAATTCTACAGTTTCTCCACAAAGAAAACACTTCTTATGTCCCATAGTGAATCAACGTTTCATATTAACTAAAAATATATTGGAATAAATACCTCAATATATCAGAAATTCAGAAAACAAACTTCAAGCGCGCCAAACGACTTGTAACAACGGATGACACTAGGAGACCAACACTTGCCAAACCTTGGATTTCAGCAGGTAGCTACAGAAATTAATAAATATTCTGCTTATTATAAATTCGACAATTAGGAAAAATATTGGATTCCAAATTTTCGAATTTGCATATTCAATCGGAAATCTCTCAAATAAATATATTTTATTCAATATAATATACATTCATAATAATATAGTGAAATTGTGGATTTGAAAATATATCACAATCCGACAACGTAATCTAACCATGTTGGGGACATGTAAAAATTGCGTATAATCCCTCTATCTATGTTTATTACTCTATGGTTTACACTAAGTGAATTTTGATAAGTGAAATTCATTGATGCGCAGATAAAACCGATTGAGCTCCGGCTCAAGAACCCTCACACCGCAATTACTCAGCGAAGCTTCTACATTATAGGCGCAATTCCCTCGCGAAATTATTTCGCGCCTAGTCACAAGTGTAAACGCAGAATTAATGTATTCTGTGATATAATAAATCATATCAAAATTCATAATCTTTTAATGAATACCCACTATGAATTTGAGCCTCTCATTCTAAAAGATGTTTTCTTTCAGTATGTGAAAGCGTTCCTTTCAACATTTCGGACATAGTAACTCATCAAGATTGTCGGATAAAGCTGAAGGAGATTTCAACAAGAACGTTCATGAGGAAGGTTCTTCTCCCCGCTGCAATAGCTTTCATTATTATCCTAGTGTGCGTAGTATGCTATTGTAGAAGAAGAAGACGCCTGAACAAACCACCCCAATATAGAATTCCAGCAGAAGAAGAAAGTGTAAACAGTTTTCCTCTGAAGAAGTTTGAGAACAGCTAACTGTATGAATGTAGACGAATGTAGACTATTGCGTGAAATTTTTTTATTTTGCCACTTTTTTCCGGTTTGAGCACAACGTATCGATCACTTTTGTATGAAAGAAACATTTACAATTTCAGAAGAAGAGTGTGTTGCGTTCTTTTGGTGCTGAGTCCTATGTGAAAATGTTACTAGATGATAGAGATATGTCGAAATGCTTCTTACAATTGTACACGAATTGGTTGACATTTTTAGGATGAAATTTAGATATCTTAAGGTACATATCGTTATTCTCAATAATTAAGTTCCAAACGCAATATTTTGTTGAGTATTATTAATTATGAATGAATGAACTGAAAGAAGGCTAGTGAAATAAAATGTACTTTAGACACTTAAGAAAGAAATAGACAGTTTTTATTAATTTTTCTGCAAAAAATTGAATATCATCCTTTCGTAATATTTTCAATTCAGAGATCAAATATTTAGCCTTGTGGAAAATTATCATTCAAATATTCCTAAATTTATCGATCATAATTTGATATTAGTATGAACTGATATTTTCACAAAGTATTTTCGCATATCTATTATTTAACAGTTTTTAGATTCTGCTATGACTATTGTTGTTTTTATTGTTATTCTTGTTGACGTAATTCAAGTGTCAGGTGGCACAGATTTTTTTTTGAAAATTGTACAAATTTTCTATTGATCTCGAAAATTTTTATGTTATATAATTTAATACTAATTATAAAAATTATCTTCAAGAGTATCAGCTAAACATTTGTACAAATACATGAGTGAGGTTGTATTTGTAGACTAGACATTTTAATTTATATTTTTTATATGTAACAATAAAATTTATGACATTCAGTTTTACAATTGTCTTCTGCAGCAGATTTCACCTAATTTCCTTCATAAATAATAATCTTTTCGGAACATGGTAAGTTTTATTCATTTTTCCGGATTTTCATCTTTTTGTTCAAGGTTCTATTGTGGAGCATAGGCGTAGACCTTATATTTCAAGTGACCCAAAGAAAAAGGTCTAAAGGTATTAAATCACAAGATCTCGGTGGCCAATTATAAATTACAATGCCAGGAAACTTTTCTTGCAATATTACGATTGTTTCCTTGGTTGTGTGACGCGTAGCACCGTCAACCGACAATTCAGCTTATTAACGTAGCCTCCGAGGTGAAAATGGACCTCATCACTAAAGATAATTTTTCTATGAAGATCCAGAATTTCAAAATCCCTAAGAGCGAACACCGCACCATTTTACTGCACAGTTCAAAACAAAATTAGACATATTTCTTCTTAAAAATCACCAATTTGTACGAGGTTTTCACATGATTTCTTTACACAATAATCAACATTGTAGTATTTCAATATTTTCAACTTGCGAATGAAAAAATATATAGTAATTATGGTAACTTTTCGTTTTTCGCAAAAAAAAATTAAGATAGGGTCTTCCTACAAAGCACTGATGTATTTTGAAAATATTCGTAAAAAAATTCTATAAAAATCATTACAAAAGAGGCAAAATATTTTCTGAATATTCATAAATATACTCCTGAAGAACTTCCTTTCGACGAAAGTTGAATGTTGAATCTATTGTAATATTCCTAACTTCTGCTGCTGATTCAATCGTTCTCTGGCAACACTGCTTATTTTTTTTTGTACCTCATCCTCTGCGGAAATATTGGCAGATCATGACAATGTCATGTGGTGGTGACTGGTGAACCCTCTTAAGAAAGAAGTTTTTACTCAAAATACGGTGTAATGCCTTTTCTGGAATGCCTAATTCCCAAGATCGACAAGGAATCTACCATCCTGGGTTTTGTCAACATCACGGGTTACAGCAGTAATATCCTCCGTTGATCTTGAACGACGCACACGGTTTGGAATCTTCACATCACTCACTTGTTCCAACAGCTCAAAATATTCCACCAGTTTCACAATTGCCAGCCGAGAAGGGTATCCACTTAACCCAGAAGTGCTTTAGTTTTGGGAACTGTGACTGCAAAATTTTTACTATTTTGTAGTGATTTCAATACGTTGTTGAAGCATGTATTGTTCCAATTTCAAGTAATGATGTAGTTTTTCTTGTCAATTTCAACAGATGACAGATTCAAAAGTGTAAGCTGCCCAGATAGACGGATATTATAAATGGAACCTCTTATTGTATAACCCTTTATGTATTGTTACGATGATACTGTAGATCTACAATATTTTTTCAGCAAAATGGCCCTTGGTTCAAACCCCGCCAATCTCTAGTCGTTGAAATTGTTTTGCATTGATAATTACATTTTTTTTCATCACGTGCCAAGATATTTTGCATTAAAGCATTAAATAATAAACCATAGTTGAAAATTTGCCTTATTTTAGTATAAGTGCATCATAACTTTGATAACAATGCTGGAAATCAATTTCACATCTGAATAATGTCCCTCCCAATTGTTCAAAAGTTTTTTCGAAATTTTCCTAGGATGATGAACTAGAATTGATACCAGAAAAATCCAGAAAATCTCATTATAGGGGATATGACAAATTATCTTCTATTCTGAATGAATGATCACATATGCGGATAATAACCAAAGGCCAAAGCAGTTGGTGCCGCCAAAAATTAATTACAAAAAAATTACAAATTAATGTAATGATGAATCGAATTGAAAAAGACTAGAAATAAAAACGTTGAATGTTTTATTACCTAGCAACCTTCAAAACGCGGAATGTTTCAATCTTGAGATTTCAAACGATTTCATTTCATAGAATGAAGATTAAGCTGCAGGTACGAAAAAATATTTCTATTCTATTTCTATTGGTTGTGTTGCATAGCCTTCGAGTTTCCCAGGCCTCAATCAGATTGTTTTTTTTTTGAGATACCTCAAGAATAAACTCAGAGCTTGGGTTCCCTGTAGGATCATTATGGAGCGAAAAAGAATGTGTAGTGAGTGTTATTTTTTTTTCTTCATATTTTCTTCATATAGCGGTATGAGAAATAAATTCGGGCAGTGATCAAAAAATGCCATTTTCCACCCAAAATTGAGGTTGCACGTTGTCTTCCCCTACCCGCTTCCAAAGTCAAGATGCGCAGTTGGTACATTGTGGTTCTTCAACCTAAGACTTTCATTGTTTTTATTTATATTTTCGACTGAATTGAATAAGTGGGCTTGAAATTGATCGAGTTCCGGTATTTTTAGATAGAATCACTATAGCGTATTAAATAATTGACCATAAAGGATATAAAAGGTCAGTTAAATACAGATATAGAGAGCCATTTCATAATTCTCATCTGCCGATACACCAATAGGTACCTGTTTCTAGTTCAGTTGTACGCGGTATGATGCTGAGATTTTGGGTGCTTTTGGGTGAGTGATCTTAGATATTTTTTTCACGATTTGCCAAATTTTTTGATTTAACAAATATGTGCTGATTTTTTTTTGTCGCTTTGGGATGGAAATTCGAATATTTCTTTAAAATAATATCGTTTATTTTCGTTGAAACCTATAATTGAAACATTTCGTGAGGTTTTAGTTTCCTCATGAACGATACAAAAAAAAATCAAATTTTTCATATACCTATTTCAAAATTTGAAAATTTCAAATATGATTTCAATCAAATTCAATCAATTCTTCGAATGATGACTTGAAGGCATTATGAGGTATTTACTGAAATAGAGTAATTTGCTATAGAATATGAAATTGAATGAAATGATAAGCGAATTTTTCAGAAACCGAAAAACGAATTCAGAAAATTTTTTTTTTTATAAATTTTTGTATTGTTATCAATATTTCATTTAATTTTATAAGATGTTTGTTTAATTGAAAATCATTGGATTTATAATTAAAAAATCGGTTCGTCCAACGTAGATACCTACAAAATAATTCTCGAAAACTATAAGAGTTATTTTTATGAAATTTCATTTGAAAATCGATTTCAGTACCTACCTAATTGATTACTCTAGCACGAAAACACCATGCAAAAATTTGAAGACTAAACAAGCAAGAAACTAAATTAAAATAATCAATTTCTCATAAGTTTAACAATATATAATCATGGAATTGGATTTAAGAAAATGTATTGCTAAGATGATCCTCAATACAATATTTTTATCGCAAATTCTTAACTCTTATAGTTTTGTAGTGAAATATTTTTGAATTTGAACTGGGTTCGAATCCTGCCTAGGGAATTTCAAAAAAATTTGTTTATATACAATAATTGAGAGTAGTGTAAAAAATTCAATGTTTCAATATTTGCTTGGAATTCGATTTTTTTCGAGATTTTTTTGATTCAATAAATTGTCTCTAAATATCTAGATCTTGAGATGTTATTCCTCTCAGACAGAAGAACAACTTAGTAGAAATAATAACTTCAAATTATTTTTTATCAGAACTATATCAATGATTTGAGTTGATCCGTTATCGTTAAGTTTCTTGTACTATTATAGTAATCAAACGAAATATCAATTATTTCCCTTTTTATCTCTATGTAAATGCTGGTGCAATATTAGATTGAATGATTTGAATATTTTGCATGTAAACAAACAAACCCATATTAGCATGATTAAAATTATCATTTTTATAAATAAAACAATTCACTATGGGTTCCGTTGTCTTAAAGGAATTTATAGATAATGTGCATCGATTTCATTGAACTAATATTTTCAGATATGTATGTCAATGTCCAGATCTTTCCGGATTTATATATTGGCTTTTGTTAATTAATAATCTTTCTTAATTATTTTTCTCTTGGCATTTTCAAGAACTATAGTTCATATCCTTCGATATTTTTTCGATTGTTGTAGCTACATCTATTGAATCATTGTATTTTTATGAACTTATGAGAAATATTAATCAATCCAGGTTATCGTTGAAGAAATCAAAAATTGTGTATAAAATATAGGAAAATTTTCTATTTTTTTATTAATAAAACAACTACGGTTTCAATGTTTCATATTGTAGTTTTCTCGTCTTTTATCCAAATATTTTGTATTCTTCCAATGAATTATCTCCGGTTAGCAAAAGTCATGCAATAAATAATTGAAAGAAACCTTCAATATTTACTTGCTTTTCCAATGATTATCTGTAGATTATTAATGGTCCTGATTTCACAAAAAAAAAAATTGTTTAAAAACATAGAAGAATAAAAGTTTCTGAAAATTCAAAATTATCAGCAAAATTAATTGAATTTTCCAATCTGTGAAAATTTCATGGAAATAATTTTTCCGCGAATGATTGCAAATATATTTATTGTTAGTAATTATAAAGCAAAACTACTTCGTTAAACGCTACTTTTAATGGTTCGTAACGTATTGTTCAAAGACTATTTAAAAAAAAGCTATTGAATGGTAATATGTTTTGTATGATGTTATTTAATAGGATATTTCTAGTGTTAATTACACATGAACATCGAAAATATTATTAGGAAACATCTAAATAGGTGGATTTTCCTTTATTTTTTCCAATAATGTACCTGCCGAAAAATACAAAGAAAAATTCTGACCTCCCAAAAATTTAGGTTTATAATTGAAAATCGAATAAAACACCTGCCTGTTTCACTATCCTGACATTTTCGCGTAAATTATGTAGATATTATCAGGATGAATAAAATTTTTTATTAAATTTGTTACCAGGAATGGTTGTTACCCATAAACGCATTGATTCTCCTAGTTCGGGAATACAATCCGTGAGTTTTGGGACAAAAAAAAATCACTCCTTGAAAATTTGTCTATATACAGGGTAAGAACTATTTAGAAGGGCCACCCACTACAGGGATATGGAAATCCGTTAGAGAGACAGGGTGGCTTAAATTACGAAAAAATTGCGTTATTTAGGGATGAGTGTGTTGGTGTGAACAGATCCGAAATATCTCCATTGGTTCTCGAGGTATCTCGAGAAAACTGAAACTCGAGATTTTTTTCTGTATAACTCATTTGTTTTTGGGGATAACTTTACGAAATTTGGTTTATAGCCATCATCCAATATAGATATACTAATGGTGTCTTCAGATTTTTTCTGTTTTCCATTGTTTCAGAGACGCGATAGTCAAGTGATGATTTCATAACAACTCTTCAAATTTGCGTACCCAGACTCGATATTTTTGTAGAGTGTAATACATTGTTGAATTCGTAATTTTTTTCATAAAAAAACCAATATGGCGTCCATAAGAAAGAAAATTGACTATCGCGTCTCTGAAAAATGGAAAACAGAAAAAATCTGAAGACACCATTTTAATCTCTATATTGAATAATGACCACAAACTGAATTTCGTGAAGTTATCTGCAGAAACGAATGAGTTATAAAGAAAAAAAGAAAATCTCAATTTTCAGTTTTTTCGAGATATCTCGGGAACCATTGGAGATATTTTGGAACTGTCCACACCAACACACTAATCCCTAAATAACGCAACTTTTTTGCAATTTAAGCCACCCTGTATCTCTAACGGTTTTCGATATCCCCTTAGTGCCCCCCTGTATAATGTGTTCTATATGTGTTGATATAAATTGCGAGAGAACAGGAAATATCAAATGATAGTGTGAAATTTGAATATTGTTAAATGAAGAATTATCAGTTGAAAATGTTAAAAATAAAAAAAATTAGGAAACAAAGTATGTAATTCAAAATGCGGATATTGAATTATTTGATATTTGTTAATAACAGCTATATATTTACAAACAATATTTTATACGTAAGTAAATGTCCATAGTTCAAATTTCCTAACTTGTTTGGCGTTTCTCCAATCAGATTTTTGTCCAATTTCATCTAACGAAAATTCCCTCAATTTTGTTGAAAACAAATATTTCAACAGTTATTTCCATAACTCGAATTTATTTTATTTTACACCAATTAAATATATTTTGACTCGGGTATTTATAATTGGCCTGCATTTTATTTTCGTAACGATATTTCTAATCGTCCAATTACAAAAATTTGAGGAACTGATTGATAAGAATAGGATATAATTATAGAGGAGAGAGGTTTGTTTAGATTGAGATAAGGAAACATATATTTGTGTCATAATGAAGATATTATTATGGTATGTTATATTATTTTGGATTTTCAATATCACCACATTCAATCCATTAGAAAGCGACTATCGCAACATGTGCTTAATGTAGAATAACATCCAACTATTTCAATCTGAGCGTATATACAGGGTGATTCATGTTTTAGTAGAAGAATTTCCCGAATTGATAATTCACATTCACCATTTATTCCCAAAAACAAATATTCCCTCCAAATCTCATCAAAATTGGAATAAAAAAATGCGAAATATTGAGGTCCCGGGAATTCACTACTTTTGTGAAAGAGCTGAAATTCCTAAGAAACTACGCAATCTGTATATCGATATATTTATATTTATCGAATATTTATTTGTTTCTTCGTTGCTATATGAAAGCAAGTATTGTTTAGTGTCATGATTTCGTGATTGTGATTGTCAAAAGAAGTGAAAAATAATAAAAAAAAATTTTCTCGTATAATGCATTTAATTTTTTTCGAAGTAGAATCTGCTTCGTGAAATGTACATTTTTAGCAAGTATTATTCGTCCTATGCCGCTTCTCTCAATTTTTCTTACCTTTTCTGTAGAAAGATTCGTCGTTGCTTTCGAAATAGACTTCAACATTGTCAATCACTTCTACATTAGAGCCAAATTTATTTCAACGGAGCATACTTTTGAGGTCTGCAAAAAGCCAGTTATCACTGGGGGCCAGATCTTGAGAATAAGTGGGTCGTCAATCAATTGGAAGCGCAATACGTTCAATCTGATCATTGTTTTAATCGATACTAGGAGCATTGTCTTTGTGAAACAGAATTTTTTTTTTTTGGATTTGCATCCTTCTTTTCTGCAAAGTGGTGTTGCCTTCTGATATCTTCAACTTCACCGCTATCTCACGCATTTTCAATTTACGATCGCTGAAAACCATTTTGTTTACTTTTTTATGTTTTCTGGAACAACTTCCAAATTAGTCTTCAATCGTCGGTTATTCTTTTACCACATTTAAAGTCAGCATATTATCTTTCAACTGTTAATGTTGCCAATGCAGCAGGTTCTGAATAACACTTATCAATTTCTCCGCTTGCATAAAAGAGCAATGTTTTATCAATACACGAAAATCGTTTTTATACATTTTGAAACAACAAGAAATTTAGCGTCACTTGACTTTCAATATATCGATCCTTGTTCGGGAAACAGAGCTCAAAAATAGTGCTAGAAACTAACTTTGCTAGACACTGGGTTTGGTGAAGAAATTCTTCAGAAAAGAATGAATTCTATTGAAAATATAGTAAAATCTTTAAAAATTGTATACAGGGTGGCCACTTTTTTAATGGGATTGTATTGGTAACTTTTAAACCATAAGAGTTAGAAGGTCGGTCAAATGGAGAAAAAGTTGCATGTATAGAAGCATTATCAAGCAGTTCAAACAAATCGAGATTATCAGGGCCGGTTATTGAGATATCATAAGAAAAGTAAATTATGTCATTTTGATTTTTCTTTTTTTCCCACTTCATTTCAAATATTATCAAAAAACGTTACAGGAATTTTTTATTTGACAGTAAATTATCCTCAATTTGACGTTATCAGATTTCGTATCCAACGTTTCGTACTCTCTGGGCCACCCTCAACCTCATTTTTTTCAATACGGACCTGCATATTTTATGACATTTTTCGAAATAACTTTTAACGCTGAATTCAACGATATATCATACAATGTCATTCGAAGTAAATTTTCAGGTGATTTTGACCCTTATCCAATTTTCTTTGGGTCGGATCTGTATTACCTTCATTTAGTTTAATTAACAACATGCAATATGCAATAAATTTCGATAAGAGAATCAACTTCACCATCTTGAACTAAATGGAACATATTAGAATCAAAGCAAGAAACCAGTGGTTTCTTGGTTCTTCTTTTATAATAATCATTTAAATATTTCAATTCATAATAATTAAACGAAAGTATCATTTAATGAATGAAAAATCAAATGATTATTCGAAAGTAAAGGAAAATTAATGAAGTAAGTGTTCGAAATGTCCACCATTTTGTAAAATGCACTTTACGGTTCTGGAACTCATACTTCTTATACATTTGCTTGTTTGGTCTCCTTGAATACCTTCCAAAACATTCTCAATTTTCTCGCGAGGTATCACTATTGTTGTATTTGTCATTTGTTCCGTTGAAACAAATTACAGAATCGAACTTATTTTGAGATCATTACGATATAATTTTTGCTAGGCTTGAGATTCAAATTTAAAATCATTGTATTCGCGTCTCTTGACTATTTTATTAACAGCTGTTTTTGAAAAATTCCATTCATTGGCCACAGTTCTCAATGTTTTTTCTGGGTTCGATTGAATTTGGGTCAGAACATTGATATCGTTAATAGACTTGTTTTTTCTTACATACACACCATTAAATTTGGATGAGGGTCTAAATCACCTGAAAATCAACTTTGAATGACATTGTATGATAAAAGTTACCAATACAATCCCATTAAAAAAGTGGCCACCCTGTATTACAGTTTACAATATGCGTTGAAGAAGAATACGATCTGTTTGCATACCTAATATGTTCGAGTATGCAGCAGTTAAATCTTGATTCAAAAGGGATAGAGAAGAAAGCGTAATTTAAACCTCCAGAATGAGCTAGTTCTTATGATCATACAAGTGGAGACAAACTTTGAACTTGGAGGAGTTCCCGAATCATCCAATTATAATTTATCATCTTCATTATCGAGTTGCTATTCAAGATTTTTTTTGAAAATTTCAAGGTTCTACGAAATAAATTGGGAAATACTTAGATAACGTCATCAATTCTGAACTATTATTTAGTTTATTAATTAATCAATAATAAACTTTAGGATATGGATCTAGCTCTTAAACATATTTGAGGAAAAATCGGACAAACTCTACAATGCAAAAAAAGTGATAATTCGAAAAAAATTAGAAGAAATAAATAAAAAACTCCAAGTTCTTCAGCATTATTGCGTTTTTGTTATTTCAAGGTCAAACAGATAAAATTCTACTAAAATAATATTGCTACGCCACTGCATACGAATCGATCTTTGTTAAGTCACCCAAAATACTCATTTAGAATACGGATGTTCTGTATAATAACAGCATTTTGTGCTGTTTTTTTAAATAGGTATGTCGCTTCAGCCTTTATCTCAGATTCATAAAGGAAATAGGACTTAGTTCTAATCTCACCTTTACCTATTGAAATTGATAAGTTTGAAAGGAAAAAGGTATCTGAATCGCATAATTTTGAATATAATTACCTATAGATAATGAAACATGTTGTGTTGGAAATAATAATCGAAGAAATTAAAATTAATGGTATCAGATCATTTTCATATTTTTTTTTGTGTCTATAGGTTTGATTGGCGTCAACAGTCAGCTAAAAATGGAAATTGATCCCGCAAAAATTACTTGGGCACATGGTGTTAACGATAAGGCTTTCCTAAAAAGTTCCTTGATGAGTAAGTAGTCATATAAAAAAAAAATTACTTAACCAAAGTTATCAATATTTTTTCCAGGCAATATCGACATGTTAGAAGCAGACATTCTGATGGGCAGATTAGTAGATGGCAAAGAAATTGAAATACCAATCATGGCGCATCCACCTAATCAAATTTCTGATCTTTCCTTAATGGATTTTCTAACCGTAGTGGACGATTTCAACAGAATGAACCCTCTCAAAAAGGGGGTGAAGTTGGATTTCAAATCGATCGAGGCATTCGAAACAGCAATAAGCAATGAACTGTTCATCAACATCACATCTGAGGTAGATTATTAAGCAGGATGATTCCCTTATCGGTTTTGTAATTTCTGACTGAAAAATATCGAAAGCTCTCCTCTTTGGTTGGGCCGAGATCAATTTATTTTCGAATGGTACGTGTTATGAATGGTATCTTTTAAGGAAAATGTCTTTTTATTGGTATTAATTGAAAATCAAATATAATCGATGACGTTACAGCCAAAAGCAATATTTAACTAAAGCTTTGAAGAATGCTATATGGCATCACAGTCAACGTTTCATCTTTGATTGTTTTGTGTTACATGCAGTGGCGGATCCAGGGGGTTAAAACTAAAAGGGGGTAATTGCTCCTTTCTCAAGCGTCGACGAAATATTCACATTTTAAGAAGCGATCAGCTTTCAACCAAGACATAATAATATATATTTGATTGATTCGGTCTTCACTTGATGGAAATTCATTTTAAATAAATAATAATACACTGCTGATTTCCACAAAATTTATTGATGTTAAATGACGACAATTGTTTCGCTACACTGTAGCTTTTTCAAGTCGGATGCTGAACTGAGCATTCCCAAAGTATAACATTCATTTAAATAGGTATTGACAACATAGTTGAGGAGAAAAATGTGTTTTAAATGAGGTAATGAGAAAATGTGATTTAAATGAGGTAATTAACATTATATTGGAGGGTGCCGCTGGTATCCTATAACGCTTTCAAAATTCAAACGTATTATCTATCTCAACCCTCCACGTTTTTTCTTGTTTTTACTATTTCCTTATCTTATGTAGGATGACTTTTTTATTTTTATGACACGCATGTTATTTTTAGTGTGTATGCCTATTGGAAATGAATTTTAATTTTGTTTTTGCATATGCAGGATATTTTTATGAATATCATTACAAAATCATATCATTTGTGTTTGTCGTTTTATCTACTGGGAAAATATTGATACATGGTAATTTTCATATCCATTACAACTCTTAACCCTACCATGGAACAACAGCCACTAGTTCTTCTTCATTTTCTTTTTTCTCTACCCGTATTCATCTTCCACTCCTGAACTCCTGGATCCAAAAATCCCGATTTCATCAAGTTTGTAGTTTCAATAGCCCTAGAGCTCTCCAGATTTGAATATGTGGGTCATCTCGAAGCGAAGATTTTCAAACATCGTCCAAGATGGCTGGACGACCTAGCTAGAACTAGCAATTGAGGAAGAAATCGCTTCAATAACTCCAAAGAAAGGCTTAGAGCATGACTTCCAGCTCCAGCTTGAAGTTCTATTGAACTCCGGTATCAGGGATGGTTTCAAGGAAGTTACGTCCTCGTTCCTATAATTTTCTCGCCTAAAGCATCATTCTTTGCATTGACTTGCAGGATCTGCTTTCGTCATTTTCTCATAACTCTATTCTCATAAGGTGCTGTCTGAGGATAAGAAACCAGTGAAATATAGCTTCAAGAAAACTAAATTATAATGGGTGTTTTTTTCGAGATATATAACTTTAAGTTGGCATTACTGTTCAAGATGGCGACCGATTTAACAGCTGTCAAGTGATTTATTTCAGTTTGGTTTGGCAATTCATCATGAATAGACTCACGCCTGGACAACGCTTGCAAATACTGCAATTTTATTTCGAAAATAATGGTTCTGTGCGGAATACGTATCGCGCACTTCGTCCATTTTATTTTGGTTAGCGATGAAGCGCACCTCTGGTTGAATGGCTACGTCAACAAACAAAACTGCCGCATTTGGAGTGAAGCTAATCCTCAAGTGTATGCCGAAACAACGTTACATCCAGAAAAACTGACTTTTTGGTGCGCTTTATGGGCTGGTGGAATCATTGGTCCGTACCTCTTCAAAAACGATGATGGCCAGAACGTTACAGTCAATGGTGATCGGTATAAAGCCATGATTACTAACTTTTTCATTCCTGAATTAAACAACCATGATGTCCAGGAGCTGTGGTTCCAACAAGACGGCGCAACATGTCACACAGGTCGTGCCACAATCGATTTATTGAAAGACACGTTTGGTGACTGCCTAATTTCACGTTTTGGACCTGTGAATTGGCCTCCAAGATCCGCAAGATTATCTTGCGGATAAATAAAATTCATGTCGATCGAATAATCCATCGTTGTTTTATTGCAATTTAAAATTCGAAATCTAAAAAAAAACACCCTTTATAACCTTTCTGGCAAATATATCGTTAAATACCTCCCACATTTTTAAGAGTCCTTTGAAATGTGTGAGTTTGGCTGTGGGACACCCTTTTTAAGACAGCCCAAACAAAACGAGTGATTCGAATTCCAATAGCAGTATCTAAAATACCAAAAACCTCACCCAAATCTAAACTAAAACAGATTTTACATAACATCTACGTACCTATTTTGATTTTCAAATGATATTACAGGCAGACTATCCTGTGTGGTTGAATGCTGATATCCTAGTGGGTCCACATGCTCCAGCTTACTCAAAACCGGTTGATGCAGCTCGTTTTCTCAAGGGAAGCAAATTGATACCTAACGCAGTGCTTTCTTTGGGCTGGACAACCAACTTCGACAGTACTCATAATTCAGGTTATACCTTTCCTCAAATCGAAGAAATGCTGTACACATTAAAACAAAACGAAGTATCCCAAAGGATTACCTTTCCTGTACGAGCTGGTTTGGTAGCAGAATCTCAGGACCAAATGACTATGTTGTTGAGGAACAACAGTCACACTCTCACCGTTTGGTCTGGTGCACGAGATGAAGGATTTGACGTTGCAAAATTGAACGAGGTGCTAGATAGTATTGAGAGTGGTAGAGTTTATGTAGATGTTCCTGAAACTCTTAGAAATCGGTTGAATATAGTCATCGGCAAGAATAAAATTAGATTATAGTTTATATAGATAGGTTAGGTTTAAGGCAATTTTATGCTCAAATTATGGTAGATACATATCTTTTTTTTAAATAGCGATTGTACTTAATTACAGTAAATTATTGATTAAAGAGAGGAGATGAGGTGATCTCTGTCCATCTAATATTTCGGATTCAATAACGTAAGACGAAATTTTGAGACATTCCTACCAAGTTGATGTTGTAATAAAAGAAAACAATTTTTAAGATATGATAAAATGTTCTCAAAAAAGAATGATCTCTTCAACAATTCACCTCAAATATAGTCTTTAATTTCTTTTGAAAAACGTTATTCTGTAGAGAAATAATATATGCCAAATAATAAATAGATACCAACTTATATTTCTATTAGCTCAAGTCTCTAGACAATATTTGGAAAATGTACTTAATTTTGGCTAACCAATAGCATATTTCATAATTTTCTTTGTTGAATAAGTCTATAGATAGATATATATTTATATAACATCTGTGCCTCAATTCTTATTATGTAATTATAAAATAATTAATACAATTACCTCATTAGGAAGATTTGATTTGAATATTGTTTTAATTTTGGAAAATGATTATCAGTTGTCCTTTTAGTGAATATTCTACTATGTAGAATGATGTATAAGAAAAATACTTTTGATGAGAGATTATTAAATTTTTTCTCTTTTAAAAAAATCAAGATTTATTAAACATTAGAGAATAAATTTGTACCTACCGCCAGGGAGATACCAGGAATCATTCACAAATTCACTTGAAAAAATTCTCGAATTCTTTTTGTGTTTGTTCCAATATTAAATTATCGTTTTGTCCAAATGTCTGTAATTTTCAATTTTGAACTCAGGTGATTAGGTTCGAATTATCGATAAAGAATTCGAAGTGAAAATACTCAATCGATTGAAATGTGTTTATCTCGGGGTTTTTATTGAAATTTTGCGGGTATACATCTAAATTTAATTCAACAAAAATTCAACTAGCAAATTAATAAATTTCAACAAAGAGATTGATTTCATTCAAAATAGACAAATTTTAAAGTCCTCACTCCATGATTTTGTGCCTATGTAAAGAGTGGCCCAGGATTTAACCATCAAAAGTTGAGGATTGGTTTTTCATGTGAAAATAAAAAAATTTTTGCAATGGATATTGATTTTGTCTTTTTCATTTTGCAAATGCAATATGTGTGGTTGAAATAAATGAAGATAGGGGTTCAAAAATATTTCAGATAAAAAACATGAAAATTTATGATTAGGTTTATTAAAGCCAAAGTAAAGATCCAAGTTACCAAGATAAAATTTTGAATATGAAAATGCAAAATAACCTTGAAGAGACCAAAATTGATTGATGTCTACTATCAAAATTTTGCCATTAGCAAAATATTAAAAACTTAAATGGAAATAAATAAGATACTATAATTTACATGATACAGAAATTAAAATAAAATTGGATACATAAAATGGCTAGTTAACATCCATAGGTATTATATACATCTTTTTCTTAAAAACTCTTAGCATTAGTTATATTTTGTAATTTTATAATTTCTACACTTTTTATAATCATATTTATCTATCTCAAAATTAACATAGAATAGCTTCCTGGAAGTTTGCCAAATGAAAAATTATTTAGTTGGCAGTTTCAATCTGCGGAAAGAATTGCATTTCAATAAATGAGCTAAAACAAGCTCAATTTCATTGAATTCTTTCTCAATCATTGTACTATATTCATGAATACTAGCTCATAAACCTAAATTTTCAATAAAAATAATTACTTACAAATTGTCTTTCAACGAATTTTCCAAAAGTAACTCAATGTCTCAAGAAGCTGTTATTAAAAATTGCACAATACAATTAATTGAAAATTAATAAATTGAATTTTTCCAATATGAAAATATTCAAATTGTCTGGTCAAATTTTTTAAACTCGAAAAGCAATGAATAAAGTGTATTTTAATAAATTTTATTAAAAAAATCCTTCAACATTCCAGAAAGCAAAAGTATTTGTCTTTATATATAAGGAAATTTTGCCACATTGACGTTATATAACTGGGAACTTTTTATATAGTGTTTGTGATGATTTGAAAACAATGATAATATAAACTCGGTTCAATATAAAACAAATAGTTGTGAATATTTACATAAATACATTAAAATTGCATGAACAGGATACTCATCTGCTCGAAAAAAAAATAGTGATTCCGAAAAAACCCATTCTGTTACCTACCCTTGAATTAAAATGACCAATTCATAAATTTCATAAATGTCAAAAAATACAAGAACGGTTCATCAAAATTTTCGAACTAAAATATTTCGTTATTCGATTTTTCGAGATCACAAATTAATACTAAAAATCGGCCAACAAAACACCCTGTCACTTGAATCACATTAAAAAATAATGAGTATGAAAAAAATTCGTCTAAAAAATAAAAACAATATCCCATTGTCACAAGAGTACTTAGCACATAAACAAATGAAATTGGTGAAGTGAGTTTATATTTTCTAAAAATGTGAAACCTGATCAACCTGAGAATTGTAAGTTTCCAATTGAAATAAAATCTATTTATGTGCACAGTCATCATTGTTTCTCATTTATACACTGATATCACAACATTACAGAAAATCCAAAGTGTCCATATGTTTCTTGTACATTATTTCTTTCTCATTTTTGCATCTGTTTCTCCCCATACACACTCTAAGCGTCACAACGTCGATTTTTTTTTACACACTACCTCTGTATTTCAAACTTATTTCTTTCTCCCGGAACAGTTCTTTACTGTTTATCATAAGATATTAATATTGTAGGGAATTAAAGTTAGAAATTTTTTCGATTTTATTTACAGGATGCAGCATGCTGCTGAACAACAGCTACTACTACCGCCTTTGCTTTTCTGCCTTTGATCTGAAACAGAAATTCTGCTGAAAAATTTTCAAAGTGAAATTTGTAGAATCGCGCTTGTTCTAGGGGAATATAGTAAATAAATTTTGCCAAATGTCTGTAATTTCGTATTTTTGAACCGAGCATGGGTTCGACTCACTGATGAAGTGTTCGATGTCAAAATCAATTATGTATGTGTGGCAGCTGTGTACTCTTGAACGGAATTTTTTAGAAATTTGAAAGTTCAAGGTTCAGAAAACTTGGTTAAGTTCGTTAATGAGCAAAACCAGTTTGATGATTCCAGAGTTCTAACCCTCAGATGGAATAGTGAAATGAATGTTCATGCAAAATTTGATGACAGACTTGTTTAAAAAAATTTCAGCTGATTTCAGGAAGGTTCGAAGAAATGCCGGGATTCAAGAATTTCAATGGGTTGTGAAGTTCATGGCAAGAAATGCTATAAATTTCAATATAAAGACCAAATGTGATAAAAGGTATTATGTTGAAAGTATTACATAATTCTATGTTGTCACTTTGAGATTCTTGCAAAATTTTGTGAAAAAATTAAATGAATATGAATAAGAACAAGTATGCAGAAGTTTCCGATTTAACGTCAGTGTGTTTTTACATTTATTAATATATTTAAAATAATAACAATTTGAAATTTATTACCTTGCGAATTAGGCTCAGGTAGATTTTCCCTCGGTACCAGATGCATGACAGTTGTTTTACCAAAAGGTAGTCCCAGAGCCCCAAGTGTTACGTTACTGTGTAAGAAACGACCCTGGTAGATAAGTCGTAGTATTTCAGCCTTTGAAACAGCCTCATGACGCCAATCTATAAACAAAAAATATAAATCAGTTGCTGCTATTAACTTGATTCAAAAAACGAAAATTATGTGGTTTCCAAAGATGATTTGGATAATATTTTCTCTAAAAATGAATAGGTGTTATAAACATTTTTATTGGGTTTTTCATTCATCATGCAATGTTTTTCAATGGTTTACAGATTCTCAAAAATCAATCACAAATCATTTTTTCTTCTTTACCTATCCTAGGCCTCTGTGGGACCTCTCTAAAAGGTGACTTTTTATTTTTTTCTAATGAAACTGACTATACAGGCTGTTCCTAAACTGTAGATACAAACAAAGAAGGGTGATTATTTATGTTATGTTTGAGTTGTCGGGAAAATGAAAATTTAAACCAGTATAGAGGTAAGACAAAAAATATCACCCTATAGATTTTCACAAGCAATTGATTGTCTCTTTTTCGCATTTGTTAAAAAATCTTAGGATTTGGAACATTCCTCAAAATAAAAGAAAATAATAAAACATTGTGTAAAATTTGCAATATTCCTTCTCCCACCAAAGAAATCAAATCAAATTAAAATAGTTGATTGGCCAATAAAATCTCTCGTGAAACTCGCATATATGCATTAACTACTTCATAGTAAATCAATAAAATAATTATCAAATGTGCGTGGAAGTAGGTATGACAGAATTGGACATTGGACAAGCTCATCATTTGGACTACAAAGACCTACCTTCTGGCCAGTTATCAAACACATGTTGTGCTATGTCACCTGCTGATTCACTGGGACTGAATATGAATTCCTTTGTCTTGCCACTCACTAAGATCAAGCGCAAATTAATCTGAAAAGAAAGAAGAGAATAACTTAAAAACACATAATCTCTTCAATTACTGCCAGTAGTGCCAGTCATCAACTTCTTTTCTCATGACTCATGTCTACTTTATTGCACCATTTATACTGAAGAAATCCTTCTTTTTTATCATGTGAATATACTGTTCCACAAGAATTCACATCTCAATACGCACAAACCGAAAATAAAATCTTTTTTTTTCTGAATTCATAAAATTAATATTCAAAATGTCATCTCCTCAAAACCACTAAGGGTAGAACTGAGCGATGGAAATCGTTAATTTCTGTTATTTTTATAAATCTCACAATTTTTGAGGGGTCGTATCCACAATATCTATAATTTTTAAAAAATTAAGCTGGGAATGGTCGCAAACAGTGGTAATCTCCGTCCGTAAACACGATAACTCCAGAACGGAAAAAATGAGAAACTAGAAGTTTGTTAATTGGCGAAATTCGATCTAGAGGAAATTTTGCATTTGGATGTAGAATTACAATTCCAAGCTTCGAGCAAAATTTAATGATCATCGCGTAAACAAAACATCGAACGAAATACGAAAAAAAAATCATATCAGAACAATAGCTCATTCAAGAAGATTATTGAGAAATACAATATAAATATAATTTCCAATCGGGTTGAAATTTTGCGTGTATACAGGGTGATTCACCGGGATGGCCTATTAGACGTTTATGGAAAACTAATCATAGTTTTGAGCTGAAAATTTGCACATTGTGTTTTGAGACAATGATCTTTCTCCCTAAAATATTTTCAGATTTCTACAACTTTTGGTTATACCGGAAACAGACTACTACTTCCTTATTTCAAATGGCACACCCAGTATATTATTGCATCATTAGATAGCTTTTTTGATGACAATTTCGGCAATATGCCAATACCTTGGGTAAAAACTCAATGGTTCATGTTCAAATGAGATTCTCATTAAAAAAATGGTGGCGATGAGGATTTACATTTTTTTTTCTAATATGAAAATCTATGGTTTTTATGAGTTTGAGTTGTGCAAGTTCATAATCTTCTGATGAATACCCTATACATTATTGGCCCGCAAATAGTCTTATAATACTACGTATTTGCGGAATCGAAAAAAAAAATTTTTTTTCGATAAACGCTTTTTCCGCCGAAAAATTAAAAAAATGTGAGTCCTCATCGCCACCATTTTTTTAATTAGAATCGCATTAACTCATGAACCGGCATGAACAGGCTTGGAGCTCGGTAATTAGCTCTGAAATAAGCAACAAAAAAAAAAGAGAAACAAACTCGTGTCAAAAATTGACATCAAAGTAGACTCGAAAAAGGCATAGTTTGAAACGGGATTTAGATTTTAACCTTCAAAATTCTTGAATCGTATTCTTAACCTATTAGTATCGAAGGGAGTTTATACCAAAAAGGTGTAAGTATTCCAAAAAAATATTTAAGAAGTGATTTTTATAAAAAGAAACTCTGCCTCAGCATCAACTGATTGCTGAATGTGGAAAAGAGGAATTGAAAGGTTGGTTTCACACCTCACTGCTCTATATCAGAATAGTTGAGCGTAAAATTACTCTATTACACAATGAGGAAGACAATGTACGATTAAGACTCCATAGTCCATACTACAAGACTATAAATTTTGTATTATATTATCTGTGAATCTTTCCCAGAAATTCACTTTCTTCCACACAATGAAATGCACACAATTTACGCTTGGGTTGCCCAATTTTGGTGATTGTTGTCTGCTGATGTGGAGGAGAATTTCATGAATTTTCCTCAATGGAACAATGCTCCAGAAGAATGGAATTTCATAAGCATGTAAATATTGGTATTGCCATCACATTAACTAATTATGACATTTTTAAATGCAAAATCTAAACATGACAAAAAATTCGAATTATTTTAATTTTTCGAATCTTGGACCTAGACATTTTGCATTATTTTAAACAACATTCAATATTTTTGAGCGCTCGTCCCCGGTCAGAGCGTTATACAGGATTAGAACTATTTAGATTTGCACTTCAGGGATATCGAAAACTGTTAGAGATACAGGGTGGCCTAAATTACAAAGTTGCGTTATTTATGGATTAGTGTGGTGGTGTTAACAGATCCAAAATATCTCCAATGGTTCCCGAGATATCTTGAAAAAACTGAAAATCAAGATTTTCTTTTTTTTTGTATAATTCATTTGTTTCTGGAGATAACTTCACGAAATTCGGTTTGTAGTCATTATCCAATATAGAGATTCTAATGGTGTCGTCAGATTTTTTCTGTTTTCCATTGTTTCAGAGAAGCGATAATCAATTTTTTTTTCTTATGGACGTCATATTGGCTTTCCTTATGAGATGATAAAGAAAAAAATTACGAATTCAACAATGTATCACACTCTACAAAAATATCGAGTCTAGATACGCAAAGTTGATGAGTTGTCATGTGAAATCATCACTTGACTATCGCGTCTCTGAAACAATGGAGAATAGAAAAAAAGACACCATTAGTATCTCTCTATTGGATAATGGCTATAAACCAAATTTCGTGAAGTCATCTCCAAAAACAAAGGACTTATACAGAAAAAAAAGAAAATCTCGATTTTCAGTTTTTTCGAGATATCTCGGGAACCAATGAAGATATTTCGGATCTGTTCACACCAACACACTTATCCCTAAAAAAACAAAACTTTTTTGTAATTTAAGCCACCCTGTCTTTCTAACGGTTTTCGATATCCCTGCAGTGGCCCTCTAAATAGTTCTAACCCTGTATAATTTCGTCAATATTGACAAAGGGATGATCTCAAAAGAAAAGGTTCGACTAGCTGATGAACAAAATCTGGTCGTACGAAATTTAGTTTTTCTGGTTATCTCAAAACAAAGAGAACCAGAAAAAATTCAAAATTATCTGATAAAAAAACTCAATATTTCAGTTACAATCCGACCCTGTTGAAATTTTGCCTGTAGACATATACAATAATATATATAGGTATATTTCAGAACTTGGATATAACAGGTCTTATTGTATAGGAAATAATTTGGTTTAATCCTTTATTTTCTAAACGTTTCGGAGATATCTCTCCTTCTTCAGTAGTATAAAATTCTGTAAAAATCAGGACGATCACTAATCACATTACAACAATAAAAAGTATTAATTAATTAACCAATTACAATCAAATTATTTCCTATACAATAAGACCTGTTATATCCAAGTTCTGAAATATACCGTATATACTAAACAGGTAACAAGTACACCTCGATTTATATACAATAATAGCATATATCGAAAAGTTATGTATATTCACAGATTCAAGCTTGATGCAAAATTTCATTTGGATCACATGATCAGAACCGTAGAAAATTCAAGCAGAATAACGAAAAGAATGTAGTTAATGAAAGTAAACTTATCACCTGAATGTTCATGTTTATCGTATCATCTAGATTCTAGATGAACTAGCCAACAATAATGACATCATTAAAAATCCAATCTCATCAATTATTGAATAAATAAGATTTGTTTTTTCATCACAAACATTCCTAAACTTATGAAAAAGTCATATATTATGGTAAATATAATTACAAAAAAAATTATAATAAATTATCTTGATTCAAACCCAAGGGCATTCACAGTGAAATACCTATGTATAATTTTCTTCTCAGAAACGATTAGATGAAAGTATTGGCATGAAATGTTATAAAAAAAAATACTACTACTAAATTCAAAACAAAATTATTTCTCGTAAACTTGTGAACTTATACCTACTCAGGAAATTGAGCATATTCAATGTTACAATACGACAAATATTTAATTTCCAAGCTTTTATATGGGATATTCAATTGTTCTATAACAAATGCATACTTTAAAAGAGTGCGAAAGGAAGTGATACCAAAAATTCTGATAAGATTATAATAGTGTAATTGAATTTTTTATAACGACAATGCGAATCATTCAGAGAAATTGAGGAATAACATTAAATTAAATATGGAATTATCACTCACTTCAAGATAATTAATGAATATTGAATTAATTGTTAGCTCAACACCACTTTAATTCTTGCATACAGAATATATCGTTGTGATAATCAGAGAAGAAATTATACTGTCCCTGAAGTTTGAAATGAGTTCACATTATAACTGGACTGATGACATTTTTAGTTTCCAAGTGAAACACTTTAATTTGATGATATGCATAAGACAACAGCTTAATGTGAAGTAGGAATAATATAATGATAAAAGAAAGTTATATAAATATGGCTTATTCATCGTAAAATTCTCTTAAAGATTGAATTACACAGGAAGTAAGAGAGACAACTAAATACATCAATCCCACTTTTTAATATGAGGAGAATATGAATATTTTTTAAGAAGCCTTGGTAAAAATAATTCATATGAATTATAAGTAATACGCAATGTTAAAAATTACTAAAATTTAATTCTTGTACTATATCATTCAATACAAACAAGTTTGAACAGAATGCACCAAATAATTGCAATGATAAATAGTAGTAGTTTCATAGTACAAATAAGTATAATGAAAAACAAGACGTCATCCAATCCAACATTTTTTGCACAAAATGAAGTGACTAACAATTCCTCTGATAGATAATTAGAAATTATCCAGTGCTGAAAAACATGTTGATGAAATGTTAAATTTTCATATTATTATTCAATAATATAGATTCCTCAATATTAGTATTCACATTACAAATTTGTGAATACTTTTTACAATCAAAAAATCCTATAAAGAAGAAGTATGTTTTGGATCTTCAAGCTTTTCATGAATACAAATGACACGAAAACATTCCTCTTTGTGGGGGAGGATATGAAAAAAAACGCAAGCATGTCACCCACACAATCCAACTGCATTAACTGCTATTTCAATGCATTTATCATATAGTTGAAAATTTTATATCTTAATAGGAAAACTACAATTACATCGAATAAAATACATTTCACAAGAAATTATATCAAGAATTCGTCACATTGGAATAGAAACCCAAAAATTTCAAACCTTGTAACATAATAAATATGCATACACACATTCAAAGTGCATCAAAATTAGAAATTTTGCAACCATTCTTTATAAACAGAATATAGGTCGCCTCTTGAATGTCACCAAGAGAAACAATTCATTCAATAAAAATTCGAAGGGTGCGGTTTTTATATTTACCTTATCAGCTGGTATATGTCTAGAACCCATTATTACAGCCAGTAATTCGCCTCAAATGACTCCGTTTTAGGAGTTTGAAGCCCGAAATTCTCAAAATTTAAGAATCATTACTCCATTGTGGATGGTAGGCTGGGACTTTCTAATGGCAAGTATCCATTCATAAAAGAACTTCTACAGAAAACTTCAGTTCACGAATTGTATTGCGTTTTGAATAACACTTGGGACCTCACAGAAGCTCGAAAAAATTCAGTCTACATTACGAACTAAACATAATTAATCCTTGTAATATAACAATAATACAATGGACAAAGTAATTTCTAAACCTTCAACGCGCAAGCGTTGATTACTGTTATGGTGAAATGATTGTTCTTGAGTTAATAGATAGATGGTGCTATTTCATTTTGTAGCTTCTTCATTGTTAACTTTGATTCTATTATCATTTGGACATTATATTTAATTCAATCAATGTTTACACAAATGATTTCAATGAATTTAATTAATTACAGTTTTATTTCCTCCAGTTAATTTGTTGCATCTATCGAGACACCCCTAGATTTAGGTATGTGGGACTGGGGACATCCTTCAAAATTTTGACACTAGCGACTAACCTCAATAAACAAGAAAAAAAAAGGAGAGATCGCTAAAGTGTACTATCACTTTTTATTAATTGTAGTGTGAAATAAAAGTAGAATGTCTTCTCCCGAAAATGAAAATAAATGCTCATCACATGAAAATTCTTCTCCAGAATCAGATATATTAGAATATCTCAAGGTGAGCACCTACACTCATTTCACCCATCAATGCATTCCAAATGAGAAACTAATTTTCAGATAAAATTGGAAAACGTTATTAAATTTCGCGATAGGTATTTCGAAGAGCATAGTTTAGAAGATGCTATTCATAAAAATGATGATCTCAAGAAGCTTCAAGCTGAAACCCTAAAAATATTTGATGAAAATGAAACAGCTGCAACTCAAATAAATAAGGCACAATATTTTTTTATGAAAGGAGCCCTATTAAATGTCGTTTCCGAATATAATAAAGATGCTGAAAATTTACTTTCAAAGGCAATAAAATTAGATAGAAAACTAGTAGAAGCTTGGAATGAGCTTGGAGATTGCTATTGGAAAAATGATGAGTTTAAGAAATCACAAAGCTGTTTTGAAGGAGCTTTAAAAGAGGTATGTATTTGGTAATTGTAAATGAAATAATACAGAATGGCTGGATATTGGAATTCAATATACATTTCAAAATTTTCAGAGGAAGAATAAAGTTTCCCTGCGAAATCTTTCTATGTTATCAAGGCAAGAAGTTGTAAATTTGAAAGCTGAACGCATTGCCAATGTTGAAAAAGGTCTGAATTATGCCAAGGAAGCAGTACAGTTAGATCCCCAAGATGGACTCTCATGGTGTTGTTTAGGCAATGCTCATCTTTCATATTTTTTTTATGTTCAACAAAATCCAAAAATTATGAAGCAATCTATTAGCGCCTATTTTCAAGCGGTAGGTCAGAAAATCCTTTTTTTTTTAGAAGTAACCCTTAAACACAATTCATTTTCAGGAAAAGGACATAGTTGCTAGAAGTTCACCTGATTTACATTACAATAAAGGAATTGTAGGTATAAGTAATTTGACTTGAATAATGCTCTACTTATTCAATTTCTTAGGTTTTAAAATATAAACAAGAATTTAAAGAAGCTTTAGAATCTTTTAAAAAAGCTAGTTTATATGATCCAGCTTGGGACAGACCAAAGGTTAGAGAGCAACAACTTGTACAATATCTGAATGACATAGTAGAATTGGTTTCAACCAAAGGAAAAATGAAAAACAAAAGATTGAAAAACCTTCTCAATTCTATAAATTCCAAACATTTGGGACCATATCTAGAAGATACAAAAAACATTGTTACTGGTGCTAATGCAAAATTAATCCCAGTAAATATTCAAGGACTGACAGCTGGTTTGAATGAATTGAAAGTTTTGTTGGGAAAAGTGGTTTGCTCAGTAAGAAACGAAGAAACAGTTCCTTTGTGAGTACCATCTTTATGAAATCTTGAAAACATTTCCAAAATTTTAAATCCAAATTTGTGTGTTACAAATGCTGAAGCATATATTTCTGTGTAATGGACATTTTATAGTTCAGCGCCATCTATTGCTAAAGAAAATTATTAATCATAGGACCAGTATCTATCATAAAACTGTGTTTTCATTGAAGTGATTTTTTTCAGTACTTTTTGCATGGTAGATGAAACAGGAGATTGTGTTGTAGTCACATTATTCAATTTAGCAGATGGAAAGGGAGTTATAATTGGTGATTCTATAGCAATTCCTGAACCTTTGGTGACTGATGTTGATTTTGAGTACAATTCTGTTGTGAGTGATTGTTTTAATATTTATAATTGATTGTTGAAGGAATTGATGAATAATTTGTTGAATTCTTCCTGTAGGTTTGAGGATTTCAGATTTTATCATAAATATTAAAATGTACTCTATAATATAGAGTATCCCATAACTTATCAGCCATAGTCTAACAGGTGATACTAGAGGTCATTGCCTCTGCTTTACAGGGTACGAAACTGTAAAAAGCGCCCTCTGGGAATTAAGAAATTGGATTTCTCACCTTGAAAAAGCTTGTATAAAATTTTGGATTTAATATCTTATCAGTTTTAAAAATACTGCAATTGAACAATCTGGCTGTGGAAACACTATTCTATGTGATTTGTGTTGAAAAAAGAAGTAACAAACCATATCTTCATTCTATTTTTATTGTAGGGATATAAGTTCAGACTTATACGTGTGGAAACGCCAATTCTTCTAGCAGTCAACGGCAAACTCCTTCAAAAAGACCAAACAGCAGGTGTTCAAATGTCCATTTCCAGAAAATTTGATTGACAGTCATTTCTTCCCACAGAGGATTGAGGAATAAATTGTGTTTTGAGACATCAGTGAAACTTTTTGTGTACTAATAAAAATGTGATTGATTACAATATCTTAAACGTCTAAAATTTAACTAATATTTTAATTTTTAACTGTCCATGTAGTATGTTTCACAAATGGCTGTGAATAGACCAGAACTATTTAGATGATTTCGGATCTATGACTGATTTTAAAAGAACAATGAGTGAATCTATTTGATGTATGATTTATTGTCAAAAAAATAGCATTTTTGTGGATATATTATATTATGATTTTGTAAATACTTATCACTGAATAAAAACATTGAAATATTTTTTCCACTAATAGAAACTCCTCAATATATTCTTCATGGCAAAGAGGTTTATACTATTTTTTGAAAAAAAGGGGAAGACTTGGTTAGTGACAAAAATAGAGATATAAATTTGAACATTGAATTTTAACTCTAAACAGATTCTATAAAAGTAGAGTAATTAATCAAAGTACTCTTCAAAATGAAATACCATCAAAATAAGAAATTTATTCCTTACATCAAAATGATTTTGACAAAAGAAAACAGTTGAATCAATTATTACAAATGCTTTCGTATGACACTCAGTTTATACCTAACCTACTTCCAAATGACGTCACTGACACCATGTTGGTTAGAATTGTGCGAATTTAATGTTTTTTTTTGTGTTCAATAAGCATAAGCATCAATGTATAATTTGAGAGGATTCAAAAATTGTTTAATTGCCAAAAGTCTATTCTTATTCCATAGATCATTATTATGAGGGATAAAAACGATATTAATCAATATATTTATTACTTAACAAATAAATATATATAATTGTCGAAATATACACAGCCTAATTGTATGATTGCATTCAATTACTAGAAAAATGTATAAGAATCGTATATCAAAATATATGAAAAACCATCAATACATTATTCACTTGTACTAGGAAAATTCAGCAGGACATAATTCACTCACAATTGGAGGAACAATTTCTTCTAATTTAGGGTATAATCAGTCTGGAAAATTGATAATGGATAAAATCACATTGCACCTACTGCGGCGTTGAAGCATCTTCAGGTTTTTCCAGATCAGAATGTTCCACTTTTCTTGGTATTGCACATATTCACGAGTCTTTTCGAAAAATCGTTGAAATTTCCTATAAAGAATTGGCCACGTTTAGGAATCATTTTTGAAGCACTGGAGTTTATTTACTAGGCAGCAGAATAACAAAAACCACATTCTTTGGTTTCACCATAATTATAGATTCAAAACTTCAAATTTAACGATGAAGTCGAATGAATCTTAATGAAAAATAAGGAATTTGGTTTCTTATCGATACGATATTGGTTCACATTTAGGAACTAGCCCATTATTTCAAAATTTCATTGTCATTTTTCAGGGTTTGATTTCTCTCAATGGATGGTGCCCAATTAAGAGATTTATTGGATCTTGCAGAAAATATTCTGTGGATTCACAATTTGAGTTCTTCACCATCACACTTTTTTCACAAGTTGCTTTCCCACAATTTCAGATAATTGTCTAGCACTTCTTCGAACCACCTTCTCTTTTGGGGATCTTTGAAAGCTGGCGCTAAAGTTCTCATATCGAGCTCTAAAATAGCCTCATTTCTGAGTATGTTGTTGAGCCCAAGAAGTAGTTTATTGTCACCGTGTAGTTTGAGAAGACTTGGATAAGAAAAGATATAGTAGTTCACGCGTAGTTTAGCTGATGCCCATCGTTCAACCTGAAAAAAATAACACATGTAAATTTTATGATAAAAATTTTTTGCAAACTTCATGAAATAAAAGGATGTGGTGTTTATAAGAAATTCTAGAAAAGCTCTAACTGGTCTGCCATGACGAAAATGTTGTCGGTTAGTTTATCTATACACTAGACAGACGGACAAACATGATATATTTTGAAGACGAATTCGTCTTTGGGTTATGGAACCTTATCGTTTGAGACCATTCTCGGTAAGAAATTCGAAAATTACAGACATTGTGACGAAATGGTAGAGCGAAATGTTCAGCGCTCAAAAATGTGCCTACTTTTTCAATGAAATGTGAATGAGGGAAGTTGAATATAGTAGCGACACAATAACCGCATATGTTGATTTATTTACCGGATGTAAACAAAAACTAACGAAACTGGATGATTTCAAGGGGATTTTCAACTGAAAAGTTGCCGGAAATTGAATTATGCGAAGGGTTTGAATAATAGTTCAATGCATGCATGAGTTGTTATACACAATGGAATGGTCGGAATTACATTTCAAATTTCACAAAAGAGGTAAAATAATCGATGAGAATTTTAAAATATAAGACTGAACTTTACAGTGAAGATTCAAACTTCGTTTCTAAGTATGAACTTTCTATTTCAATGGATAACAAGGAAACTCATTGATATATTTTGTCAAGTAGCATATCTAAGAAGTAAAATGTAGGTATAAATGAGGCATCATAGCAAAAACAATAAGGATCACAAATCTGGGGGGCGAATCATCCCTTATTTGAAAGAGCAGCTTCAGAAAGTGTTCTATTGTTTTATGAACTATTTCTGGAATATTCCAAATAAATTACTTCTCTTACCGAAGTATTACCACTAGCCACTTTGATTTCACCCATGTGGTCAGCATACCATGGACTGAAGAAATTTCTCAGGTCCATACTCTCCAATTTTTTGACTGACCTATTACTCAGTCGTTCCTTGATTCTTTTGTACACTGGCTTTCTGTAAACGAATACCTGCAAAAAAAAACATATTTTCAACACAATTTTTGTCACAGTAAAAGTGTTTAAAAGCTTAATTTTTCATGATAAATCCTCTGAAACTATACTTGAAAAAAGAGTTGACAAAGCAGAGCAAGATATTTCGTCTAGTTCAAAATGGTGAAGTAGTTTTTGACTGCTTATTTCCCGAAAAGAGCTCTAAATCTTTTTGTCGCGATGTTTTTATTTGGATATCTCTAGTCTATCAGAGTAATTACTCTGATGTTCATGTCGAATCTTAGGAAGATGGTGTCATCATCACTCCTCATCTATAAAAACTAACAGACAACAGAGACATAATAAGAAATCACATTTTATTACGTTTCTGTTTCCTTTTACTGTTTTCGAAGGATAATTGTCGTAAGATAAATTGTGAAAATTTCAGTTGAAAATGATAAAACATAGAAACCAAAATTCATTATTTAATTTCAATTAATTTTTCAATCCACCATAGAGGCAAATGCAACTATAATCAAAGTGTTGATCTGAACAATGCAACGAGGAAAATTTAAGACCTAATAAATAGTAGGCAGGATTTCAACGAGAAAGATTTTTTGTCATTGTTGAAACGTGTAGGATCGTTGTTGTACTTGAACTGTCGTCATAACAACCATATTTGAGATCATTTTCCTTTAGCGGCGGCCAATTTCTTATGTTGGTTTCTTCTTCTTATGGTAACCTCAACTTCCTATTCACTGCTGTTCCTTAATGGTTTAGACACAGGTTGAATACAGAAGAATTTATGAAATTTTATACACTGAGATATATATTTTCACTTGATTAGTTTCGTAATTCGGAATAAGAAAGCATTCATTATGTAATCAATTAATACTTGCGGTAGCTTTAATTTTTACGCATAATAATTTCTTTAATTGAAGAACGCGAGGGGAAAATTAGAAGGAGGAAAATGGGCTCATTGGATATTTTTTGTACTTCTTAATGAGCAAAAAATCTATGATATTTTATTCAACATACTGCCACGAGAATTGAGAATTCCCAGAAATTTAGTATTATGTAGTCTGATGAAGTAGCAGTATCGACGAAACTTCTTGCAATACTAAATAAGCAAGAACGATTCAATTCTCACTTTTTTGCACCATAAATTTCTAACAAGTTTCGTAGTTCTTAATTTTGAATATGTGACAACACAGGGATTTGAGGGTATAAATTCTTAGTTGCTTAGTTTTTATGAATCTGTGTCCATATAATTTCTCAATTTTTGAGCTACAGGGTGTTAAAGTTTCAACAAAAACGAATGTTTTCACCATAACTTCAAGAACTTCATTAGATATCTGTGGAGCTCTCTTTTCACAACTAATCTAAGATTATACAATGTTATTTCTCTCAATCCTTCAAATCCTTATTTCCTGAAATAATTAAATTCAATTTACCTAATCATATTTATCTTTGGAAACTGTTGGTCCGTAAGAATATCAAGATATAAAATTAACACTTCCATAAAGGATTCCTAAAATAATTTTTATTTAGAGAAAAAAAAGTGGCGTGCATAATATTTTTTCGAAAATATCTAGATCACAACTGGTACGAATGCCACAGGATAAAAATTGAAATACTTTTGCTATCAAATAATGGTCCTGAAGCTCGCAAAATATCTACAAAGATACAGTTATAGGAACAAAGGAAAATATTCTTTGGGTAATTTTGAGAAAAAACCTATAAACATGATCCCCCGAACGCTTTGTTTTCAAGATACAGGGTTTCTTGTAGTCCTATATTGTGATGATTATACCAGTTCATCTAATCTACAGATCTACAAACTGGGTTGATAAGTACCAAAACATTTTTTATTTGTTGGTAATCTAAACAATGCTCTTGAACACAAGTCAAGAGGAGTTTTTTTCTCTGCATTTCTAACATCCAAGCTTGCCCCATGATCTACTAATAACTTGGCTTCTCTTTGTCTGTCTTCTTCGCATGCTAAAATAAATATAATATAATTAATTTTTTCATCACAGCTTATTAACTGGATCTTTCTGAACATTTGGATTTTCCTGAGGATTACTAGAGAATTGTTTGAAATTTTGTTCCCGAAATCGGTAACAGATACGACCAAAACTACAAGAAACCAAAAAGATTAGTAAGGAATAGTTTCTTTTAACATTTTTCTAAATTACCAGTGCCCCATAAAAAAAATCAGGTAAAAAGAAGTGAACAATGTTCCAGAAAAATATTACCCTGTAGATTTGTATTCTAAATGAGCATATTACATGATGAAATCTTTAAAATGGAATATCTATATCTATCTATAAAAAACTTAAGTTGAATAATATATTGTGGAAGGGAAGGTGCCATGAAAATAACCTTAAAAAAAAATCAAACTTCAACACCCTGCATCTCGAGAATAAAACGTTTGCGGGCTCATGTTTATAGGATTTTTTTTCTTCTTAAATGATCCTAAGAATCTATCATTTTCGTTCGTATCTATAATTTAGGAACACCCTGTATATTCATCTTTTCTTCAAACATTATGACACATAATTTCTTTCGAAATGCAAGTAAACATTGACCGTGATTAAGATGTAGCATCATGAATTTTAGTGGTGTATAGGTCGATTATATTATCGATAAATAAAACATGCACGGGATTACACAACGTGTTAACTTTCGATTATTCGTATTTATAAGGGTTAAGGCTAGATTGAATATTAAATGTATTCGTGCGACATACTTTTCCACCGCACGGGACAGTGAAATATGAAGAGTTGATAGTTGAAAGCGTTAATTTAATGCACGTCTATTTGTATGCTGCTCATTTCCGTTTTTGTCCCAATCTGTTTGTCATCTTCAATAATAAGTGATGGGTAGGGTCAGTATCTGGATTAGTGGCCGTTAGCTTATTCATATTGTCAATTCTCTATTATTCTCTAATACAGAGTGATTCACCGGGATGGCCTATTAGACGTTTATGGAAAACTAAGTTCATGATATTCGTATGAACATTTTTGGTCCAAACCGCAGCCTTATAATACTACGTATTTGCAGAATCGAAAAAAAAAATTCGAAAAAAGCTCTTTCTGCCGAAATATTCAAAAAAATGCGATTCCCCTCGCCACCATTTTTTTAAAAACTCAACGGTTCATGAGTTAATGGGATTCTTCATTAACTCATGAAACGTTGAGTTTTCACTCAAGGTATGGCATAGGCCAAAATTGTCATCCAAAAAGCTATCTGATGAAGCGGTAATATATTGGGTGTGCCATTTGAAATAAGGAAGTAGTAGTCTGTTTCCGGTGTAACCGGTAGCTGTAGAGATCTGAAAATATTTTAGGGAGAAAAATCATTGTCTCAAACCCCAATATGCAAATTTTCAGCTCAAATATATTATTAGTTTTCCATAAACGTCTAATAGGCCTTCCTGGTGAATCCCCCTGTATAAGTGGTACGATCAATATGTATATATTTGGACTACTCCAATTATAAAAACTTGATAACTTTTAAATAAATAATGAAATACTTAGGCTTCAGGCAAAGATAGTGCGTCTCAAAAAAATTAATATAGCCTCACTATGATAATATTAAATTGAAGTGAATTTGGCATAGACATCTAATTAATGCTCTTGCTACATAGGTGATTACTTATTATGTAAAATTTGTTTAAACGTCTGATTTATAACCCCCAAACGAGGATACTTATTAATTTCCATCTTGATGAGAACTTATTTTTGAAATGTCGATTCGTGATGTGAATCCATTTTATTTTTCATTCATTAATGATGTGTGAATTCAGTTTCCAGCAAGTAAATTATACTTTCGTCCTTCGATTCATCTGCAATCTAATGATTATATTCTTCTCCTGCATCTTAAGTTGAATAAGTGCCAAGGTATTGGACATCATCAACACAATAGGTCATAATATTTATGCGAAAACAATCAAACTGAATTGGGTACTACATTGTGACTTGAAACATACATAATTGTATTTATTTTATAACGGTAGTATTGTTTTATATTTTATCTTTATTCGATTGACTATTGTCTATATTTGAGATCTGGACATAATGATAAACTTTTCCAAACATCCATTTGGAATTTTATATAAAAAGTTTAATGGAGACAAACTGTAAAAAAATTCTCAGAAAATTACAACACATAATGATGAATTTCATATGGGAACATGTATTCCTTAGGATGATAGATAATTCAATATTTTGTGAGGCTAAGTTTGTAAATTCGTTAGATTTCTCATATAGCCATACTTTTCGACTACTTTTTTGAGTTGATTATACTTGTTTATCGAATCTTTATTAACCTTCACTACAGATTCGGTATAAATGAGTACCAAAACTTATAATAAATTTTTTTATCACAGCTTACTAACTGGATCTTCATAATAATTTGTATATTCCTGAGAATTACCTACTTGAGAATTGTTCTTTCTCGAAATCGGTAGCAGATACGACAAAACTACGAGAAACCAAGAAGTGGAGAACTAGAACAAAGTTTCTTTTTACATTTTTCTGAACTACAAGTTCTAGAGGAAAGAAGCGCGCACTGTTCGAGAAAAAATATCACCCTGTAAATTTGTATTCAAAATCAGCATATCACATGATGAAAACCTTAAATAACTTGAAAAAATCGAACTTCAACACCGTGTATCTTGAACTTTCGTCACTTCCGTTTGCACTTTCAATTTAGGAACACCCTGTATAATCGAAAGAATGATATCGAACCTTCCAAGTATACATTTATTATATTATTTATGATGTTTCTCTTCCTCAAGAAAATTGTTACAAAGTGATAAATGACAATGTGTTGAAAGTATCAGGTAATTCTAAGTTTTGATAGCATGTCACTTTGCATGTTGAGTAATTGTTTTCTATTATAGCTGATTGAATCTTCAATTATGAAATTTCGTGAAAAAATAACCTACTCGAATATCGACTTGAATAAGCAGGCAAAAACTCTGACTTATTTAACGTTAGTGCATTTTTTGTCCTAAGTGTTGAGATATTTTCCGATGAAAGAGGAAGTAATAGGCCATTAGTATAAAATTCGCAAATTTTTTCCTCATAATATTCTATGCAATCAATTTTGAGAATAAATTAAATTCACATATGATATCATTTAATTGTTACCGAATGTACAAAGTAATTGACCGATTGTTGTGATATACTCCACATCAAAAATTGTGAAAACATGTGAAAAATAGGAAGATAGGTACCTAGCACACGAAATATATTAATAGTCCGAAAACAATGCCTTACAACACGGATGGTGATGTGTAATTTGATGTTCAACAAAACGAGAGCATTGCATAATTTTCCATATATTTGGTCTAATTTCAGTGTCCGTATTAGGTTCATGTTCCGAATTCATTGCTTCTGGATGTCCCATCACCATGCACAAGAGATGTACCAAGGTCGCGAACATTGTAGAATAAGAACTCATTAATTATTATTTTAATGAAATATGAAATAATTCCGAAGAGGGACAAGGATGTTTGATACGAAACTGAAAAGTTTTTGCGAACATTGATTGCAAAAAATTATTTCATTTGTCTTACACTAACTTCTAACTATTATACGTTTCGAGCATTTTAAATCATTAAATTTTAGGAACCATGGGTCATTTATTATTATTTGCATATAATTTTCTATGTCGAATATTAAATTATTAATGATTATGGAAACCATAAATATTTATATCTGTATATAAATGATGTTACCTATCATTCTTCAATTTTTTAAAATTCGAAGAATCGTCTCATAAACTTGCTTTTATTTCCAAATCAAATCGTAACTATTTTATTTTCTATTATTCTATTAAAATGAATGTTCACGTTTATTTTTGTATTTATTATGTGGCCTATTTTATAATGGCCAATAAATAAATAAATAAATTAGAGGAATATATCGTTATTTTCTGTTATAAGTGGACTTTTGAGGGTTCGTTCTCCGAACAGATCGATCTATCATTTCGTCACGATGTCTTCTTTATCAATATTGAGACCAGAATCAAAAATTTCAGCTCCTCACTTCAACACAGTGATTTCCTTTTTCCTAAATTTTGAAAGCCATTATTTTGATGATTTGAGATATTGCAAGATGAGATATAAATCGGTATAAAATTTGGAGTGTTTGTTAAGCGTTTTAAGACGATGCTTTTCATTTTTTTTGTCGTTTCAGTTGGTCAACTGGAAAAATAGGAAATCGAAGTATACGAATACTTCAATTTCTTTTTGTGACATACCTACGATTAAAAATGAATCAATTAATCCAAACCTAGTAAGAACGCACAAATCCATTTCAATCGATGAAGTAATAGGATTATCTCCGAATAATTTGTAGACGATATTACACACTACCTTAACAACTAGTTTAACAGACTTTGGAAAGTGCATGTTACTCTCAATTCAAGAGTTATTGCAGAAGATTCGGTTTTATGAGCCATTTCGAACGAGTACTGTTAACCAATATTAGGTATTGGGTCATGCTGAAGAATATAGGAATTTTGTTACTGTTGGTAAAGAGAAAATATCTAGTAACAAAGATATACTATTTGTGCTTTTTACAAAAGTAACTCTTTGAACTTAAAGCCATATACGTTGCGATATTTCGTTGAGATTTTTAAATTTTTGGACAGAAGATTATCATCATGCGGTATCACGCAAAATACAAGAATTTTTTTTCATAAATATAGACTCTTTCTGCGAATTATATGAGATTTTGAGCGCTTATGAGTATCAAATTCCAATTCCAATCGAAATTTTTTTACAAGAAAATAGCCTTTTTTTCCCGAAAGAAACTACCTAATCCATTTAGTTTAGGGTAAGGGATATTAAAGAAGATCAGTTCAATTTGATTCGATTGACATATTTTGTACAGGGTGGGCCAAATTGTACACTTTTGAAGGGGAAGTCTATACTAGATAGGCGAAAACTGATATCGGTGTTTGAGGGCCAATTTTCATGAGAAACTCTTTGGCGAAAACCTCTACTCCATCACCGTACATAGTTACAGGGTGTTTTTCGAAAATGTTCATTTTCGAAACTTTTCTTCTGTTAAAAATTTTTCATTTCTGAAAAAACATTTTTGTAGCAATTTTTTACGGAGAATTCAATGAAGTTATTTGAATCTCACTATTTCCTGCCAAGAAGGTGCTTCATGACGACCTAAAAGTGTTTTAGTTTTGCAAACTGTGCCTGCGAAATTTTCACCATTTTTGTAGTGAATTCTAACAATTTCAATGCATTTTTAGTACTGACTCAGTTTTCATTAGTCAAATGTCAAAAGATTGACAGCTTTAAAAGTGACAGCTGCCTATTCAAAATGATACCTCTTATTGGAAAGCCCTTAAGCATATTCTCATCAAAACAATAGGTAACTCACCTGGTAAATTGAATTGCCCGTGGTATACGAATGGATGTAGTGAGATCCGTATTTCCTGATGAACATGATGACGCTGGCCACGTCGCCCACCTTGATGTTGTCGATCTCTCTGGCGACGACGTCCACCAGGTTCACGTTGTTGGGCACCCTGGTGAGCTCCGCGTTCGTCCTGAACCTCGACAGCCTGACCAGGACGTAGCAGTGGTCTTTGTGGATGAAGGAGGAGTTGATGCCCAGGTTCCTGGCTATCGTCTCCGACGCCCAGCTCCCGGTGAAGGCCAGCCAGGGCTTGTCCAGACGTTCGAACATGAAGTGACGGAAGTAGGCCTGCAGAAGCTGCTTCAGGTTGTCGCAGAACTCCATGTGGAAGTCTCCGTCGAATATCTGGGGATGGTGATGTTTGTGTGTTAGGTGCAGATTGAAGGTTATGTTATTATGTATTGTTTAAGGGGTGTATCGGTTTCAAAGCGGTGTACAACTTTGCTTCCGCCGTTTTGAAATACAATAAGCTTGGGTAAACATAATGCCATCGAAATATTAGTCGATTTGTGTCTGCATCATAAAGTCATACTTGATTAAACATGTTAGCTTACGAGCCAAATTCTCGTAATTTGCGGGAGGCTTCAATTTTCTGTTTTAATTTGAAGAAATCTGCGGCTGAAGCTAATCGAATGCTCTCAAATACCTATGGTGAGGCCGCTATTGGTGAAAGAACAAGACGAGAGTGGTTTCAACGCTTCAAAAACGGTGATTTTGACTGGTCGAAGACCAGTATGGCGGTGAAAAGAAAAGGTTTTCGAAGATTCAGAATTGGGGGCATTACTGGATCAAGACTCATGTCAAACGCAACAAGAATTGGCAGCATCATTGGAAGTGACGCAACAAGCCATTCCGAAAAGCCTGAAAGTCATGGGAATGATTCGGAAACAATTGGGTGCCGTACGAGTTGAAGCCGAGAGATGTTGAACGGCGTTTGTTTGCTTGTGAACAACTGCTTGCAAGGCAAAGATGAAAAGAATTTTTGCATCGCATTGTGACTGGAGACGAAAAATGGGTTCATTACGATAATCCCAAGCGCAGAAAATCATGGGAATATCCCGCCCATGCTTCCACGTCGACGGCCAAACCGAATATTCACGGTTCCAAGGTCATGCTCAGTATTTGGTGGGACCAGCTCGGCGTAGTGTATTATGAATTGTTAAAACCGAATGAAACAATCACAGGCGATCGCTATCAAACGCAATAAATGCGTTTGAGCCGTGCATTGAAAGACAAAACGCTGCAATACAACGAGAGACATGATAAAGTGATTTTACAGCATAACAATGCTCGACCCCATGTTGCGAAAGTGGTCAAGACATAATTGGAAAGGTTGAAATGGAAAGTCCTACCCCTCCCGCCGTATTCTCAAGACGTTGCTCCCTCGGACTATCACTTGTTTCGATCAATGGCACACAGACTGGCTGACCAGCACTTCCGGTCATATGAAAAAGTAAAAAATTGGATCGATTCGTGGATCGTTTCAAAAGATGACCAGTTTTTTCAACGCGGGATTCATACGCTGCCCGAAAGATGGGAGAACGTAGTGGCCAGCGATGGACAACACTTTGAAGCATAGATGTATAACCATTTTTTTCAATTGAGCCTCGAATTTGGGAAAAAAGGCGGAAGCAAAGTTGTAGGCCTATGTAATAGCTCGTTTTACCTGTTTCCTGTTCATCCTGGTTGGATAGACCGCGAAGGGATCGATCCCGTTGAAAATGTCTATGGTGGGCTCGCGGAAAATCCATGTCGTGTCGTTTCTGGGCACCACTTTGATGCTGAGGCTCAAGTACCCGTATCTCGTGAAGATGTCGATGGACCTGCCCACCTTGAGGGTGTTCTCATCCGGCCCGTAATCTTGCGAATACCCTATAGTGACGGTGGTCAGTAACACGAGCAGCTGCGCTCGACACCACATTCTGAAGGTGGACGGAACCCGCTGAAACAAAATTTTTACATAAAAAAAATTTTCTTCAACAAAAAAATTTTCTTCAACAAAAAATTTTTTTTTGTCATTATCTTGTTGCAGTTACAATACAATCAGCTTTAACGTTGAGAAATCGTTGGTAGTCAAATTACAAAACCAGCATACCTCAGACGGATCCATGTGGTAACCCTGCTTCAGTTATTTCACTTAGATCTTACATTACATTACAACAAATCTATTGAATATGTATTATTGCAATACTTGGAATATTTGTTGAATCCTGTCGTTTCTACTGAAGTTTGATTGTTTAATCTATACAGAGTGCTCAACTTTGTTGGATAATCGTATAAATGATTTTCAATAAATCTAAGCTCATCAGCTCAGAAAAATTTCATCATTATTTTAATATACAGGGTGTCCCGTAAATACCACGATCCATTCACCGAGGGGGAATGTAGATCAAAGGATAACCCACCTGCTATGACAAAATTCCCATTATAAAAGTCTTACCGTTTTCGAGATATATTTTTTTTTAACATAATGAATTTTAATAGAAACAGCCATATCTTTTTTCTTTTAATAACCAATAACTTGTCCGATACCTTTTTGAAATTACTATAAAATAGACAATTTATTGGTGTAATGTGCAGCAGTAGCTCAGTACATTTTGGTTTCACTACGATGAGCAATACGAAATAATCCATTACCAAAATTTTCAATAAAAATATTTCTCACAGCCTCCCTTTAAAATTTTCGGAGAATGTTTTTAATGTTAACGTTAAAATCATTCTTCAGCAATATTTTACTGAAAACATTAACCAAAAAGGTGTAAAATTGTACCAACCGTAACAGCAGAAATTCATTATTTTCAAAAAAAAAATATCTCGTAAACGGTAAGACTTTTATAATGGGAATTTTGTCCTAGCAGGTGGGTTATACTTTGATCTACATTCTCCCTCGGTTTGACGTGGTCTTTGCGGGCCACCTTGTATATCAAGACAAAATTCAGAGGAATCTGACCAATAGATTATGAGTTATTGAAATTTTGTAAAAAAAAATTAATTCCAATTATGATTCTCATGAAATTTCGCGTGAACAATCGTTTTACTATTTTCTATAATTTCAGTTTGAACAGATGGGCATTTTTCAGTTATTGAAAACACGAAATATTATATGGTATAAAACTGGAAGGATTTCGATCAATAACGAACATAACCAAAATATTCAGATCCAGAAAACTTAACCCTTAAAATTTCAAATTTTTAGCACATTCCGTTCGAGAACTGAATTTGACCTAGAAATTTTCTTCATTGAAGGGCACTCTCGGCTCAAGCTCAGAAAAATACAGACATTACAGACACAAGAAGAAAATAAATCTTCTTCTAATTTTACCATACATCTCGTAAGATCAATAATTTTTCAATTTTCCCATACTGAATGTGGTAAAAAGTTATATGTAATAATTCTTAAATGAAATATTTGATGAATGGTGATATCCCCTTATCTCTATTTTTTTGCTAAGATATTGTGTCTGTTTTACAAGTTGACGGATAGTGTGTGGTCGCCTTAGCTCATAGTCCTTGAATGGGGCATCGAAGTGGCTATTACCACCAATTTACAAGTGTAGTCGACAAATTACAGAAACCAGATTTGGTCTAAATATAATGATATACTTTCATTACTCAAACTACCAGACGTTGATTCCAGTTTTGAAACTCGGCAATCAGTGTCACTCATTCACGATTGTTTCTAATGAGATTTTCAGCTATTCAATTCGCGATTTCGCAAGATAGAAACAGAATTTTTCTAGGTATTATTACCGAAGCAGGTGCCAGGTGTACGTTAGGTCTTGACTTTGTCACAATTATATTATCGAGTGGGTTCTTCAGAAATTTTCAATTCGTTGTATACCGGTGAATGATCTTGACACTTGGGAGAGAATCGTTGCAGCTTTTTTCGTTTCAAGATTGAAATCGATCTCACAATTGATGAAGTATGTCAAGGTATTGCAACTTCTAGGTCTTCGGAATATCTTTCGATCAAAAGCTTGGATTGATGAATTTTATATAACTTGTTCCGAACAAAATTCATGATGATTAATAAATATAAGAATGAATTTGAATGTTTATGTATTATTGTATTAATGTGAGCATCCTTTGAGTTGGGAAAAAATGAGAAAAGCGAACGAATATTAATGCGAACTTGGGGATCACAGAATTGTTTCTTGAAAGAAGAGCGCTAAGATATCCGAAAGTCATGTAGGTATATCTTGATTTCTTCTAGAGTCACAGGGCGTTTCTTGAAAAATGACATTCAAATATTTTGCTGTATCTATGATCCGTTATCATATAAACCATAAAAATTACTGAAAAAAACTTTCTAGAAATTTTCAAATATCTTGAACAGAAACCAAGCGAAATATTTGAAACAATATTTTTTAGAAACGACCTGTAATTCGAGAACGAATCAAGATATATATGCTTTCTGATATCTCGGAGATATATTCTCTAAATTTCATAGTTCTTGATGCTCTCAGTGAGTATGGATCCTAGAACACCCTGTATTTCATTGTACAATGACTAAATAACAATAAGTAAACGCCAATGTGTCTCTTACCGTTACTCTGTATGAAATTTTTATTGTACACAACCTCAGAGTAATAAACATCGATAGAGGGAGCATATGTCATTTTCAGTTTGCAAATTTTGTCCCCAACATGAACTATCAAATTTGACAAGAAGCGCGCGAAAATGAAAACATATAAGTGATACGATATTTCACTCAATTCGCGAGTTTCTCCACAAAGAACGCACTTCTTATGTCCCATAGTCAATCAACGTTTCATATCAGCTCAAAATATATTGTGATGAATACCTAAATATATCAGAAATTCAGAAAACAAACTTCAAGCGCGCCAAACGACGTGAAACAACCGATGACAGTAGGAGAGCAAAAGTTGCCAAACCTTGTAGCAGGTAGATACAGAAAATAATAAATATTCTGCTTATTAACAATTCGACAATTTGTAAAAATATCGGCTTCCAAATATTCAAATTTGCACATTCAATCGGTAATCATTCAAATAAATATATTTTATCCAATAAAATATAGGTTCATAACGATTCATTAAAATTGTGGATTTGAAAATATATCACAATCCGACAACGAAATCTAACCATGTTGGGGACATGTAAAAATTGCGTATACTTTCTCTATCTATGTTTATTACTCTATGGTTGGACCCATAGACTTTCTTGTTCTACAAACTCTACAAAATACGAAATATTCAGAAAAATTCAGGCTGCTTCCTACTGTTTTGTGATTATTAGAATTTCTATAAATATGCAGCCGCAATTCCCAGTTCCCTATAAGAAGAACTGAACAAAATCAATTGAATAAATTTGAAAAAATGCGAGTTCATAGCATCTCCCCGATTCGTTATGTAACTTTAATGAGATTATAACAGTGACCTCGATCACTAGTCCGCTTCTACACACCATAAACAAAATTACATTAACCGCTGTGTTATCTGCATCAGTACCTGTCTTGTAGGACGAATTTGTTGACACACACCACACACAAGAATGTTAATTTACGGAACAAGTTGATTAACACTTTTATCCTGGTAAGTGATAGTGTTCAGGACGGACCAAAGCGTGATTGACACAAGAGTGAATATCGAGAAAGACTAGATCATTTTTGAGAATGGGTTTCGAATTTGGAAAATAGGGCGATTTCAAGTGGTCTAACTCGATTGGAGGCAGACGCATACCACATGGCCCTATCTTTGGGACATTATTAAACCTTCCGCATTCATTTACTGGAATCACTTCGCGATTGGTTTGAATGTTATTTTTATTGATTGGAGCCAATTGATGGCTCGATATTCTGATACATTTTCAGAGAGCTACTTCTCATTCCAATGGAAAGTATTTTAATCGATCATGGAAAAAAATTAAGGGAGTCCTATCATGCGAAAAGTTTATACATTAAACTTTGATATTTTTCCATAATAGGAATAATTAAGTTTCAAATAACTCGTTAAAATAATTTAGTGTATTATATAGGATTTTTAATGAATTAGTGTACGCATGCTGTCATCTAAATGCAGGAGAATTCGTATAGTCTGGGTCAGTGTTAAAAATTGTCTCAAGTCCATTCGTTTTACGGTTTTATCGAAAACTTTCATAAATTTCATGAAAATTAAGGATTAAGTATTGTACAATGACTAATATTCAGTTCTAGTTAATAATAATAGTAATGCAGATCCGGAGTAAAAAAATTATATTTTTATTGTAAAATACATCAATACATGAATTTTCTCAGAAACAAAGGTACGCTTATAAACTGCAATGAATACCCTGAAAACAAGCCTATTGGTAATACTGACACACTTCCTATTCACATTTTATGGTACAATAAGGTCGAATATACTTCAAATCAATATAAATACGGACCTGTATAATGTATACAACACCCTCTATCTCCTAAACTCTAAATAAATTTTCATTTTTCAACACTGATCAAGAGTATTCTATTTGCACTGGTAGCATGATCATTCATGAAACACCTTGTATGTACAAACGAAAAAAACTTTGCGAAATAAGATTTCATCTTTAGCTATTCGATCGGAGACCAATTCAACCTTCGATGAAAAGTTCCATTGTCTAAAACACCGGCAAAATCTGGCTATTTCGAGAGAATAACATCCATATTTCATCGAATGAAATCGAATTCAGGTATGCAGTAACAATTGAGCATTGAAATTCTTGTAAGAGGTCACGGGGCCAGGGACCAATATTGTTCTCACTGTTTCTCAGCACAAGTTTTGCGTAATTTTGGCGTAGAAATTATTATAAAAAAATTTCAAGTAATGTAGTTCAGCGATTTTTGTGAAATAGAAATGAGAAAGTTTACCGTAGTTTCAAACCGTTTTCTTACAATCAAGTATCACAAGAAACACGCCAAATCATCGAAGGACAAAATTCAATACTTGAGCTTGACTTGACTTGATTTTAGATATTTATGGCTTGACTCAAGCTACTTGATATTACTTGAACTTGATATGCACGCGTCGCACGGCATATATTTCTGCAAATTTGTGCGCGTTTAGACTAAATAAGGGGATTCCTCGAGCGCCGAGAGTCTGAAGCATTCGCCAGTGTGACTTCATTAGTAGTTTTCTCATATTTCTATAAAATCTCTTGATAGATTTTGGAAGTTTCAGAAATATCTTTTCAAACTTGGCCAAAATGGCCAAGGATTTTTTATCAACGACAGCATCTTCAGCCCCTGTTCAAAGACAATTTTCCAGAGCTGCTTTTACAGTTACAAAAACCGCAATAGGTTAGGCGACAAATCTATAAGATGCCTCATGTGTCTTGGATCCTGGATGGAAAATTATGAAATCAAACAAAGCCTGGAGGTTTCTCAATATTAAGACACTTGATTTTTTTTTTTTCATTTTGTTATGATTTATAGTGATTTAATTTATGTTTTTATTTGAAAAAAAAATATATTTCCGGTTCTTTTATATAATAAGTTTAATGAATAAAGTGTTTTTTGCAAGGTTCCTTCTCATTTCATCATTTCATTATTTTTTCATTGTTGTGACACTACACAATAAAACTGCTAAAAATCAAGTAGCTTGATATGATTCAAGTACTTGAAAAATAAATACTTGACTTGAGATTGAAAAACTACTACTTGACTTGAGCTTGACTTGAAATCAAGTCAAGCTCAAACCAAGTAGCTTGAAAATCAAGCCTAATTATCCCAAGTACCTTTGTTTAAATTGTTCAACTTGTTAGTTGATATTGTCACTCACCTTGTCAAATAGTTTGCACTACCTTAAACACCGTATAAGAACCTAAGCGTGGAATAAGATATTATATAACGGCCACTAACAAATACTACACTTTAAAGTCAGCAAAAAAAAATCAAACGTGCTTGAATGCGATTGGAGGGTTTGCGATTGCGATTGAGATCAGAGGGTAAGAAAAAATATTTCAGAAGTCAAGAAAAACTGCTCATCTATCTTTCACCTTCGCACGTCCTTATTATATTTAGTGAATTGTCCTCTACCTGACTGAACCTAGATATCCTCATCAACTTAACAAACGTGTTCTACTAAATAGAAGCGAATTCTTTAGGTAATATTGTAACATGCTGTTACGTCGAAACATTTTTTTGTTATAATTTTATTTATTATTGGGTGCTGAAGTCTCCCAGGGTAATCCTTATTTTGTGTAGAACTTAGATTATTCATTGTTATATTCAATTTGTGTTCTATTTAATGAGTTTTCCCATAGCGACGATACAATGTAAAAATTAGAAAAACCATATAAATTATTCAGTGAGACACATTTTTTTTTATTTGCAAGGTTATATTATGTAATTATCGTACTGCATTCTGTCAATCCAATTGTTCATCATTTTTTCACATAAATCTGGCTGTATTTCGTCAAAAGTACGTTCATGTTGATTTTTATTGATCAGTTGTTGAATTTTATCATCATACACTTGTAAATTAGCATATCCCCAAAGAACGATAACAAAGATGTTGAATCACAAGTCCTGGAAGATAACTGCACCATTTCTTGAGTTCATTTCATAACCCTATTTTGTTTAATTGATTGTTAAGGTGACTGTATGGCAGGTGGCACCGTCTTGTTGAAGCCACATATCATTCAGATTATTCTCAACAACAGCAGGAAGAAAATCATTTAACATATTTCTGAATCGTTCTGTAGTCAACGTTTCTCCTCAACCTTTTTCTTCAAAGAAATATGGACCAATCACTCCGCCATACAGAGACTTCATATGAATCTAAGGGTGTCTCAACAGTAGCGTGTGGATTTTCATGACTCCAAATTCTGAAATTCTGTTTGTTCACATAACTATTCAACCAAAATTGAACTTCATCACTGTATAAAGTTAATCGATGAAATTGTTAATCATTTGTTGTTCAAGAGTAAAATCAGACGTTGTCTAAAGGCTTCAGTTTTTGATCAGTTGAATTTTGTAGACATGTAAACTCAAATCTTTCCTTAATATTCTCCATGTTGTTGAAAGAGAATGATGCAATTGTTGAAAACGACGTGAAACCAAAAAATTTGGATTTTTTCTTACAGATGATGCTAGCAAATCAATATTATCTTGTGTGCTGGCATTCCTTTGACGTAATGGTATACTTGTATCGAATAATGAAAGTTCACTTTTAAATTTGTCTACAATACGACAAATAGTCAGTAGATCAACTGAATAATGTCGTTCATGAATTGTCCTTGAATTTCTTTCAATATTCCCAAAATTGCACTCCAATTTCTATTGGAAAACCCTAAACCCTTTGATAGTGTTATTTAGCATTTTCTTCAGAAGTATTAACCCATAGAATGTTTACTTCAATTCAAACGGTTTTTGTTGAAAATAATAAATAAAATATGATATTATTTGAGTTGGGCGTAATGAAAAATTTTCGAGGTCAATTGTATGCAATCTATGATAGAATGAATGCATCAGTAGTTATCACTCTTTTTCTCCAACGATATAACAAAATCTCGCTACATTCCATTAATAATAAACTTATTCAGAAATGATATAACAAAAACTATGATATGACCACTTCCTTTCATTAGTCGATAATAATTAGCCATGTTTCATAGGAGTGTGAGAATTTGGGTGATAGCGAATATATCTTTACCAATTCACAATTCATTCTTTTCATAACGATTACTCAAACAATAATTTGCTAGTCCTATCATAGAAAGGTGCAAGAAATTTTGAATACTGTGTGGAAATATGCACGTAATGATGAATAACTTGCTTTGAGACAATCGGAAATTCATTGAAAAAGAAGATATGCGAAAATTCAGTGAATTAAGGATGACGTATCAGAATAACACTTGCCTCTCATAGATTTTAATTTGAATGAATCGAAAAATAGGGATTTAGCAAGCCAAGTAGCTTGACATTTTAAACAACTACTTGACTTGAAAATCAAACTCGTGAAAAATTACATGCTTAAGCATGACTTGACTTGATTTTAGATATTTATTGCTTGACTTGATATCAAGCTACTTGATATTACTTGAGCTTGATATGCACGCGTCGCACGGCATAAATTTCTGCAATCTCGTGCGTGCTCAGACTAAAAAGGGGATTCCTCGAGCGCCGATAGACTGAAGCATTCGCCAGTGTGACTTTATTAGCAGGTTTCTCATATTTCTATGAAATCTATTGGTAGATTTTGGTAGTTTCAGAGATATCTTTCCCAACTTGGCTAAAATGGCCAAGGATTTTTTATCAACTCCAGCATCTGCAGCTCCTGTTGAAAGACAATTTTCCAGAGCTGCTCTTACAGTTGAAAAAAACCCACAAGGTTAGGCGACAAATCTGTAAGATACTTCATATATCTTAGATCCAGGATGGAAAGTCATGAAATCAAATGAAGCCTGGAGGTTTCTCAATATTAAGAAACTTTATTTTTTTATTAGTTGTTATTTTGATTTAATTTATGTTATTATTGCAAAAAAATTGATATTTTCGGTTCTGACACAACACAATAAAACTGCTAAAAATCAAGTAGCTTGATATGATTCCAATACTTGATAAATAGATACTTGACTTGAGATTGAAAAGCTACTACTTGACTTGAGCTTGACTTGAAATCAAGATATACGGGGTGATTTTTCTCAAATTATTTTAATACGGTTTCATTTCTTGTAATTTTTTTCCATTCCCTAATTGTCTTAGGCTGCTTAAGGTTGTAATAAATAAAATAACAATTCAATTGATATTCAATTACATTACCGCAAAAATTGAAAGGAAAAGATTAAATGGACACAAAATAGTGCAGTAAACTTCAAATTGTCACGATTAAATTTTCATCACTGAAGTTTTATCACGGTTTGAATCGTCGGTTGGACAACATGTTCTAGGTATCTTATAACAACAGATCGATTTGTACAATTAGTGTTGACGAGTTCAACTATTCTGTATAGCGACGTTAAATGGTTGATAATGAAAAAGCAATTTCTTGTGTGAGAAATCGTTATTGTGCATTTCTCAGAGCGATAGATGAAGCAATACGTATTACTAATCGATCGATTCGAAGGACCTTGAATATGGGTATATGGTTTTTTCGCCAAATTAGTGAGTAGTTTGAACTGGAAGCAAAAATTCAAGGAAGACCTTTGTGTGAATAACTAACGTCATTGCAATGTCTTAATTTTTTCTGTTTCAGGATAAGTTTTATGTCTCTATTGTTTGAGATTAGTTTTGGAAGGCCAAGGTTATGAAAGGGTATGTAAAACTCTTATCAATAAATTTGAAAAAGAAAATATTATCAACTTCACCTTATGATTCATTTTTGATCAAATATCTAGTTCATAAAAAAAATGAGAAGAATGAAACCAAAAAAGTGATGTCGCTGAAACATGAAAATGAAAAAACAAATTTGACATCATTATGAGAGGTGTTATTATTATTTTTTTTTGTCCAACTAATGTATATCGATCTTCGAAAAACCATATTTTTCAATGTCAACTAGTTCAACTTTGAATGTAGATCTTTGTAGATTTAGAGCAGCAGCAAATAGGGTGAAATTATAGTGACAACAACTGTACGTGTATCATCAATTTTTCAAGGAAGAATCAATTCGCCAATTTTCTGAAATCACATCGGCCTCTAGTAAGACTAATCGCTTCCACGAATATTTCGAGTGACGCTAAATTTTTCATACTTCCTCTCTCAGAGATCATCATCGTTAAGTGAATTGGCCAGTTGAAAAACTGATAGGCGTGAAATTTATTATTTCCTCTGTGTTTTGTGAAAACATCGAGTTATGCAGATAACCGGAGGTAATTCTTCATTCACTTTCTTAGACATGAAAGACGTTGGTACATAATTTTGTTTGGGGTAATTATATTCGACTAGAGAAATATAAAGATGCCCAGAGCAAACTGAAGAGGAATAGATAGAGCCGATGGAATTACAAAGTTTTCTTTATTGCAAAAGTTAACCTCTGGGAAATGATTTTAATTAAATTATATTTATGATTTTAAGCCCTAGACTTGCTTGTTCCAGAGACCAGAGGAACTTTTGCCGCATAACAATTTCTAATTTTGAGCTGAGTAAAGTCTTGAATGATAACTTTGTGTCATAGATTTGAATTTTTCTTCTCAATAATTGAAAAAATACACATCCAATCGAACTGAAATTTAGATATCGGTTGCAAAATAGTCAAACGAATGTTCAAGCTGAATTTCGAAACAATTTCTCTTCAATGAAAGATTAAAAAATTTTGCTGGTAAAATTTCGATAACTCAGAATCTATCAGTCCGGTTCAGATACTTGAAAGAAAATTAAACTTTAACACCCTGTACCTCGAAAACAAAGCGTTTGCGGACCCCTGTTTATAGGAGTCGAGGAAATCTGATATTTTCGTTTGTATCCCCAATTTAGGAACACTTTGTATAGGTAATGGTATATAATCGAAAGGGTAATAATTGAACTTTTCAGTAAGAATTTTTCAGTTTTATATGCTTCTTCGTTGCCATAAAAAATGTGCAAAGAAGAGTTGAATTGAAAGAGTTTAAAACATTATAATTATCACGTTATATATTCTATGTTTTGATTGTAGGTAACTCACTTTGTAGGTTAATTGGGTAATTAATTCTATTATAACACTTCATGCGAACACCTACAATTTTGAACAAGTGAGCAATAGTTCCTGCTTTTCTAATTTTCTTATTATTCGTATTTTCATCACCAATCAAAATACTAATTCAAATAGGTATCAACTGAAAAATTCTCATGAAACAAATACATAAAATAGGTATAACAATGAAATAATAATTCGAATCAATCCATTCAATAGGACGAAATGAACCGTTTCTGAAAGTAACGTCTCAAACGTGACATTCAACAAGAACAACCTTTCAATGACACTGGGCGATAAATAAAACCCTAAGTAGAAGGATAAGGTCAAAACATGTGAATGTGTTGAGACAGGTGACCAAACGTGATATGCCATCGATCATTCCTCCTATAGCACAATAGGACTTGATATATACTGGAATTTCGGTGAGTGGTGACTCACCATCAAATCTTCAAGAAAAACATGTTTGCAGGACCTGTTGTATCATTATCTTTCATCCCTTAGGTATTTCAAAGGACGAGGACGTGTTTATTTCGGTGAGTCATCTTATTAAGAACGGACAAATGGTATATCTTTTATGAATGAGTTTTTTGTGTATCTCAGATTGAGAATGATATTATTTGAATTACCAATTAGACCATCTATGTATCACCTAGAATCTTTTCTTCTTGAAGAAAGTTCAATAAAAGTTTTCAGTTTCTCGAATTGTTGTTTCAATCATGATTTGGGTTCGCTGAAAGAACATTTGAGGAAAATATGAAAATCAAATGAAAAAATGAGAACTTCACCGACGTAAAATTTGCACGTTAGTTCAAATTCATATGATTTTTTCATGAAGGTTCAGATGCAGATATTTGCATCAATATACAAGTTCAGTCAATATGTGTTTTTCACAGGAAAGTTTTGGGTTAGTTTTGATTTCTTCGATTTAGTATGTTTTTTGGGGTGTTGAATGCGAATCTGAATTTTTCCACCAAAATTTTATGACGGAACATTGAGAAAAAAAGGGCGAAAATTTTAATTTCTTGGCGGTTTTTTGTATACAGGGTGGCCACTTTTTTAATGGGATTATCAGGGCCGGTTTTCAAGATATCATAAGAAAAGTAAATTATGTCATTTTGATTTTTCTTTTTTTCCCACTTCATTTCAAATATCATCAAAAAATATAACAGGAATTTTTTATTTCACAGTAAATTATCCTCAATTTGACGTAATCAGATTTCGTATCTAACGTTTCGTACTCTCTGGGCCACCCTCAACCTCATTTTTTTCAATACGGACCTGCATATTTTATGACATTTTTCGAAATAACTATTAACGCTGAATTCAAAGTAGATTTTCAGATGAACTTTTTCTCCATTTGACCGACCTCCTAACTCTTATGGTATAAAAGTTACCAATACAATACCATTGAAAAAGTGGCCACTCTGTATAAGTCGGGAAATATTATTTTTTCGTGAATGATTTCTTCATACAAAAACAAAGTCTATAAAATTCCCTACCAATTTTTTTCCATTAAGTTTTTTTGTCCGATAAACCAATCTGGCTCAGACGATAGTCGAAAATTGGCGTATTCTATTTGTCTGCAAAAAACCCACTTTTTGGGGTGGTTTCGATTTCTTCCAATTCATATGTTTTTTTGGGTGCTGATTCCGAACCTGAGATTTGCCACCAAAATTTCGAGACGAAACATTGAAAAAAATATGCAAAAAAAAGGTAAAGAATATTTTTTGGTTTTTTTTTTTCATATATAATATAAATATTTCGTGAATAATCTTCTCATACAAAAACAGAGCAAACGAAATTTCCTACAAATTTCTTCCATTAAGGTGTTTCGTCTGATAAACTGTTCTGGCTTAAACGATTGGTGAAAATTGGCGTATTTTATCTGTCTATACAAGAATCCACATTCTCCCATTCCAAAATTTCAATTCATTATTAATGACATATTTTCTAATCAATAATTTCTTCTTCTCAGTTCAAAAAAACATTTTCAAAATATTCTCTTTTTGAAATTTAGTTTATTTATTTGAATTGGTTTCAATGGATATATTGAGAAAATAATACCGTCGTAGTATTTATACAATAAAGTACTCGAATTCAAATTTTGTATAGGAAAGCCATTCAGGAAAAATTGATATTTTCCGAGTTACATGCAAAAAACTGACAAAAAATGAAATTTTTCATTTTGTTTGCATTTCTATCAATGTTTCGTCACGAAATTTTGGTGGTAAACCTCAGAATTGAGCACCCAAAAAAAAGTAAACCGAAGAAATCAAAAATACCCAAAACTTCTCCACGAGCACAAATTGACTGGACTATAATTAATTTGTACACAAATCTTGATTCAAAACTGCTTCCTCCCATTTTCTGATAAAAAACACCTCACTGAAATTCTGTCCTTTTGCATCTTGGCATTTCTTCAAACCTCTAGGCAAATACAAAATTTCAGTGAAATCTTAGGAATAAATTGTGAGATATCGAAATTAAACGATGAAATATCTCTTGATTTTCAAGAAATTTTGTAAAACAATTAAATTTCGATAATTACCCTTATAGCTAAAACCTTTAAATGATATCGACAGTATTAGGAATTCCAAGAACGAAACGAATGGAACATTTTTTTCTTATTGTATCAATACTCGTATATTCTAACAGGCAATAGACAAAATACGCAGAAAACCCCATCAAAATAATTAAACCTGTCAAAATCTCATCTACACTCTAATAATTACGCATTAATCCAATATTGATTCAGCTGCATTCGATCTCTAATTAAAATAGTTTCTATTTCTTCGTGATCAAGCGCGCACAATGCAATCCAGTTCCAATTTTACCTATTATCAAGCAATGGAACTGATCAGATAACGTAACAAACCCACGATCTGTGAAGTAGACTGCGGTCAAGTACGTAAGGATAAAACGCTTTTACTCCGGATTCGATTCATTATGAAAGTGCTGGAGTTTGTGAGTATTACCACAGCGCAGGGTCAAAATTAAGAACATTATATTGGCACAATATTTGTTAGCATTGAACATACCACTCTGTATGGGTTGAAAAACTAAGTATTCTGATAGTCATTTATTTGCATTGAAAAAAGAAAGAAGATGAAGTGAATATAAAGGGTGTTTTTTTAGAACTATAGAACTTTAAATTGCAATAAAACAACGATGGATTATTCGATTGACATGAATTTTATTTATCGCAAGATAATCTTGTGGCATTACATTTTAAATATGATTTCTGGCATATGACCGCCACGGCTGGCTCGGATGTAGTCCAATCTGGACGTCCAATTTTCGATGACTTTTTACAACATTTGTGGCCGTATATCGGCAATAACACGACGAATGATGTCTTCCAAATGGTCAAGGGTTTGTGGCTTATCCGCATAGACCAATGACTTTACATAGCCCCACAGAAAGTAGTCTAGCGTCGTTAAATCACAAGATCTTGGAGGCCAATTCACAGGTCCAAAACGTAAAATTAGGCCGCCACCTAACGTGTCTTTCAATAAATCGATTGTGGCACGAGCTGTGTGACATGTTGCGCCGTCTTGTTGGAACCACAGCTCCTGGACATCATGGTTGTTCAATTCAGGAATGAAAAAGTTAGTAATCATGGCTCTATACCGATCACCATTGACTCTAACGTTCTGGCCATCATCGTTTTTGAAGAAGTACGGACCAATGATTCCACCAGCCCATGAAGCGCACCAAACAGTCAGTTTTTCTGGATGTAACGGTGTTTCGACATACACTTGAGGATTAGCTTCACTCCAAATGCGGCAGTTTTGTTTGTTGACGTAGCCATTCAACCAGAAGTGCGCTTCATCGCTAATGGACGTAGTGCGCGATACGTATTCCGCACAGAACCATTATTTTTGAAATAAAATTGCACTATTTGCAAGCGTTATTCAGGCGTGAGTCTATTCATGATGAATTGCCAAACCAAACTGAGAATAAATCACTTGACAGCTGTTAAATCGGTCGCCATCTTGAAATGCCAGTAATGCCAACTTGAAAGTTATATACCTCGAAAAAAAACCCCTTTACAACCGTACACCGTATAAAGTTTGGTCATCGCAGGAGAACCAAAAAGGAAATGAATGGTTAACAAAGTTGGGCTGATACGCGGAAAGCCAAGTAGTGGTAATCCCTCTCAAACGCTGAAAGGTTCGAATATTTTTTCGACACAGTATGATCAGGCTCCATTAGAGCTACATTCTCAAATTGTTTGGAAATACACAAGGTGTACAAAAAAAGTGCAAATGACCTTACATATGCTTTTTCTCATGCAACATGGTTTTTTTATGGAAATTTCAGATTGCATGGAATAAATAAACCCAAGTTTCTTCGAGGTCCGATATGCTTATCATTTTGGAGATTTTATTATTTGCCATAAATTGAAGCGTTTCTGGAAAACCTCATAACTTCCAAATCAATGAATTTTATTTGAATGAAATTGTGAAAGAGAATACTAGAAGAACGAATGTAAGTATTGACTTTTTCATATTTATTGAGAACTCTACTGGGTGTCTAAAATGAGACAATGCATTGATGACATTGTATATCTAGGAAAAATATGTAGAATTTTCTCTTCAGTAGCATAAAATAAAGAGTGAATAACTAAAGGTGGGTGCCCACGCAGTTTTGTCCTTTTCATATTAAAATCAAAATAGTTTCCATTACCTAATCCCCTCAAAATGCTCTATCATCTCGATCATCTTCAAATTTATGGGTAGGATTCTTTTTTAATTGGGTCTGATGTCATCTCTTTCTTATCATTCTCCATTCAAAATATTTATACTTTGGATCAAGCATACCTATCAGATAGATGAATCACCACAAATTTAAGGCACAATAATATAAATGAGATGTTTTCAACTATTTATTTCATTAGCGTTTTGAAATCATTAATTATATTCAGTAGCTATCTTTTTGGAATTAACATTTTTTTTGTATTTGTTCTTTTTAGAAGACTAACGACGGATTTCATAAAACATTAATTGATTTAACTGATAGCAAATAACAATAAAATTTCTAATGAAATTCCTGATTTCTACAACATATTATGCTATTTCGAATTTAGCATTGAATATCACTGAATTTCCCACCCACATATTATATCTTATCAATTCGGTGAGAAAAAGAAGCATGTGGAATTTTTTGTGTTAATGTGCTTTTGACCTCATTGCGATCAACTGTTGCTAAAGAGTCACCTTCAAGAGATATTAAAAAGCTCATACCAAAAAAAAAACAATTATTTTAAATCTTAAAATACATTTAATTGAGAAAAATGTTCGTTCAAATTATCTGTTGAATTGTTCTTTGTTTATATTTATAATTGCAATTAACGTTTATCGATCAATAACAATTTCGAAATTTCAAGCTGATTTGAGATATGAACTGTCAATGAACGATTGTTATGGAAGTCGCAAAAAAGATTTAAATTCGATTCAAATTTTATCGGCGGAAATAATGTTGATAAGATACTTATTATTATGATTCTTCATTTTCGAAAACATTATTGAAGAATTTACTGTTCAACTAAGATAATGGATTCATCCAAATCATAAACACATGAATTTGCGTATATCATTCAGTTGTATAATGAATGCTCTAATAGAATAGATTTATATATGGCAGAATAAAATATTTTCAGCTCGATTTATTTTTCATAAAATTTTGGGTGAACTAAGAAAAACATATAAAAGATAAAAGGAAAATAACAATAGAGGAAAAAATGAGTTTAAATGATGTAGATAATATATTTCAGTTGAAAGGATCAATGCAGGATAACAACGGGTTTCTATACCGTAACACCACCCAAAAAGTAAATCTTGTAGAATTCCGGCGGATTATCAATGTAAGTGATAAACCAAGAAGAACTACATTGTTCGAATCATGTATCTTGAGACAGTGTCAAATAAAAAGTTTGACTGTTAGAACTTCGAGGTCACAAACCTTTTTGTCGGGCGATTTTATCTAGACCAAAGGTTAATGTATATGAAAGTTATGAGGGTGATAACAGCATAATATGGTGGTTCGTGTAAATATAGACGAAGTTATCTCTACAAGAAAGTATTTATTGAAATAGGTGTGGTTGAGTACTAGGTGAAATTGTTAGATTGTGGCAGAAATTCTGAATCATTGTAAACACTTTAATTTTATCATTTTACAGCTAATACATATTTGATTGATAACTTGGTTATTGGTTGAATTCTCAGAGTAATAAACATAGATAGAGGGAGCATATGTCACTTTCAGTAAGCAAATTTTGTCCCCAACAAGAACTATCAAATTTGACATGAAGCGCGCGGAAATGATAACATATCAGTGATACGATATTTCACTTTATTCGCGAGTTTCTCCACAAAGAACGCACTTCTTATGTCCCATAGTGAATCAACGTTTCATATCAACTCAAAATATATTAAGATGAATACCTAAATATATCAGAAATCCAAAAAACGAACTTCAAGCGCGCTAAACGACGTGAAACAACCGATGACACTAGGAGCGCAAAAGTTGCCAAACCTTTGATTTCAGCAGGTAGATACAGAAAATAATAAATATTCTGCTTGTTATAAATTCGACAATTAGGAAAAATATCGGTTTCCAAATATTCAAATTTGCATGTTAAATTGAGAATCAGTCAAATAAATATATTTCATTCAATATAATATACATTCATAATGATATAGTAGAATTGTGGATTTGAAAATATATCACAAACCGACAACATAATCTAACCATGTTGGGGACATGTAAAAATTGCGTATACTTCCTCTATCTATGTTTATTACTCTATGGTTGGATCAAATATGTATTAGCTGCCAAATTGACACCTGGAATATATTCACCAATTTCGATGTAAAAGTGAAGTTTCATTCATTCACAGAATATTATTTTCTGTATCCACCTGCTGAAATCCAGGGTTTGGCAACTTTTGCTCTCCTAGTGTCATCGGTTGTTTCACGTCGTTTGGCGCGCTTGAAGTTTGTTTTCTGAATTTCTGATATATTTAGGTATATATTTCAATATATTTTGAATTAATATGAAACGTTGATTCACTATGGGACATAAGAATTGCGTCCTTGTGGAGAAACTCGCGAACTGAGGGCAATATCGTATCACTGATATGTTTTCATTTCCGCGCGCTTCATGTCAAATTTGATAGTTCATGTTGGGGAAAAAATTTGCTTACTGAAAATGACATATTGTCCTTCTATCTATGCTTATTTGAGGTTGTATTAAATTCATTATGATCGAGTATAATAATTAAAATATATTTAAGTCCCAGCCTCTTCTTTCCCACCGATCTCAAGGTTTATGATAAACAATAAACAAAAAAAAAAAAGTTGGCCACCTCCAATATTTCTTCGACCACATACCCTAAAAATACAACAATCAACAAGAATAATTTAATGTGGAATAACGACCACTCAAACAACAATATACAGGTTACTTAACTCTTTACAATCTCATGTTTATTCAATAGAACTCTGAAAGAAATACTCGAAATGTGAACGGGTCAATTAGAATTTCAAGAAGACCAAAGTGCATGAATTTATGAACGCTACTCTTTAAGATCTGGCCTCTATTCAAGGTGATAAGCTGGCCATTAAATCATCTAACATTGGAGATAGATGTGGGAATTTCGGACTAGTTTTTGCAGTGAACTGCGCTGGGTACAAAGACCAGACTCCGTAAAGGGCAGTGAGAGTTAATCTCAAGAAGCACTTTACTGGTTAAATTAATAATGTTGAGACGGAGATTTAATTTGATGAAGATTTGATTTATTCACTGTTTGTGGATTAGCGTTTTAATTCGTGGAATTTTAATTAATTTTTGAGTCTTGTTTTTTCTTTATACAGGGTGTTTCCAAATTCGACGTGAACCTTGTAGGAGGTGTCGCTCATTTGCTGTCGATTGAGCCATATTTGTTGATAACCGAAAATCAACAGATTCTGAGATATTTGAGTTCTTGTGTTTTTTAAAAATTTCTTATATTACTTCATTTTTCGTCAATTTTCTTCTACGTTGACCAAGTTTGATTCAAATTTTGGATTATTTTCTTCAAAAAAGGATATGATATGTACTATAAAAGCAAAACTATGTTGTATTAGATGTTGAATGAATAAGAATAAGTATGATTTGAAAGTTGGTATATGAAGAAAAGAATATTAAATTTCTAATATAAATTTGCCTGCAACTTGCGAATTCTACAATTTATGTATGACAAAATCATTTGAAAGAATTCTCCGACTTTTCGCTGGCCGCGAAAATAAACCAATATTATAATTGAATTTGGTCAACGAACGAAACGAAAAAAGGCGAGAAATCTTTCAAAAATCACAAGAACCCAAATATTTCGTATTTGGTTATCACTAAATATGGCTCATACGACAGCAAATGAGTCATACTAAAGTGTTGTCCAAGGTTGACGTCTAATTTGGAAACACCCTGTATAGACTGATTGTTGTTGTGTTGTTGTGTTCTTTGAGCTTGAAATTGTTTGTAGTTATCAACAAGATATCCTAGGTTTTTTGCCCAAATATCTGTTTATTTAGAATTTTCAAGCGACAGTAGTCTTCAACTGAATGATGAAGAATTCGTGGTAATATTCAATTCTGCCCGTCAGTTTGGCTGTTAGACTCCGTATACACGATAACTCTCGAACGAAATCAAGAGACTTAAAATTTCCAGGGTAGGTTTAGGCTTCTGATATACGGTTGCGCGATGGGCAAAATCCGGTGGTTATAGTAATATAAAATTTTTTTTTTCCGATAATAAAAATTCTGATCGAACTGAAATTTAGAAATTGGGTATTTCAACATCTAGGGGGATAGTCAAAAATCGTTTTGGTTTGAGAGATAGTATTTTTCTTCAGGGGGCCATCAGGCATACTAGGGGGGTAATACCCCCCCGGGCATCCCTCTGGACACTGACTAATGCCTTTAGGCATTGCCAGCATCTTAATTAATCTTAATTTAACTCAAATTAAATCTTTTAATTTTTGCCAAAAAATGAAAGAAACCTAGCAAATATACTAAGTTACTGTAATATTTGCAGTACCCTACGTTACTGCATCTAGGTTTCTTTCATTTTTTGGCAAAAATTAAAAGGTTTAATTTGACTTAAATTAAGATTAATCAAGATTCTGGCAATTACCCTAGACACCAAAAAGAATTAGGAAACCTTACGAAAAAGTCTTAGACCTAAAAATTCTTAAGGTATCTGAAAAACTGAAGAAGAATTTGCTTTCTGGATTATTCACGGTTCTGCGGCCAAAAAGGTAGTTTTTGTTTACATGTGTTGCTATGCCACAGGCGTCATAAGTGATTTTTCCGGCCCTTAAATTACCTAACGTTATCGCCATTATAAAACCTTAAATTTCATAAAAATTAAGAATAAGATAATAAGAACATTTCGATATATTCACTAATAAATTCCTCAGACACACAAATACTAACTTTTAGTTAGTACAGTCGTTTAAAGTAATGTCTCGTGTATTATTAAAATTTGTTTTCATGGAAACTGATGTAGCATAAATATTAATTTTATATAAAACTACTTTTGACTTTGTAATAATGAATTAAGTAGAATTTAATTAATTTAAATCGATGAAAAAAAATGATGATATCGTGCAAAAAAGCTATAAACTTCAAGGACGTTGGAGTACCGATCTCGGAAAATAATTTGAAGTCGTTAATACTGCTCGCTGTACCATCCGACAATTGCCTTCGATCTGTAAAAGATGCCTAGAGTTCTTCATTTTCTTTATTTAATATATTTCAACGATCGTGTAAAAAAAACTGAGTACCTAGGTTTCATTCTCGAAAGAGCAACTACATAGATAGAGAGACATCTCTCAAGGGTATCTTCGACAGCTCTGCATATAACAAACAAAAATTAGAAATAATGAATAGAGGGAATATGTTTTGAAGTCATCAAATTTCGAGCACATCTACAAATTGAATCAATCAAACTCCAATTTAATCTTAATCACCATGTAGCTGTAAGCAATTATTCCAGAGAAAACTCACTGAGTTCTGAGTTTAATTCAAATTTGTACTTATTGTATTCGAATAAACTCATGTATTATTATTGTTATTTGAACCATCATCATCAACCACCTCACCTGTCATGCTATTCTACGTGCGCCAATGACCCAACGCTCCTTCCAGCACCCTGCACCAAATCAACACCGAACCATACACTAACATCCTAGGGCGACAAGGCCCGCTCGCACCAGCTCCCTGAAACCGCTCGCACCAGGTCCGTGTCTCCCCTATGACGACGACGACGACGTTGTCCGCGCTAAACTGAACAGAAGGAAACGTCGGCGAACGCAGACCTCATCACCACCACCGCTCGGCTCGGGAGAGTAGGCAGAATTATTGACCAGTTCACCGGCTCCCCTTGCTTCTTTTCTTTACGCTCCCTCGGATCGTAACAGGTGCTTTACCTTCGTCGGCGGGGAGTCGAGGGGCAAGGGGTAGAAGGCAGGGGGAAGGATCCTTCAACCTGCCTCGCGGACCCGCCACGCGGGGATACCGTCCCCTAGGGTTTGGGGTGCTACAGGGTCGCATTCAGGTCCCCGCGCGATTCTTTGTTTACGTTAGCGCGGTTGGAATTTTCGGGTCTGGGGGATTTCTGGTCGACTTGATCGATTGCAGGGTGATGTGGGTATTGGAGGGTGGTGTTTGGTGTTAGGCAGGTAGCTGGAGGAATGCTGGGTTGGGATATTTCGATAGTATAACTTCATTTCATCTATATTTATATGTATACATCTCAGAGTAATAAACATAATATAGAGGGAGCATATGTCATTTTCAGTAAGCAAATTTTGTCCCTGTCCCCAACATGAACCATCAAATTTGACATGAAACACGCGGAAATGAAAACATATCTTTGATACGATATTTCACTCAATTCGAGAGTTTCTTCACAAAGAAAGCACTTATTATGTCCCATAATTAACCAACGTTTCATTCAACTCAAGATGTATTGGAATAAATACCTTAATATATCAGAAATTCAGAAAACAAACTTCAAGCGCGCCAAACTATGTGAAACAACGGATGACATTAGGAGAGCGCAATAGTTGCCAAACCTTGAATTTCAGCAGGTGGATAAAGAAAATAATTAATATTCTGTTCATTATAAATTCGACAATTAGGAAAAAATGTATTACTTAGTAACGTGTTTTTTCGTTTTTTTTTCGCGAAAATTCAATGCCCTTATGATATTACTTACAATAAACTTCAAGAGGTGTATCTGCATGAAAAAATAAAGACAGTTCTCTATATAACTTGCTTCGTCTTCCGAGATATAGAATGAAGTTTTTTTTCAAAAACTTCATTCATTGCACTAATTTTTTGAGAGAAAAAAGAATGGTATATTTCAAACTGAAAATCATTTTCGAATTGTCCGTTCAATTTGTGACCAATAATCATCTTTCATGCCTTTTTTTCTTATGGGACACCGTTTTTATGAAAAAAATTAGAAAACGACTCAATATATTGTCAAAAATTAACTAATAAAGAAGGGTGTTTCAATAAGGGGTTTCAGATAGCCAAACGCTAAATAAATAAAATTTTGATATGGAATATAAAGGTTGATTCACTAAACTAACTAATCACAATTTTGTGCTGAAAATTTGCATATTGGGGTTTGAGACAATGATCTTTCTCTCTAACATATTTTCAGTTTTCTATAACTTCCGGTTATACAGGAAACAGACTACTACTGCCTTATTTCAAATGGCACACCCACTATATTATAGCATCATTAGATAGCTTTTTTAATGAAAATTTCAGAAATATGCATACCTTGGGTGAAAATTCAACAGTTCATGAGTTAATGGGATTCTCATGAAAAAATGGTGGGGCGACGAGGACTCAAATTTTTTTTATATATTACTGCAGAAAATTTTTTTTTCGAAAAAACCTTTCTCATTTTCGATTCTGCACATACGTAGGTAATATTATAAGACTGTTTGCGGTTGGGCCCAAAAATGTACATGGTGTTTAGCAGAAGATCATGAACTTGTACAACTCAAATTCATCAAAACTCAAGATTTTCAAATTAGAACCTCTATTTTTTTATTATTTCAGTCAATCCTACGTATAAAAAGAGGAGGATTACTTGAGCAAACCCTCTACCTAAAATGAATACTTTAAGGGTTATCGAGGAAGCACTTTAAATGAGGAAAAACCACAATTTCTAACTGTGTGGAGTAGTTTGTGACCGGAAAACACAGAAAAAAAATTCGTTAACTAAATTTGACATTTCAAGAATTGAAATTGTGATACTGAATTTTGAATTAGCCTGTATGTGGCCTCTAAGGGTGTAATGAACGAACAAGTGCTCAAAAGCTCCTAGTTTCACGTCATTGCCTTCCTCATTTTTTTTAAAAGCGGTGTGCTTTGCCTAGGTATGAGTAAATTCGAACTTCTCGAGATGTAGAAATAGTGCAGAATAGTGATGAAGATAACGTACTGCGGAGGGCTGATTTTCCAGGAGCGAAGAACCAGTAAACATAAAGCCACTCATCGGCAGAGCCTTTTATTTTAATGTAATTTTTTCTCTGGTCGTTTCCCCTCCATTACGAGGCTCTCTAGATTATCCCGGTGCGCCCTTTCTATGTAAAATCGTGGAAACTCATCGGAAAAACCCTCGTTGCGCTCAGTTAAAGAGATCATTCGGATCCTGAGCGGTTTGAAGGGCAGAGATAAATTTGCGAGAAATAGGAATACGCGGATGTGAGCCATCTTTTGCGAACAATATACGTTCCGAATTGTTTCCTTTTTACCTTGGATCCGCCCAATTAGGAATGCCATTGAGAATTAAACGTTGATCTTTATCTCCATCGCCAAATCTAGCCAGTTGTTCCATTTCGTGAAAAGGTTAACTTTCGAAGCAAGAGACGGTCGATTATTCAGCGAGAGAGCCTGAGGTCAACACGTTCCATTATCTTCGGTTTTCCACGCCAATTATAGTTTATAACTAGATGTTTTTCCGTTTTAGATCCGGCAGATTAATATGATGGCGCTGTTTGGTTCGAGACGGAGTTTTTAGTGCAGTCGAGGATGAAAAATTGGGGAAATTAGTGGTAATTTAGGATCTGAGAACACTGCGCGTTTTACGCTGACGTTTATTACTTCCTCTTGTACCGCAGAATCAATTCGTATGGATAAGACAACATTTTTTTTCGATATGTATCACGGATTTGAAAGTGAAAGTGTTCGTTCCTAGTATGTTCGAATGAACTTGACAAAAATTCTGAATATGTATATGATATTATTCAGTTCCATTGTTACGATACATAAATATTGCATTTTTGATTTATATCATTTGAAATTCAAGGATCAGGGACAGGTTTCTGCAGCTTAAATTTTGATTGCAGCAGATTCATTTTCATATCAAATTCAAACTGAAATATCTTATATTTACATGCTGTTCCTAAATTGGAGGTACAAAGGAAAATGAGAGATTCCTTGGATAATGTTAAGAAAGAAAAGTCCAATAGAGATGTACCCGGAAACGTTTTGTTTTCTAGATAAAGAGTATCTTGTAGTCCTACTTTTTTGTGATTATGATTATACCAGTTTATCGAATATTTATTAATCTTCGCTACAGATTGAGTGAATAAGTATCAAAATTTATAATTATTCTATTCATCACAGTTTACTAATTATAAGAATTGTTTCAATTTTTTTTTTCGAAATCGGTAGCAGACACGTTAAAACTACAAACCAAAGGATGTCGCACTGGACCAATTTTTTTTTGCATTTATTTAAAATATCATTGGTCGATCAAAAAAAAAATTCTAGAGGAAAGAAGCAGGCACTATTCCAGAAAAAAAATCACTGTAGATTTGCATTCAAAATTTGCATATCACATAATGAAAACTTCAAATTGGAAAATCTATGCCAAATTTGAATTAAACATTAGAAATTCACGACTTGGCTTGATATTCCAGCTACTTGACTCAAGCTCAAGCCAAGTAGCTTGAGCTTGACTTGAAATCAACTCAAGTTCAAGTCAAGTAGTAGTTGTCCAATGTTAAGTCATGTTACTCAATAAATACTCGACATAACATTGAAAAACTACTACTTGACTTGAACTTGAGTTGATTTCAAGTCAAACTCAAGCTACTTGGCTTGAGCTTGAGTCAAGTAGCTTGAATATCTAGCCAAGCCGTGAACCATTATGAAATACCTTGTGAAGGAAAGGCGTTATGGGAAAAAAGCTTGAAAAAAAAACAAACCAGTTTTTTTTCACTTGAACGATGCGCCAAGCATTCCTCTCATTCGGAAGCAGATGAAGAAGTTTGAGTAGAACAGATCAACACTAGATAAACCAAAATCCAGGCGCCCAAGGCTATTGAGAACAGAAGAGAACGTGAAACGTGTTAATCGGTCAGTTCGTGATGTTCCCGACCTCTTCATTCGAAAGCTTTGAATGTGCGTAAGCCATCGCTATTCAGAATTTGGCACGAAGATCTGAAGCTGTACACCTTTAAAATTCAATTGGTGCAAGAATTGAAACCCCAAAATTCCATTCAGAGGCCAATCAACGTCCAAGAGAGGTGATATTTATTGGCCCTCCTGCGGTCCTGATTTGACTTTTATGAACTTTCACCTGTGGGGTTCCCTTGAATCTAAAGTTTACGTCAGTACACCAAATTCCCTGGTCCAGGTAAAACAAAATATTTGTCATGAAATGGACCATATTTGCCTAGCCGTCATCAGGAATTTTAGAGTTAGATTGTACGTACAGCCATTTGTGCTCTGATATTGAAGAATAGCAATAAAAGATTGAATTCCTAATCCAAGTTTTATCAGACAACCCAGATTTCACTATACTCTCCTATTTTCAGAAGTAGTCTGTGCTTGTGAAAGACGAGTAGTATGTAGATATATGGTAGTAAGTACTAGAGAACTGGATCACGAAGATCGTTAATTTACTTATGGAGATAAATAATGAGCCACGCATGTCGATTTACCGGCTATTTATTATGCACTTTCGATCTCAGTCTGCTGCGGAGCAGGTCATGAATTCAACTCTTCAGATGCGATGAACTTTAAACATCAGCGTGTGTGAGATTGTAGAGTTGCAATAGGATATTTGACAGTTTGAAAAACATTGTCTTATTTATCTACATCGTCGTGGACTTTGAAGAACGATAGACATAATTTGACAAAAAAGTTACTTATGATAATAATAACATTATTCAGTCGAAAAAATTGAAAACGCTTTTGTATAAGGCACTCTAATAATATTCGTTGCAACTTGTTCGAATTTGTAGTTACTGAAATATTAGGATTCTTTTTATACACTGATGCAATGCAATGCTTTATGGAGCTTGACATTGTTATTACATATTTACACGCAAAATCTTAACTCGATAGGATCTTTTGTCACTGAAATATTGAGTCTTCTCTCATTCAACATCAACATCGCGATCAACATGAAAAATCAAAAAAGTATAAAATTCTTCGGAGAAGTCAAGCTTCGGTTTGCAACTCACGACCTAGAAACCTGCCGTTTTAGTTGGCGAAACACCAATAGAGAAACAGTCTAGACCACGTCTAAAAAGCCAACAATTCGATTTAACAATCCGGTGGTGAAGACCTTCAGAGGATGCTCTTTGTTCTATTAATTTTAAAATGATATCATTACAGACCTCAGAGTAATAAACATAGATAAAGGGAACATATGTCATTTTCAGTTAGCAAATTTTGACCCCAACATAAACTGTCAAATTTGAAATGAAGCGCGCGGAAATATACTTGTGAGTGATACGATATTTCACTCAATTCGCGAGTTTCTCCACAAAGAACGCGCTCCTTGTGTCCCAAAGTGTATCAACGTTTTATATTAACTCAAAATATATTGAAATAAATACCTAAATAGGGTAAATGCACTGGTTCTCGACCAGTTAACAGAAATATCGATTTCGAGCACGATTTTTTCACACATAAACTTATCAAATTTCAATGGTGTTGGTGTTCATCGATTCTTTGGTTAGTTTTAAATGATTTGTCATATAATTTTAAACGTTCTTTCCGCATTTAACCTTTGAAATGTGGAAACATATCGAAAATCTCAATAACCTTCGGTTCTCGACCACGCCGCAGAGTTCTCGACCATTTTTGTGTTAGTTTTCGACCACTAATAATAGTGGCCGCTCCACTTGAAATTTTTTTAAAAAACTTTAGAGTGAGATGAGTGATTAGTATTTACTTTCGTACCGTACCATCGACATCACTACCTATCACTCAGATGGGTTTCAGATGAGCTAATCAAGTAAGAAACACTCGAAACGTAAAAAAAAATTATTTTGCAAAAGTTTCCACTTTCTATAAATATTTCAAAATAGCAACTCAAAAAACATTATTTAGTTATTTTGCTCTTAATATCTATTTAGAAACTAATGAGTAAATAAAATATGAAACACCGACCACCAGTGGTCGAGAATTAAGTACAATCAAATTGGTTCTCGACCGCGAATAAACAAAGGGTAGAAATAAATGTTTCAACGTTAATTCGGTGGTCGCAAACTAATATTCAGAAAGTAGATATATAAATGAATCAGGGTATCGAAAAAAAAACGAAAATGATCCAACAGAAATATATCGGTTGACATAAACAATTATTGAAGTAACATATTGGTTCTCGACCACTTTGGTCGAGAAATAAAAGATACAAATTTTCCAATACCAGTTCGCGACCGCCGAATATTTAACAAAAAAATATACATTTATCTGCTTCTTGATTGAAATACACTCAAAAATATATCTTATAGTTGATATGGAACAAAATATACACACATAATTCATTTAAAATAAGAAATAATTACTATTTTCTGGTCATATATCACAAAGCACTTTTCTAAGAGAGGACGAGAAAGAACCCTTTTCTATGATAGACGATTATAAACTAATTTTTAGCGCGAAAACTTTGACCTATACCCCTACTATGCAAACTATCTTGGAAGGGTAGAATGGTCGAGAATACGTACCGCGGAAATATTTCGCACTACATGATATATTTTTATTATTATTTTATCTCAAATCACGGAATGGTCGAGAACCAGTGCCGGTCGGCTAACCAGTGCATTTACCCTATGTCAGAAATTCAGAAAACAAACTTCAAGCGCGCCAAACGACGTGAAACAACCGATGACACTAGGAGAGCAAATGTTGCCAAACCTTGGATTTCAGCAGGTAGATACGGAAAATAATAAATATTCTGCTTATTATAAATTCGACAATTAGGAAAAATATCGGATTCCAAATATTCAAATTTGCATATTTAATCGGGAATCACTCAAATAAATATATGTATTTCATTCAATATAATATACATTCATAACGATATAGTAAAATTGTGGATTTGAAAATATATCACAATTCGACATCGTACTATAACCATGTAAAAATTGCGTATACTTCCTCTATCCATGTTTATTACTCTATGGATTGAATGTTACAGACTGATTAGAATTCAAATTAATATAAAGGTCATAAAGAACGGAAAATTTATGAACATTAAAACTTCAAAATGTCTTTTTTAGAGTACTGATACGAACATTTTCCACTTTAATAGTGTCTGTCATAAATTAACGAAAAATTTCAAATTTTGTGTTTACTACCTTAATTTTTTTGATGAGTTTTTCTTATCTGCCTACATTTAAAGCTTCAAGCCAAGTCTTTCTCTTCTATCGAATCCACAAATCCACAAATTACCTGCCAACTCCGTTTCCACTCACTCCCTTACACTGAACAACAACTGCACATTGAAAAAAAAATCGACTTATCGTTTCTTCACCGCGTCAGTTTCGTCGTGGCTCATTAGAGCGTAGGAAAGGGCCGTTTAAAAAATCATTTCCCTCGTTTTCCACCTTTCGCAAACCGCACGCGCCTTCGGACGTACGAGTGAAACGCGTCGTATATCGCGTATTTATCGTCGAACGCCGGAAATCTGAAATTTGTGGGCGTCCAACTGGCGGAAAAATACTTTGACGTCGCGAATGAAAGACCACGACGGTCGACAGAGGGGCCCTGAGAAAAAATCGAGCGCGCTCTCGTCCGGCTGTTATCGGTACTACTGATGTGAGCGCGTTTCTCAACTTTTCGATTGTGTTGTTCGGTTTCGATTGCGTTATCGCTAAATGTTGACCTATAGAGTCGGCGATTTGGGCATCTTTTTGGATTCCGATTGATTCGGTTCGGTTCGGACGGAGTATGTACGGGAAGTTTAACGACACCAGCTATAGTACAGGGTGTCCCGAATTAGATGATAACTGAAAGCATCTCGAGAAGTAATATACTCAGAGAAAAATCTTCACGGACCCAGGGGTGAAACAGTGATGCAACCGTTTCAGGCGCATCTACTTTGAGGGGCGGCAATTCGGCCCAGTTTGCTGGACACCTTTTTACAGCCTTGATTCTTAAAAACAATTATTATTAGGGATTATTAGGGAGGTCATGTTGTTATTGATGCTTTTTTGAAATAATGAAATATCTTAGATATCAGCAGGGCCGGCGCGAGTAATTTTGGCGCCTGAAGCAAAGAATTTTTTTCGGCGCCCTTTCTGAAAAAGCATCAACCATCAAACAAGCTGAATTTTGAGATTCTATCCCGAAGGTTTCATTCTATAGGGTTTCTTTTTGAAAAGCCCGCTATCTGGGCAACAGTCACTTTTGGAGCTGTCATATTTTTACATTTGACTTTTTAAAATCCACCATAAAAATGGTGAAAATTTTACGGTAACAGTTCGTCAAACCGAAGCTCTTCTGAGTATCGTGCAGAACCTTCTTAATGAATATAGATAGAGGGAGTATACGCAATTTTTACATATCTCGAACATGGTTAGTTCAGGTTGTCGGATTGTGATATATTTCCAAATCCACAATTTTACTGAATGCATGTATTTTAGTGATTCCCGATTGAATATGCAAATTTGAATAATAAAAATACGATATTTTGCCGTATTGTCGAATTGATAATAAGCATAATATTTATTATTTTCTGTATCTACCTGCTGAAATCCAGGGTTTGGCATATTTTGCTCTCCTAGTGTCATTGGTTATTCCACATCGTTTGGCGCGCTTGAAGTTTGTTTTCTGAATTTCTCATATATTGAGGTATTTATTTCAATATATTTTGAGTTGATATTAAACGTTGATTCACTATGGAACATAAGAAGTGCGTTCTCTTTGGAGAAATTCGTAAATTGAGTGAAATATCATATCACTGACATGTTTTCATTTCCACGCGCTTCATGTCAAATTTGATAGTTCATGTTGGGGACAAAATTTGTCCACTGAAAATGATATATACTCCCTCTATCAATGTTTATTACCCTGAGAAAACGTACAACACAAATTTTTAAAATAGTTACCTGTCATACCGAAATAATTTCCTCATAAAATATCACGTTCAAGCAGTACCCCCATCTAGGTTCAACCGCAGAAAGCGCATGGGTTTTATATATAAAGTTTTGAATAGCGTCTTATTGGCTCCCTCAATTCTGCATTTTGGTATTGTCCTTTAGAGTTGTCGAGAGAATATTAAGAAAGCAAAGAAAACTTTTGCTGTGCCTTTTTGTCGTTTGAACTTAACTAAGAATCCGCCGATTTGTAAATTTTTGACGACGTTCAACTCAGAGTTCATCATCAGTCAGTCAAACCCTATTTTTCGAGACCATTCTCGACCCAAAATTCGAAAATAACAATTCACTACAAATGAAATAATAGAGCGATCTATTCAAGGACGAGCGCTCAAAAATATCAAGTGCAAAAACGCCTTTGAAGCATTAAAAGGACGCGAAACAAATTCTTGCGAATTATTTAAAGATTGGCATATAAAATTGTATCGAATGTGTATAGGACCTATTATATCATTTTTAAAACATTCGCTAAACGCATCTGATACAACACAAAACTGCTTGCGTCTAGAAGTCAATCAAAGTCAAAATAACTCACCTTCCTTGTGAACTTCCTCATTCCCATTTCTAATTTTTGTTACACTTCACCACTTCGCACATAACTTAACCACGAAAATGAGTTAATGGCACTCGCAATGTGCTGAATCGAAAGAAAATCTTCAAAACAAGTTGCTTAACTTAGGATCACACGTTCTGTCCTCTATTCCGACATGATTTCCAAGAAAATCATTCTATTGATTTTTCCAACAGTCTCTGAGATGACTCCGGAGCAGCTGGTTGTTGTTTTCAGATGCGTTTCTTCGTATTTCACGGCACATTTTTGTACGGTTAATAATAATAATGTGGGCAAAATTGTTTCACAATCGCAATCTTGTTTTTACAGAGGTCACAAGAGAAAGAATTCGAGATTCTTACCCATTCCTTACATCAGTGTTTGCAATTTTCTTGAAATGAATTTGGATTCATATTTTTCTAAAACTAGTTGACATTTACGTTGATATCCGATGAAGTGTCATTTTTGAAAAAAATATTCATAACATAGAATTCTATGCTGATCTATTTGGGTCAAACATTTTCAAACCAAAGATTACCTATGCTCCCGGGAATTTCGAAGAATGAAAAGACATCTTCTGAACTAGAACTAAGTATATGTCAAAAAACAATAAACTACCGGAAATTAGTCAATGAAAGAAAATATGTCTTTAAAATATATTCATATTTTAACTTCGGTATTCGCTGCAAATTCTATAGTAAGTTGATGTCTTACGATTAGAAATAGGTGTATCGAAATCAGTAAGTAGAGTTTTGAACGAAGAAATAGTCGACCGGAGCCATATCAGGTCAATTTGGTGGTTATTGAATTTTGGCAAAAATTTCGTTATCGTCTTGCAGAATCTTTTTCCTATAAATCTGAATTCTGAGATATTGAGCGCTTATTTGGCGAGTAAAAGTTCAATTGCGAAAACATCAAATCATATTTGAGAACTGGTAAAATGAAGGACTGTAAAAAAAACTAAATATCAGCGTGAGTTTAGTGAGAGTGACAGCTGTGCCACTTTCCTAGGAAAATAATTTTAAAAATGATGGAATTTTTGAATGATTTCGAATTTGAATAAGTTCAATACAATATTTATTATTGTTTTGCAGTTCATTTTGGGAAAAATTTAAAGAATATAAAAAAGTTGGTGTAAAATTTTCTTTTTTGTTGCGAATAACATTTGTTGTTTTCCGTTTCTGAAAAATTTCATGCTGAATGACATTCCTCTAAATTTTTGAATTGTCCGATCACTCATGATTTTTGCAGTCATCACATGTTCATGTTTTCAAATATTTGATTAATTTTTTTCATTATGACCACTAGCGTTTCAAAAGGGGAATAGAAAGATTTCTCAATTAATCATTTTGAATTTCGAATCGCTACCTATATGAATTGGGTAATGAAAAAGCTCAGTGTAAAAAATATTGATATTTTGACAAAATATGCTAGCATTCTTGTATTATTTCAAGTATTTCATATTTCAGAAGTGGAATTTTGAAAGTCACCTGATGATTTCTAAGTCCTACGGTTGAGATATTGACATATAAATAAGATTAAGAACAGGAGAAGTTAATCAGCTTAGTTTTGGAAAATGTATAGAAGCAACCTACAATTATTAATAATAACCAGCTTTCATTAGCTGTTTTAGAATAATCTAGATAATCTTCTGGAAAGAAATATTCTGACTAAAACTTGATTTATAGTATGAAAACTTCTTCAAAATTTGAAATCTACTTTGATCTTGGAAAACTACTCATGTTAGGTTGCGCTATCTATGGGAACGTTTCTGAATCACGTGACAGTGTTCAAAGATAATTATAGATAACGCCTCAGGCATTCCTTTGGCGCGCCATCTATCTAATAGTAGAACTATTTCAAAAGGAGAAATACCCTAAAGCGTTCTGTAATACATTGATTGAAGATTTTCAAAGATGGCGAAGGAATAGTAGACTGTGCCGCCATCTATACAAGTGTTTCTAGAACTACGAATATTACTGTAGTATGTTGTAGATGACGCAACATGTTCCCTTTTGAAATCGGATTATTTTCTAATAATTAGATTATGAATAACCAATCATTTAATGAATAATGGACACTAGTTCCTGTGAGTGCGATGTTGAGTCTTTATCGTCGACGAAATATTAGGTAACAGGGCAGAATATGATCCAATAATTTTGTAATTTTGGGTCATCATTCATTATATCAAAATGAATTTTCACTCATGATTCAATATTTGTCCAGGAATGGAATATTTCGATCATCTGCATTGGTGAAAAAAACATTGAGATCAAATTTATGAATTCGTTTTTACTTTATACCAATACATATTCTCAAAAAATTCGATAAATCAGCTACTTGGGGTCAGACGCATTTGTGCGCTGATTTTTAACTCAGGAACTAGGGGACCACATAATAGTATATAGGTATTGTGATGTCCAAGTTAATGACTTGCACAAATCATTTCCTCAAGTTTCAATCAATTGTTCAAAATCATTAGGGGAACATACATTTCTTCCTAATTTACCTGTCCTACTGCTCAACTGTTGAAAAAAAATTACCCCAATGCACGCCACTGTACAGATGAAGAGATGTATTATAGATGACGCGATAAATACCTGTCATCCATCATAGTTCCGAGAAAGGAGGTTCCTTTACCAGCTGGACAGCCGCCTTGATTTTAGCCTTGTTTCAGATAATGAAGCTGAAAAACGTATAAAAACTCGGATATTTAGTCAGAGTTGATGAACCAACGCCAATTAAAATGTCGATGCAGTAACTATCAGATCGAAAAATTGTCAGGACATCGTTGGCATGTTGCTATGTTTTCTTTTTTTTTCGACTTGTGATCGATCTTCTCGATTATATGCAGGTAATTACTGAAAAAAGAAGACCGCAAATATGATGGTTCGTGTGACAAAGAATTGATAGTGGAGATGACGAAGTGTTTATTATTATTGAGTATTATTCACCTTTTATAAACTTGTGGAAAGTTATAAGTAATGATTGATATGATTCAATTTGCAGTGACAAATTGTCCTATTTTGAATATTATAAACAGTCACAGGTTGTTGAGATGCAATCATTTTTGATCTTTTGTTCTTAGGTTAGCTCATATCGAAAACTGACCCTCATAAATGCTGGAATTAACAAGTAAAAAGACATTTTTTCTTTAAAATACGCTGCCCTAATTTTTCAAAACCTTTTCTGAAGAAAAATTCGTTTTTTTTCGATATAGGTTTCAACCTCCGCAATCAGAAACGACCTAGTTATAGAATACCATCGCCTAAAAACAATCCAACTCTCGGTCAACTATTGGTGCCTGAAGTTTTACAACAAAATTCCTGATTCTCTGAAAATATTACCACCAGAAATATTTACCCGTGAAATGAAGAAGTTCCTGGTGAAGAATCCCTTCTACACAATTGATGAGTTCCTTAGTTCCAGTAACTTATTATAGACATTCAGATTTTTTTTTAAATGTTTGTCATATTTAATTATATTCTGTTATATTGTTATATTGTGTTGTGATCGTACATAATTTTTATTACTGACGTGCCATGTAATTACATATTTTCATATTGATGGCTAAATAAATGTTATTATTATTACTATCACTTCTTCATTTGAGCCAAACTTATTTTTCTGGAGCATCATTTTAAAATCTGCAAAAAACATTAATCACTGGGGGCCAGATCTGGAGAATAAGCTGGCTAGTCAAGCAGTTGGAAAAGAAATTAGTAAAATTTGACTTTAGTTTTCATCGATTGGTGACAAAAGCTTTGTCTTATTGGTGGAAGAAAATTTGTTTCCCTTGCATTTAAGAACGTTTTTTGTTAATTTCTGTACTTAATAAATCCGATGATAACGTCATGTTATAGTCACTGTTGTTGGTTTCATCTTTGTCAAGATGGTCATTGAACAATAGATGATGCACGTCCCAAAATGAAAATTCCAATACGTTTGGTCGTCGAAAATTCGGAGATTTTTCTTTAACTACAAGGCCTTGGAATACGAAAACTCAAAATATGCATCTTCAGACATCCCTGAAATACCCCTTCAAGTTTTGTTAAATTTTGGCCAGCAAACCCCAATATTTTGAACCTGCCGACTGGAGTATTAATATCAATAACTTCCAAGTCCTATACATGAAAATTTTGGTTTATCCCAAGATATTTCTAATTTGCATGAATACCATCACTGCATCACTGACTGATTCAACATAACAGACGTCGCAATTTCATTTTCAACCATCTATTCTATTCATTTTATTCCGTTGTTGATTATTCTGCGGATTCATTAAAAAACACAAAGGATTTAGATTCATCGCATAGTTACAAAAGCAGTTTTTCCATTGGTGTTTTATTTTGCATGCATCTATAATTGAATCTGTGTTGATTTTCAGTGCTAATAAACATTTGATGTGTCGACATGAAAAGTTACAGGGTAATTGAAAATTTCGAACTGGCCTACTATATTATATAGGTACATCAAGCTTTTTATTTGAACTGCAGTGAATTCGAAGTCAATATGTGACGAACGTTTGGAAATGGGGAGTATTTTTTCTGTTGTTTTCAATACGCAAACGCAGCAGGATTCATAATAACGTGTGTCACAAAAGTTTTGGAACCAATTTCTTTATAATTATGAATACTTTTTATTTCTGAGCTACAATTCATATTTTTTCGTAAACTGAACGATCATTAAAAGGACAAATCGTCTATTCTTATCATTTCAATTAATTTCTATGAAATCTATTGGTAGATTTTGGTAGTTTCAGAAATATCTCTCCAAATTTGGCCAAAATGGCCAAGGATTTTTATCAACGCCAGCATCTTCAGCTCCTGTTGAAAGACAATTTTCCAGAGCTGCTCTTACAGTTACAAGAACCCGCCTGCCTCATGTGTCTTAGATCCTGGATGAAAAATTATGAAATCAAACAAGGCCTGGAGGTTTTTCAATATTAAAAAACTTAATTTTTTTATTATATTTTATTTTGTTATGATTTATCGTGATTCAATTTATATTTCTATTCGAAAAAGTTCATATTTTCGGTTCTTCTATATAATAAGTTTAATAAATAAATTTTTTGCTAGGTTCCTTCTCCTTTCATCATTTTTTATTGATGTGACACTACACAATAAAATTGCCAAAAATCAAGTACTTGATAAATAAATACTTGACTCGCGATTGAAAAACCACTACTTGACTCGAAATAAAGTCCCTGAAACCCTAAACATACGTTAGAGATTCGAAGTTGAAGATTTGCATTGTAAAATGTTAACAATAATCAGAATTTACAATGTTTTCATCAATATTTCAAGTGGTTATTATTGAATACGATAATAAAATAGACCATTGAAGTGCAACCTCACTACATGAGCTGGTAAATAATGTCAAAATAGGCTCCATGGCAAACCTAGTCCTGTTAGCGTCCACAACATATGAGATATTAGGTATTATATTATGTATTCTTCAATATTTTTTATATTTAGGAAGATCTGCCTATGGTTGTTTCGTCTAATAAAAACACGATATACCTACCCATCATCGTATCCGCGTTGGAGCAAATTCCGATAATTAACTATATTTTAAGTGAATTAAAATGTAATATGTGAACATGAACACATATCATGAGATTATAAGAAAACCGTGGTGAAGCTGTCAAAGTAATTACTCTGTTGATAGCATATACCGATAAAGTTAAATATGGCGTGAAAATGACACCCTATTTTGTGTGATACGTAATTTCATTCGATGAAATTTATGCGAACGAGCTTTTGCCAGGTGCAAGTTTGAAACTAATCAATTTCTTTTTTTTATATAATGAGTTCGAATGGAATAATTCATATTTACATAATATGGAGGCGTAGATTTATACTGAAGGCATAATTAAATAATCACATCGCATGTAATAATGTTAAAAAAATTTCAAATACATAATAAATTATTGGTGAGTGTCCAATCAATAAGATGCAGGTGTTCCCAAATAGGAGGGTGGAAAGGAAAATGAGAGATTCCTTAGTTAATTTCAAGAAAATGAGTGACATAAACATTAGCCCGCAAACGCTTTGTTTTCTTGTAGTCTTTTTTGTGATGACTATACCAGTTTATGGAATTCTTATGAATCTTCTCTACAGATTTGGTAAATAAGTACCAAAATCTATAATTAATTCAATCATTACAGCTTATTAACTGGATCTTTATAATAATCAGGATTTTTCCGAGTGTTACCTGAGAATTGTCGGAAATTTTTTCTCGAAATATACGACAAAACTACAAGAAACACAAGAGTTCAGTACTGGACCAGAGTTTTTTTTACATTTTTCTAAAGTACCACTGGTGTACAAAACTATGTGTGCAACTGGTACATGAATGAAGGTTTTCTCACAAACTCCTGACTTCTCGTCAGAACTTTCTTCAATTTTTTTAGGATCGCTTGTTAATACCATAGAGTAATAAACATAGATAGAGGGAGTATACGCAATTTTTACATGTCCCCAACATAGTTAGATGATTTTCAAATCCACAATTGTACTATATCGTTATGAATATATATTAGATTGAATGATATATATTTATTTGAGTGATTCCCAATAAAATATGCAAAATTTGAATATTTGGAATCGGATATTTTTCCGAATTGTCGAATGTAGGGCTGGGACATTTTCGTCTTTTTGTATTCGAATATTCATTCTTCAATTTATTCGATCATTCGAATAATTCATTCAAACAAATATTCATGCTTCATTATTCGTGAATATTCAACTAATCGTTGAATATTCCATGGGTATTCAGTGATTATTCAATGAATATTCAATTAGTATTCAGTGATTATTCAATGAATATTCAGTGATTATTCAATAAATATTCAGTAATTATTTAGTCATTAAACTCATTTTTAATACCATTAATATCAATATCAACTTCGTCAGAACGCGCGTTTTCTAGAGAGCTGGTAATATAATTACCGCTAAATGTGCATGTCGGAAAGGTTCATCAGTTCAAATGATGATTTGTTTTCTTTCACAAAATCTGCAAAGTAAATATCCAACTATACTCACTGAATACAAAACTATTAACTGAATAATCAGTGAATAGTCGAGTATTCACTGATTATTCATTAATAGAAAACTAGTCATGGAATATTCAACTATTCACTGAATACTTGACTATTCACTGATTATTCATTAATAGAAAAGTAGTCATTGAATATTCAACTATTCAGTGAATCCTCGACTATTCAATAAATATTCAACTATTCAGTGAATACTCGACTATTCACTGAATATTCAACTATACGAGTGAATACTCGACTATTCACAGAATATTCAACTATTCAATGAATATTCATGAATATTCGAATAATGCAAAACGCAATTATTCGAATGAATATTCATTGAATATTCGAATATTCAAATCATTCATTCATGATTCCCAGCCTTATCGAATGTGTAATAAGCAGAATATTTATTATTTTCTGTATCTACCTGCTGAAATCCAAGGTTTGACAACTTTTGCTCTCCTGGTGTCATCGGTTGTTTCACATCGTTTTGCGCGCTTGAAGTTTGTTTTCTTAATTTCTGATATATTGAGGTATTCATCTCAATATATTTTGAGTTCATATGAAACGTTGATTCACTATGGGACCTAAGAAGTGCGTTATTTGTGGAGAAACTCGCGAATTGAGGGAAATATCGTATCATTGATATGTTTTCATTTCCGCGCGCTTCATGTCAAATTTGATAGTTCATGTTGGGGTCAAAATTTGCTTAGTGAAAATGATATATGCTACCTCTATCTATGTTTACCTATTACTCTGAGTTGAACACTCACCCTAAATTGATTGCAGTCAAAACAGATTTGATTATTCCCGAATCACTTTTGTATGATGAAACCATAAATTCAATATCAAAACCTCTGTTGAAACAATATTTTTCCGAGCGTCCAGTCTCGAATGAAAATTCCCGGGAATGTGCAAAATAACACGAAAAACGGAATGACGACATAACACAATCGCTGAACCGAAAAGTTATTAATTATTTCATATCATTCAGCGCCTGCCAACAAAAATGAACGAAATAGGAGGGAGTGATATAGTTTCATTAATGCATTATTTAATCGCAATTTCAAAAACAAATACAACAGTATATTTAACTTTAATTATAAAATGAAACGAAGCGAATTCGGCCCAACGCAATTAAACAAAATGAAAAGGTAATTTCATGCCCAGGTAATTCAAAATTTAATTACTCCGAATTCCGGAAATGCGTGGTAGCCACTTCGTCAGGGGTGTCTGGAATTTTTGCGATTCTTCGTTGCCATCGAAGCTCGAAAGTTTTCGGGAATTGCTTTTCCTTCCTGAGTCGCTTGAAAAATCCTCGGAAATGTTGAATTGTAAGCTTTAAATTTCAGTCTCTATTTTAGGTCAGACGGAAATAGTTGTAGGTATTTCAAAATGTTTTTTCTATTAATAATGAAATGAATTTACATACATAATTATATTTAGGGATTCACGGCTTGGCTTGATTTTCAAGCTACTTGGCTTGAGCTTGACTTGAATTCAAGTCAAGCTCAATTCAAGTCAAGTATAGATTTATCAAGTACCTTCTTGAATCATATCAAGCTACTTGATTGTAAGCAGTTTTATTGTGTAGTCTCACATCAATAAAAAATGATTAAATGAGAAGGAACCTTGCAAAAAACAATTTAATTTATTAAACTTATTGTATATAAAAGAACCGAAAATATCAACTTTCTTGAAATAGGAACATGAATTAAATCACTATAAATCAAAACAAAATAAGAATGATGAAAAAAATAGAGTTTCTTTATATTGAGAAACCTCCAGGCTTTGTTTGATTTCATAATTTTCCATCCAGGATCTAAGACACATGAGGTATCTTATAGATTTGTCGCCTAACCTCTTGCGGGTTTTTGTAACTGTAACAGCACTACAAAATTGTCTTTCAACAGGAGCTGAAGATGCTGGCGTTGATGAAAAATCCATTTTGGCCAAGTTTGGAAAGGTATTTCTGAAACTACCAAAATCTATCAATATATTTCATAGATTGTGAGAAAACTACTAATAAAGTCACACTAGCGAATGCTTCAGTTTCTCGGCGCTCAAGGTATCCCCTTATTTAGTCTAAGCGCGCACGAGATTGCAGAAATATATGGCGTGCGATTCGTGCACATCAAGCTCAAGTAATATCAAGTAGCTTGATTTCAAGTCAAGCAATAAATATCTGAAATCAAATCAAATCAAGCTCAAGTATGTAATTTTTCACGACCCTGATTTTTAAGTCAAGTAGTTGGTTAAAATGTCAAGCTACTTGGCTTGATGAACCCCTTATTTTATCAGAAAAAAGTGCTATGGGCCGAAGTAATCTTCTTAAACCATACTGGCAAAAAAAATGACTATACAGGGTGTTTCCAAATTAGTCGTGAACCTTGAAGGAGGTACTACTATCACTCATTTACTGTCGATTGAGACCTATTTATTGATAACCGAAAATCAACAATTCCCGAGATATTTGAGTTCTTGTGTTTTTTAAAACTTTTTTCACCTGATTTCATTCTTAGTCAATTTTTTCTACGTTGAGTCTTTTCTGGCGAAACGAATATTTTATCCGCCAAAGTGAAAATAAAGCTGTTTTATAATAGATTGGAATATACAGGATGTTCCACCACTGACGCGACGCCTTAAGCTGAAATTTCCGAATTTTTTTTGGCATTATCATAAGGCTCCTAGTTCCTTTATTTTGAAATTTTTCGGAAATACACGGAGTGTAACAAAAAAGTGTTTATTTCATACTGATACATTACAAAGGAATAAATGCTTAGTTACCGTAACTATAAACATTGTCATAACTCCCTTGGGAGTTAAACAGGGCAGTTATAGGTCTTTAAGTCCCTCTAAAGTGTTCACAAAAACAAACCGACAGTTGTCGAATTTACCACTAAAGTTGTTACCCGAATTGCAAGGATTTTCTATTAAACGGTTGTCACTGTTGATGACTGTATTCAAACATGAAGTTGTTTCCCTTCTTTCATCTGACATGCCAGCTAACATTCTTGCAGTTTTGTTTTTCAATTCCATGCTGTCGGCCAAATACCCTTCTGCCACCGTTGAACTTCGCCATCCACCATGTCTCTTCAATGTTGTCATATTTGACAATATCTTCCCGACTAAACACTTGAGACTTTTTTGGCTCATAGCCTTTACTTTTGCGTTTGAGAAACGCTTCCAATTCGTGAAATTTACTTCCATCTATGTCATCATGTATTCTCATCATCAATTTTAGCATTGACCACTTTGTCCACAGCGAATTAGGACTATACAATTCAGACTGTAAGAAAAATAAACCAATTCACATATTAGACTAAAAGAATGAATAGATACCATCTCTTGAAAATACGCCAACATTACAGTTTCACTCGTGTTTTTACTATCCATACGGTTAACTTCCATCCACTGCAGAAATTTGTCATATTCCTTTTTGTACTTAAGTTCCGACTTTGTCGGTAGTAGTACGGAACGAGCTTTTTCAGCCTTTTCCAACAAATTTCTTGAAATCTCAATTCTCTCTGAGTTTGCATTCATTTTCACAAATTTGAATATGATGAGAAACACGATATGACAAATATCTACAATGTTGTCAGTGACATTTCCATGGCAACCATGCCTACTTAATTCTCAATGAAGATAATTCGTTTTGTTCAGAAAACCAAAACAATTTGGTTTTTATATTTCATGCAGTATGAAATAAAATTAATTATCTATCTTGTGAGTTATTGGATTTTAACCACCTCGGGCAACGCAACAATCCCTCGGGTCTTACGTCCCTCGGGATTGAAATCTGTTGCCCTCTGTGGTTAAAACCCTCATAACTCCCTTGATACATAAATAACTATAAACATATGTGTGTTTTTTTTTACTTTTTTCCTTGTTTGTTTATAAATGGTCATCATAAATCATTGTAGCCTCTTTCATAATTTGAAAAAAATATTTATATTGCAAAAAAAAATATTCCTATCGATAACCTTTCTATATAGAAAGGTTATCGATAGGAATATCTTTAGAAAAAAAGATAAAAATAAGATGATAACATAAATATCACTTTAGATCATGAAGTCAATAATATATTCCCTAGTTGTCTGGCACACTCAGTCTACTCATTCCAGAAAATTAATATGGGCTGTGTTTTATTATTAAAAAACTCTCAATGAACAGAACAACATGAAGAAATCAAATGTAGGAAAAAAAGATATATCAATAACTACGATACCCCGTAAAAATTTGGGACACCCTGTACAAAAATGGCATAAGGTACACAGGAAATAAATCTGCAAATATAATGGGCTCGAGTTCTCAATTTGCCCCAATTCAGTTATTATGACAGCCCTATTTACCCTAACGTATCATTACCCAGAAAATATATCAAACAAACACCAGTTGGTCCTCGCAGAATTGACAAATTGGGGACAGGACAACAACAAAATGTCCCATCATCTTCTGAGCAGGGGATGGTCAATGTATTATCATCTTGAGAACAGGAAAAAACTACTTGTGAGGTACAGCTCCTGAATAGCAAAGTGAGTGAACTAGTGGGGCGTCGAATAGTTGGCAAGCTGCTGCCACTAAGGGATGCATAAAGATGTTGAGCAGGGGTCCATTGTACGATACAGGGGTGAATTTAGCACATTTGCATCGATTTGCAGTATATTACAAAGTTAAAAGGACAAAATTTTGTACGTTGAATTTTGGATACTAGCTCAGAGAAATGAATATAGATAGAGGGAGCTTATGTCATTTTCAGTAAGCAAATTTTGTCCCCAACATGAACTATCAAATTTGACATGAAGCGCGCGGAAATGAAAACATATCAGTTGTACGATATTTCACTCAATTCGCTAGTTTCTTCAAAAAGAACACATTTCTTAAGTCCCATAGTGAATCAACATTTCATATTAACTCAAAATATATTGAAATAAATATCTAAATATATCAGAAATTCAGAAAACAAACTTCAAGCGCGCCAAACGACGTGAAGCAACCAATGACATTAGGAGGGCAAAAGTTGCCAAACCTTGGATTTCAGCAGGTAGGTACAGATAATAATAAATGTTCTGCTTATTATATTGGATTTCAAATATTCAAATTTGCATATATAATCGGGAATCACTCAAATAAATATATTTCATTCAATATAATATCCACTCCTAACGATATAGTAAAATTGTGGATTTTGAAATATATCACAATCCGACAACGTAGGTAATCTATCCATGTTGGGGACATGGAAAAATTGCATATAGACTTTTTTGACGTAAAACAGGTAATATCAAAATATTAAGATGATTTAAACGCTTCCTTCCTCTGTGTACACTACATTTCTGCCAAATGTATTTGATTGTTTCTGAAAGTTTTGAATATTTTCATTATACAATTTGCATAAGAGTTTGAAATATTTGTTGCGTTGTAATTCCACAACTAAAAACTGAATTACTATGAGAAAAAAAACTTGAAAAATAAAATTGAACACCCTGTATCTCGAAAACAAAAGTCCTGTCCGTTGTACTTCAATTATTTTTTGTATATGTAATCTTTATCTTTATCTACATCCCAACTAAGATTAATTTTAAATAAGATTACAGTTAAGGAACCTAAATGATTTCAGCAAATCCGCTCAATTTCTCTTATCGAAATTGGTTTCAAATTTGGCTAAATACGCTCCTGGAACTTATTCCTGGACATACCCCTCATGCGGTTTTCTGGTTTATACGAAAAGCAAAGCAATTATCTGCCCCACAAAGAAATATAATGTACCGATAAGTACTACATGCTCTTCTGTATACAGGCCGGTACCTCTAAGCTATAGACACCGAAAACTACAAAGAAAGATCGGTCTGCTTTTGAAATTTGCTTGAAAAGTTAATCCTCTAATTTGGCCATTGTTGGAGGGGCTAGAATGTTTTGCCATAGTTCTCAGGATAAGATCTATAAAGGAATATCGGCATTTTTTCTACATGATTGGAAGTATCTCTTGAAATAATGAATTCTTGTCCATTTAGCTTTCAGTCGTAGTCAATATTGGTCTAACAGGCCAATTGAAAAGTCCCCGGTCTACCATAGTAAAACTCATTTTTTTGGAAAAATTCTATTTTATTATTCAACATAGTTGCCTTCGAGTGCGATACAGCGATTATAGCGATCTTCCAACTTTTCGATACCATTTTTGTAGTACGATTTGTCTTTCGCTTCAAAATAGGCCTCAGTTCCGGCGATTACTTCTTGATTGGCGCTAAATTTCTTTCCAGCGATCATTCTTTTGAGGTCTGAGAAGAGGAAAAAGTCGCTGGGGGCCAGATCTGGCGAATACGGTGGATGCAGAAGCAATTCGAAGCCCAATTCATGCAATTTTGCCATTGTTTTCATTGATTTGTGAAACAGCGCATTGTCTTGATGAAACAGCACCTTTTTTTCTTCAAATAGGGCCGTTTTTAAAGATTTCATCCTTTAAACGATCCAATAACGCTATATAATAATCGCTGTTGATGGTTTGACCCTTTTGGAGGTAATCATTGAATATTATACCTCGCGCATCCCAGAATACTGATGCCATTACCTTGTCAGCTGACTGTTGTGTTTTTCCTCGCTTTGGATTCGGTTCATTGTCTGCAGTCCACTCAGCTGACTGTCGATTGGACTCTGGAGTGAAATGATGGAGCCATGTCCATTGTCAAATATCGACGAGAAAATTCAGGTTTTTTGCTTTTATACAGCTTCAAACACTGCTCAGAATCATTAACACGTTGTTACTTTTGATCGATTGTGAGCTCGCGCGGCACCCATTTTGCACACAGCTTTCTCATGTACAAATGTTCGTATATGATATGATGATGATATCTTCACAATGTCTGCTATCTCGATAAACTTCACTTTATGGTCATTTTTTCGTCGATGACAGCCTCTTTTGGGCGTCCACTGCGGTCGCCGTCTTCGGTGCTCTGTTCACCACGTTCTAACTCAGCATACCAATCAATGATGGTCAATTTTCCTGGTGCAGACCCCGGAAACTCTTCATCAAGCCAAGATTTTGCTTCAACTGTATTTTTCCCCTTAAAAACGTAATATTTTATCAGCATACGAAATTCTTTTTTTGCATCTTTTTTCAAATAACCAAAGTAGCTACATTCACAACACAATATCTCACAAACTAATTGTCAGACTGCTGTCAAATTTTGACACGTATCGTTTGAAGGTTGGTACTAACTAAAAATCATATGGATTTAATACTAGCACCGCCATCTTTGCATCAGACCGGGGACTTTTCCATTGGCCTAATATGCTATATAGAAAAATATATACGTGAAAATTTCATTCTTTAATAGTCATTAAAACTTAGTGTATTCCATATCATAACAATAAGAATTAGTTAAGATAAAACCAAAGTTTGCTTGGTTAGAAATTCGACTGACTAATAGAAATCTTGTACTCTTCGAAGAAGATCGAAGAAAGTGCTGCCGAAGAAACAGGAGAAGACCGATGGCTTGAGGATATTCTTTTCGGCATTGTTCGACCCAGTTTATATTACTCTCATCAAAACTGGTGCAAGGCAACTTATTGACATTTCTCGAGACAAGCGTTGTTGATTTTCAAGAAAGATAGGGTGGTGGGTATGATATTACCTGGATAGGATTTTTTGTTGGGTCAAAGGATTGGATTTCACCTGTCTCGTTTTGGAGGTTGGAAATATGCCATCGTGTAAAAGGAAGCTTCGATCAGAATTGTGTTTACGATATACAAACTTATCTTATTTCATCGAATTCTGATAATTATTGTGGGGTTTATGGAGTTGCTGAAATTCAATACTCGCTCCACTCAATTGATTTTTTCACATTGTTGTAAAAAGTTGTTAGTGGGTATTTTTCGATACAACTCACGAACGAAGCGTTTTGGGCCACACTTCAAATTATTAATTTTTTAACACCGTCACACAATTCTGGAATATCGACAGGTGTTTCTGAAACTCTCTGTGTGTCTTGGTGCATAAGCATAATCATATATGTCAGTGCGTCAAAATATACAGGGTGTTTCATCATAAACTGGACAGTCGTGTAGATGATACAGGGAGAATCATTATTGCCTTACGATTTCTGATCACATCATATTATTTTTGCTTGCTCGATTCCGAAAAGGCAAAGAAACCTGAAAAAAATTAAGTATTTCGAAAGAAAGATTTTGAACAAAGATTGATGTTTTCTTTTGTTTCATCGAAGTCCACCAAATATTAAATGACGAGAGTTTCTCAACCGGTGTGTATCGTACCTCGTGGAGGACAAGTTTTTCTTTTATTATGGAAAATACATAATGAGATGTTGATAGGATTTTGAATAGTCTCTTATGCAGGCATTAAGTATTACAAATTATTTCAATTGATTTAATTAAAATTTTACAATGAATTATAAACTATTTTTAATGGCTTATTTTCGAAGAAATGAAAGGGTAAAATAAGTGTATACGATACAAGTTAATACATCAGGGTTCAGGGTGTATTTGAATGGTTGCAAAAGATTACATATAATTTTTTACTCTGATCCTTGCCCCTACAAATAACAGCCCTGTGTAATTAAGGAAGAAATTTTGTTTTTATTGAATATCTTTCACAATGAAAAATTTAAAAAATTTAATTTGGCGTCAGCTAATGCTTATCACTTTTCGATCATTTTTCCAATTCTTGAATTCAATCATATTTGATAACTGCTTACTCAATTTCACCATCAAATTATAATATTACAGTTTTCAATTGAAAAAAAAGGAACTTATACCCTTTAGTTTTGTGATTGAACTAAAAATTTAAGAAGAAAACCTGCAATAAAATTGCGCATTGTATTTTTCTCCTTGAATCAATTTCCTAATTCAAAAAATTTCCAAATATCGAAAAGTTCTCATGGAGAATAAAGTCATCTCTATATGATGAAATTTGAGAATTGAAAAAACTGGCAAAAAGTGACATTTAATAACGGCATACTTTAAAATTTTTAATAACATGAAATACAATAATGAAATAAATCTAGAGTTTCATGCAAATAGAACAACTTATAATGTTTCTACGTAAACCAACCAACAAAATTTCAACATTCTATTACCTAACTTCCGAAGTAAATTGAAAGTTTAAACACGACAACTTTAATGATATTGCACAAACAATGTGGGTGAGATCTTGTTTTGTTTGTACAAATCCTGGGATACGGTCCTGTGATTTTGATCCCTATTTTGGCTTAGCTTTTCACACACCGTCTTCTTTCACACTATACACCGTCGGGAACACTCAAAGATTCATATAATAGGAGTTTTTGTGTTATCTGAATTGGTCGTATTCGGTGAACCTTTGATATTTTTTTCAATAACTATTTCTACCTTGTATACATTGTTGTGGATTGAAATAGATCGAAATTACTTATCACTTGATCGACCAAATCTTTTGGAGTTTGTTTGATGATGAACTTCGGGACGATACAGGCAAAAAACCTTCGTCGGCTGTATTGTATTCTGTAAAATTTTTTGTTTGTTCAATTTTCCATATTCCATATATCTCTTACATGGGGAAATTAAATATTTACTTTGTCTATCAGGTGGAGAATTAGAAAAGAGGAAGTTGGAAGCCTATCCTGCCTGATGGAGCTACTTAATTGAATCGATGTCTCATTTTTAGGCTTTGCTCCTGATTTGAAATTTATTACGTATAATTTTTTAGTAGGTAAGGAATTGCAACATTTAAAATTGTGTGAAGATAATGAATCAAAAACCGGGAATATGGGGTAACTGTATACCGATGATACAAAATCACAGATGGCTAAACAAAAGGCGACGCCGACAAAGCGGATAGATAAAGAAAAATAATAAATATCTGGGATGTAAACGTGCTCCTAGCTAGTGCAATAAAAGTTCAAGAAAAGCAGTAATCTTGAAAGCGATAATAAACTCATAAAACGTAAGAGGGTCCGATTTTTTCACTGCCGTGCCGATTTTAAAGAAAAATAAAATGATTATTGGTTCACTTTTATGAAAAAGTTCGTTCTTTGTCTCAGCAAGAATTCTAAAATTATGTGACGACGAAAGCAAAAAGTCTAAACAACTAACGAAAGATATTCACTGAATCATATTATATCAGAGGTTTTTCCAATAAGAGGTTTTGATATCTATTGAAAAAAAAATGAGAAGATTTTAGGAAAAATCAATGGATATTTGTTTAATTGTGAAGAGGAAATTATGAAATTAACGATGGAAAACTAAATCAGCCAAATGTCATCTACAACTACGGTTGCACCACCATAATTTTTTTAGGAAGTTTTCCTTGACCAATTCGCTCATTTGAGGCTGTATGTCATCGATAATTCACGAATTCCATCTTTAAGGTCTTGAATCTATAGTGGAGCATTGGACCATATATTTCACGTGGCCCTAAAAATAAAGTCTAAAGGTTTTAAATCACAAGATTTCGGTGGCCACCTTCTTTTAGAAATAACACGGTCAGGAAACTCTTCTTGCAAAATTGCGATAGTTTCGTTGTTTGTGTGGCATGTAGCACCGTCATGTTGAAAAAAACATCGTCAATATCAATAGTCTGTATAAAACGGTGTAATGTCGTGACAGAATGCCTAATTCCCAAGATCGACGAGGAACCAACAAACCTGAATTTTCGTCACACTATACAGGCTACAGGCACTACAGCCGCAAACAGCGATATTCTCAGATTTTTCACATAACTAACTTGTCCCAACAGCTCAAATTTTTCCACCTGTTTCACTATTGCCGGCCGAGAAGGTGCTTCAGAAAGACCCAAAAATTGCTTTAGTTTTCCGAATTGTGACTGCGAAATTTTCATCATTGTTGTAGTGAATTTTAACGATTTCAATGCGATGTTTAAGCGTGTACCGTTCCATTTGGAGTAATAGCGTAGTTTTTACTTGTCAAATGTCAATGCTTCAATAGTTATAGCTGATGCCCAGATAGCAGACTATTCAAAATGAATACACTTTTTGGAAAACCCTTTATATACCAGTTAAACCATCTATTGTCAGTGAAATATTGATTTTTTCCTATATTCGTCTCGAATTCCATTCGTTCTCAGAGGCACATTAACATAAAATTATGCATGAGGCTTGAAATAATTGTTAGTTACATCTGAATGAACAAATTTATCTTGATCGAATCCGTAGATTTGAAATTATCAGTTGTAATATCCCTAAGGCATTGATAATAGACGAGATAATTTTATGACAATCGAAAGCACATTACTTGGTATTTGCCATAAAATTAGGAGGCATTTGTCAATAAATTTGGATGATTTAAATACTATATTGTTAAACGGGTCATTCATAATGTTATAGTCATTATGGTACTTTTTTGCAAGAGTTTGCACAAAACGTTCCACATCATCTTCACCGTTGCTTCTTTATACAGGGTCTTTCACGAGGAACCTCACCCATATTTATACGGGAAACTACTGAACGTATTTTCATGAAATTCAGCACTCATAAGTATTTCACGATGCTGATGAAATCTAAAATATTTTCAAGGCATGAGCACCTCCGGTTTTTCCGGAAATGACGTCAACTTCCGTTTTTCAAATTTGAACACCATTTTTTTATTGCAGAAATAGATTCCTTAGAAAATTTCAAGTTATTTTGATGTAACATTTTTCAGTTTTGGTTGGAAAATTCTCTCTGAGCGGGAAAATTCGAAAAAAAAATCGAAAATAGAGCTCCGCTGAAACAAGAATAACTTTTTTTTTTGGATGGAAAATTTTCATTTTTGGGATTTTTCAAGATGTAAGATTGATGTATCCACTTTAAAAATCGAAATCGCGATTCATGATACAGGGGGTGAAAAAATCGCTTTCAAAGTTAGGGATGACAAAATCGTGAAAAATCAATTTTTTCAAATTAGAACCCCATTTTTTTATGGCAGATATTGAATCTACGTTAAAAAATAATGTGAGTGTATGCATCACACCCTTGCCCTAAAGTGGATATTTTCTGAGTTATTCACAAAAAACTGTTTTTCGTCTTGAATTTTCAGCTATTTCTTTTCCCTTCACGCCAAAAAGATGAAATTTTCAGGAACTGTTACTTAAACCATGTTTTAGATTTTACTACCCTAATATGCAAAAGAAAAAAGTTACAGGTTGTTCCTAAATAGATGGCGAATTTTGATTCGAATTTGTATCGGAAACCTCTTTATTTCAACTAATCGGCCATCGATTTTCTCTCCAGTGATAAATAAATAATTCCTTATGAACCATATGCAAAAACTTACCATGTTTCACATTCTTTTTTTTTAATGATAGATATCATTAATTACATCTGCCAAATTACTCTTTATTCAGTAGCATTTTGTGTTTACTATTAATTTGGTGATAATTCGTATTAAGTTATAAAATCGATCACTATGCCTAATTTTAATACTAATAGTAACTTGAAGTCGGTTTCAAGAAGGGGTGAAAAATCTACAGCATGGTTCAAATAACAGTTCCTGAAAATTTCATCTTTTTGGCGTGAAGGGAAAAGAAGTAGCTGAAAATTCAAGACGAAAAACAGTTTTTTGTGAATAACTCAGAAAATATCCATTTCAGGGCAAGGGTGTGATGCATACACTCACATTATTTTTTAACGTAGATTCAATATCTGCCATAAAAAAATGGGGTTCTAATTTGAAAAAATTGATTTTTCACGATTTTGTCATCCCTAACTTTGAAAGCGATTTTTTCACCCCCTGTATCATGAATCGCGATTTCGATTTTTAAAGTGGATACATCAATCTTACATCTTGAAAAATCCCAAAAATGAAAATTTTCCATCCAAAAACCTCGAAGTTATTCTTGTTTCAGCGGAGCTCTATTTTCGATTTTTTTTTCGAATTTTCCCGCTCAGAGAAAATTTTCCAACCAAAACTGAAAAATGTTACATCAAAATAACTTGAAATTTTCTAAGGAATCTATTTCTGCAATAAAAAAATGGTGTTCTAATTTGAAAAACGGAAGTTGACGTCATTTCCGGAAAAACCGGAGGTGCTCAGGCCTTGAAAATATTTTAGATTTCATCAGCATCGTGAAATACTTATAAGTGCTGAATTTCATGAAAATACGTTCAGTAGTTTCCCGTATAAATATGGGTGAGGTTCCTCGTGAAAGACCCTGTATTCGGTCCATTCTTTTTTTCTCATACTGATCGCCAAATCTTTTAGTATCTACGACAATGCTTTTAAGCACATATGTATGACATTCGTCTTGAGTATAAAAATATTCCTGTTTCAATATTTGAAAATTATAGATGAAATCTCATAGCGCACTGTTTGGCAAAATAGTGTTCTGAAAGCGACTCGACTGTTCAGACAAAATTTCAAAAAAATTGTCGGTCCCTTACGATTATCCCGTAATTTTTGATATAGTTGGTAGTACATCTCTCAATATCATTCGAGATCCACTAGTTATAAAATCTCAGAGATCGCCACAACATTTCTAACGTAACATAACCCATCAGCATCTTCAATAAATCATTCATGAAAACGTACTAAACGCCGGTACTTTGAACTCAGACCGTCAATGCCCCATCTAATTGTTTGCCAAAAAGCTTACTCATCCTTCTAATCCATTCCAAAGTCGAGCTCTTCCTCACATAAAAACATTCATCAATTACGTTCTCAAACTCCGACTAACGTACATCTTTCAGATACAAACCAAATATCTCGAAATCCAACGCTAAATAGCCCAGCTACGAAAATCATAAAGCACCTTGAGCGGTGAATAGGTAGATAATTTTGAATGGCAACAAGTGAACAAAGAAGCCGTGGATTCTTCCTGCGGTAATTTATAATGAGATGGAGATGAGAAAATAAAGAATGAGGATGCTGCGTCGGTAGCTGGTTGCAGTCAGATCAAAGGCGGCTTCTCGTAAAATGTTCATATGGAGTCTTCTACATGGGAGTAGCCTCATATTAGTTTTATTGGGGATATAAAATTTCATGCTGAATGCGTTTGTGTGCAGTTGAGGTAGACAGTGCAGAAAATATATGCATATGGAGTAGTCGACCTGAATATCGGCATCGTTTTTGATCGAATTGAGAATAAAAATTCTGGTTTCCTTATTGAGTACGTTATATGAAGATTTGAAAAACCAGTAACTCTATACAACTTTTTTTTATACCAGTGCGTAAAAAATAGCATAATATTATAACTGCATATTATAATGCATATTTGAGTTGAAGTGTGTCTTTTTAAACATGAATCGTACTTCGAAAATATATTTGCCAAATACAAAACAGCTTTTATGTCCTTTTATTACCTATTACCTAACCAACCCAGATGAAATGGAGTATTCGGTGAAAACATTTATCCCCAACTGATGACATTAGTAACATCTGGTAAGAAAGATTCAAATATTCTTTTGAAACCACAAGTTTGTTCCCAGTAGGGAATCCAATCCCGAAGTTGATGGATACCGCAAATGCGGGATCTGCGTGATTCAATATTGAAATTGCATGTTAGACAATAAAAGCGCAAACGTCATTTTAAACGTCCCAGAAAGCAATAAACCAATCATAAGTTATGGACGAAGATGCTACACTAGTTACTGTTGAAACTGCAGCATTTGAAAAGTCATTATAACTCGACTTGAGTAAAGAAATGGTTAAAGCTTTATTTTATACAATAAAAGAGCGCCGTTCATTAATGTCTACAATGTCTATAAATGCCCAAGAAGATACATTGGTACTTCAAAGCAAATCAACATTACGAAATTAAATTAAGAGTTCGACTGACAGACAGCAAAAAGAGACGACTTTAAAAAACAAAACACAATCCCAAACCGAAGATCATTTCACTTATGGTGATAATGATAAGGTACAGTGCATCCCATTTTGGGTGAGACAGCCAGGTTTCTCGCTTGTTATTTAAGATAGAGCCTTGCGGTTTTCACGTTCCTGTCCTACTTTTTCGTGAAACTCAAATTTGTCTAATCAGATTTTGCATAACTGTTTCCGTTCAAGAGATACAGGGCGATTTTGGAAATTGATACTTTTCGGACCCCTTCTTTATCTCCGAAGTTATTAGAAATAATGCTGAGGTAAAAACTACGTCTGAATCAGAATTCTGCGTAGAATCCAGTGGCGTACTCAATTTTTTTTTCGGGGTATGGTTTTGAAGATTCAACACAAACCTATATTTTTTTTAATGGAACACCCTATATATCATTATTCCAATTTTTTTATCCCTTCAAAATGATATATGACACTATGTAGGTAGGATGTTCAGAAATGTTAAAAAAACACTAAAACATCAAATAATGATGTTTTTTGTTAATGGGCAATGGATTTCCAATAGAAAAGAAGAATCAATAATGATAACAATAATTTATAGCGATGACAGCTAGATCAGATTGGTTTTTTACCTCCAATGCCTACTTTATAAAACAATGCTACCAAATGCATAGTAGCCATAATAACAACAAGGATGTTTGTGTCATCAATGACCTACTACTTTTAAAAATCGAAAGTAATAATCCTCTTATTGAAACATAGAAAATTCATGGCCCATTTATAAAAAATCATCATTATTTGACGTTTTAGTGTTTTTTTTAACATTTCTGAACATCCTACCTACATAGTATCATATATCATTTTGAAGGGAAAAAAATATCGAAGTAATGATATATAGGGTGTTCCATTAAAAAAAATATAGGTTTGTGTTGAATCTTCAAAACCATACCCCGAAAAAAAAAATTGAGTACGCCACTGGATTCTACGCAGAATTCTGATTCAGACGTAGTTTTTACCTCAGCATTATTTCTAATAACTTCGGAGATAAAGGAGGGGTTCGAAAAGTATCAATTTCCAAAATCACCCTGTATCTCTTGAACGGAAACAGTTATGCAAAATCTGATTAGACCAACTTGAGTTTCACGAAAAAGTAGGACAGGAACGTGAAAACCGCAAGGCTCTATCTTAAATAACAAGCGAGAAACCTGGCTGTCTCACCCAAAATGGGATGCACTGTACATACATCATTTAAGAAATTATAAGTTAAATTGAAAATTCCTTCATGGGACTATTGTACCATTTTATTGATTGTTTCGACTATGCAGATTACGAAAATGCTTGTAGTTGGGCGATCAGTACATTATTACAGAAATTATAGGTAGGAATCTGAAATTTTCGAAAAAAAATGGATGAATTTCCCGAGGCTGCAACTTCTCCTGGACTTGAGCTACAGTCTTGAAACCTCGGTATGTTTTAGATCGTAACTTGATATTGAAAAACGTTTTCATTTGAGGAGTCTGTGACGAATATTTCAGGAGATATAACGATTTTTATTGGCAAATAACATTTTTTCCCAAATTTCGAGTTCAAATTTCTTCAAAACCGGGAGTTCTACGGAAAATCGGTGAGCGATGCCAAATTTGACGATCCCTGATTAGCCGAATTTCGATCTCACCTGAAAAATTTTTTGTCCAAAAATTTTCGTGAAATTTTCCATTAGAAAATTGAAAAAAATTAAAAGTTCCTTCTTGGGATTATTGTACCATTTTAATGATTGATTCGAATATGTAGATTACGAAAATGTTGTAGTTTGGCGATCAGTACATTATTTCAGAAATTATAGGTAAAAATCTGAAATTTTCGAGAAAAAATTGATGATATTCCCGAGGCTGCAGCTTCTTCTGGACGTGAGCTACGCCCTTGAAACCTCAGTATGTTTTAGATCGTAACTTGATATTCGAAAAACGTTTTTATTTGAGGGGTCTGTGACGAATATTTCAGGAGATATAACGATTTTTGTTGGCAAATGACATTTTTCCCAAATTTCGAGTTCAAATTTCTTCAAAACCTGGACTTCTACGGAGAATCGGTGAGCGATGCTGAAATTGACGAGCCCTGATTAACCGAATTTCGATCTCACCTGAAAAATTTTTTGTAAAAAAAAATTTTCGTAAAATTTTCCATACCTAACCCTTAGAAAATTGAAAAAAATTAAAAGTTCCTTCTTGGGATTATTGTACCATTTTAATGATTGATTCGAAAATGCTTGCAGTTTGGCGATTTATACATTATTTCAGAAATTATAGTTAAAAATCTGAAATTTTCGAAAAAAAAATGGTTGGAATTTCCGAGGCTGGAACTTCTCCTGGAGGAAAGCTACGGCCTTGAAACCTTACTATGTTACAGATCAGAACATGATGTTCAAAAAACGTTTTTATTTGCGGGGTCTGTGACGAATAATTCAGGAGATAAGTATAGCGCGGCAGTCAATCTACTATTTTGCTGCCTAGTAAAACAAATCCTAACTATTATATTAACGATTATTTTAATTGATTGATCAATGGACAATTTGCCTGGTTAGGTTGTCATGCTAAATTCTCCTGACAAACATGAAGTATAATAGTTGATGGTTATCATCGCTAGGCTACAACTTTCCCCTCCGGCAGAACTGATATACTATATACGTTGATATCAAAATTATAATTTCTCTCCGGCGGAGGAAAAATAAAACTTTTCGATGATCTTGTCAGTCAAAATATGACGTTGCTATTGTACGTTACAAAAAGTTTATTAAAATCGTTATATTTTGTGTAAAGTTTATAGCGATGAATATCCAACATGAAATTTTTTATTGAATTCTATCTTAGAAAAATAAAGAGACTGAACGACCTGAACGATTCCCGGGCCAGCATCAATCTCTCAGTACCTGCATCCTTGCATCCTATCTATCCTAATCCCGATAATGTAAGAATCTGGTCCTTTTTCTGGCTTAGCGGTTTCGTGCTTTCGGAACAGCGCTTTGCCGAAAGAATAAAGGCACCGCCTTTCGAAGTTCATAAGATGAACCCACTTTATCCGTGTTGATTTTTAACTACATCTTTCTGTTGTATCGATTCGAATTTAAGTTACACCAGTACGAGGGTCGGATTAGGTTCATTTCGGAACGATTTTTCTGCGCGCTCATTTCAGGGAACACCTTTTTTTCCCAAATCATTGAATATTCACATATCGCCAAAATTCTTGGATCTCCTTATGTTTGTCGAAATGAGACACTATTAAAATAAGTCAAGAAGTGTTAGAATTACAGAGTAGATTTAATTAGTTTATGCAACCAATGCAATGGCTGAATTTAATCTTAACTGTACAAGAAAAAAAAAATTACAAAAACGGAAAATAGTGCATAATACAATGATTACCAGAAACTGAAGTAAAGAAGAAAACCACTTTAGAGCAAAATAAAAAATGCATTAATATTCGGTTTGTTCTCCCCTGTTCTTTAGTAAAGTGTTAACGCATCTATGCATAGAAACAACAAGGGAGTTAATCGTATCCATTAAGCTAGGTTGACATGGCTAGTGGATCACAGCTGTGGTTCAAGAATACATGGAAAACGACCCGTGTCAACGGAAGAATCGTGCGAATATTCACGAAATGAACGATTTATCCTAGTTGACACGGGTAGTGAAGCACAGGCGAGGTTAGTTATGTGTAGAGATCGACTCGTGTCAACGGAGGAGTTGTGAAACTATTCTCGAAACGGACGGTTTCGAAGGCGGCAAACATGTTAGATATTTAACGTGTTTCGTGGTCTTTGAGCGACCATAGTGGAAGAAGTCTAGGGTAATTTTTTTTTAATTGTGCTGTACTAGGTTTGTGATACTTTGTAACATTTTTTTTTGTTACATATGACTGAAAATATTTTCCAAAATATGTTTATTGGGTTTCAACGGATGAAATAAATTTTTAGTACATGTACTAAATATCACAAAATTCTATTAAATGCCAGGCCAGCACTTATGTCATGAATTTTTTGGGTTTCACAGGAATACTCAAAAATTAGAAAAAAAAACTCATCCCAGCACATCTGTATTTCGATTTTGTTTTGCACTTATGGGAAGTTGTGCCCCTGACATTTCCTTAAAAAAAATTCGAAGAAAGTAAGTCGTTCACGTTTTTCTTCGGCCAAAATTGCTTCAGATACTTCTACTACATTTGTGCAGTATCCTTGTTCTGGTCAGATTTTCAGAAATAACTCTCTACTTTTTCTTCAAATAATGGAAATCAGTAAATTGTTTGAAAATCTGACAGACATCGATCAATTGAAATATATAGCCCAACTATACAGGGTGTGTCTTTGCTTGTACATGTCCGATTCCATTCCATTTGCGAGATAAAAGAGACTTAAAATTAAATTTTTTTATGGATTTCCAACAGCCCATATCTTTTCAACCGAGCCTATTCGGAAAAAATGGTAAAGGAAAAAAGTATTTCCTTTGACGTCAGGAATTGCGATCTGTACATTTCGAATTTGATTCTACTGATAAATTTATAGCACAATGAAATTCCACTCATAAGGCAATGTTTATTGATCACCCTGTATAACAGTGCCAATAATGATGTTTGAATTTTCTCTATGAATTAATCATTTGTGGTTACGAATTCGAAATAAAATCATAAAGCACATACAGGGTGATCCAATATTTCCGAAATAGAAAACGTCCGGATCTGGTTTGTTCGCGATTACAGAAATATTGAAGGAAGGCGATAGTAGAGTGACTACTCTTCAAAATTTGAAATTATTCGGTCGATTAGTTAAAGAGTTATTGAACTGTGAAATTTCACTTATGAGATTAACATCACCCTGTATATAGCAAATGGCGATCTTGATATGAGTCCCCCATGATGACCTCCATTTATGTATCCTTTATGTATCCATTTGTCGCATTCTTCCCGGGATACCCTGCATATAGCCTAACTATATAAAAATATTCTCAGACAAAAACTTTTGTGAAAATATTAACGGCAAGAGAAAACGAAAAAGCGAAATTCCTTGGATGAAAAAAGTCCTATGAAAATAGAGCCACAAACGTTTTGCGATTGATCAACAGAAATCACATGTTTAGAAATTCGGAATGAGATTTAATTCGGTCATAAACAACATGCAGAAATACCGACAAAGTTAATTCCCATCATAAAGGAGCCGCATCATAGTCATAAATATCTAGATTGGCGCAGAAAGACATGTGCAGTCATCAGGGCTGGTCGGCATCCCTTTGTGCCGACGAAGAAACAACATAAATTTGCCAAATAGGTTATGGCGATACGAATATACGTCGTTTCGTCGCCCGTGATTAAGGCGTAAAACCATTGAACGCAATGCACTACCCATGTCAACCTAGCTTTAGGATGTTGTTCCACTCTTCTTGGGCCGCAAGTGTGAGTACCTGGAGGGTGCTAGGAGGATTTATTCTGTTTGAGATTGCTCGTGTAACAAAATTCCACATGTGCTCAATGGGATTCATGTCTGGCGAATTTGCTGACCACGGGAATCTTCGAGTATTCGCAATGTCTAGTGTATTTTGTATTCTTCTCATGCCATGGGGTCTAGCATTGTCATCCATTAAAATGAAATTGGCTTCAATTTAATGTCAGAGTAGATAAATAATGGGTTCAATATTGTTTCGAACATATCTATCCCCTGTCATAGTGTCTAGAATGGGAATAAGCTCAATTTTACATGAATTGTGTTTCCTCAAAACATTACTGATCTTCCTTCGTATGGAACGACTTCTTTGGCAGAAGCTTATTTCGTGTTGCACTGACCCTCTCCAAACTCTTTTAAAATTGATTCTGTTATCCAGCCGGCTGTCCGAAGTATACACGATAACTTTAAAACTTTCAGAAAATGTTCATGGTTTGGATCGTTCCAAAAAGTTTTTTTTTTTAATTTGGCACTGTAAGATTTAAGAAGTATCAGGATCTTGACAAGAATATACTACACCTCCTCAGTCCTCACTGGATTATTTACAGACCAGGAAGCTTTGCATTAGAATCAGTCTCAGAGAAAACGACTAGTACCTACAGATTCTGCGGGGAGGATGAAAAAACTCTTGATCACCTGGTGACGGCATGCCTTATCATTGCCAGTCAACGAAAAAAAAAACTTTTTCTACATTCATGCAAAAAGCAAAACTTTATTGAACTATATTTAGTGAAAAAAGAAGTTCTTTATTGCCATAGTGCAATAAAGTTTTTATTGCACTCATCTGTCATTCTACTTCAACGTGCTGTCATCATGACAAACAAATATTTCAGCCTGAAGGAAATAACGATGTACAGTTACCAAGTACTAGTACGTTTACAGCAGTAACAAATCAAGAAGTGGATTTAAAAAAATAAAAAAAGTTTGAGTTAAATTGTTCGTAACGTATTAGTTCCTGTTTCAATGCAAATCGATATTAATAATAAAGTATTCAAGTTGCGCTTTTCATTTTCCTACACCTAGTGCCGCACCTCAATAAATAATTTTTGCTTTTTGCATGAACGTAGAAAAAATGTTGTATGCAACTCGTGCAAAAATTGTTTATTGCACTCGACGTATTGTCCAACTCGGCCTGACGGCCTCGTCGGACAATTTCACGTTGAGTGCAATAAACATTCACTTTTTGCACTTGTTGCATAAATAACTATTAGACAAGACATTTTTAGTGAGGAAGTAACATCCTTGAAGCTATTTCAGATAGTGAAGTTTATTAGAACTCTGGAACTGAGGGGCGTAGATACAACATATAGATAAACATATTATAAAAAATTATATGAGTGAAGAGGAATTGTACGAATCAAAATTCTTCCCCAATAAATACAGTATTATACCTATAGTAAATATGGTTATGTGTAATCAGAACATTCATTCATTAATTCATCCTATCTAGCCCCCAAAAATATTCACCCCTCTTCTTTAATACGTGTTCCCAAACACGATCATTCCTTCCATTTTTATTGTATCATAATAAACGATATCGCAATCATATACAGAATAATAAACCTCTCACAAGTAAAGCAGTTCGTGTTTTATTGCCTTTGGGGGGACCAACCAGGCACATGGCACTGGCTCATAACGTTAGAGTAAATAGAGGGTGGCTCATTCATGACGACAAACATCCCTGGAGAGAAGGTTAATTTTATTTATCATTATGTTATTAGTATTTCCGTACTTACCTTAACAATAATGGAGGGATGTATGTTGTAATTATAATCTCATTAATTCATTGATTTTCTTTTATTCATATTATAATTTCTTTGTTTTCACTATTTTTATAAAAAAATATAGCTAGATGAAACTTTCTTTTTGTTCTCACAACAAACGTTGAATGTAACAAAAAATGTTGAGAAAAACCCTAATTTGACGTCAGGAGATTTAAAATACGATTGTTTTGAGTGATTATTTTACATATATTAACTGAATTTTAACTATGTCGAATGTTTACGGAAATATTGAGTAATTTTTTCGATATTCTTCTCGTGGAATAGCCGCATCTGCCGTCTCTAAAATTTAAGGTTTTCATTTTTCCATATTCACTTTGAATTTTTTCTGGTTCTTGTGAGGTGATCAACATCATATTTCATTTGAAGCTTGACATTGCTATTTGTTTTTTCAAATCAAATCAAATTTATTTCACAAATTATTACAAAACGTGCGGTAACAATTAAAAGTCAAGTGAAAAATTTAATTTCGATCGAAATTAAAAAGAAAATTTCGAACAGCCATTTTAATCGGAAATCCTCGCTTGACCTACCCTGAAAATTTCAAAATTCTAGATTTTTTTCGATCAAGACTTTTCGTACCGGACAGTGTTGAATTTGACGACAGATTCATTTTCAGTGAGTCGAACCTAGTCATTTGTGTTCTGCACAAAATTTGAAAAATAAGCACTTCTTCTATTTTTGTCTGCAGAATCTAATTCTAATTCTAATTTGAAGATATTTAGTTTTGATGAATTTGAGTTGTCCAAGTTCATGATCATCTTATAAACACCTTGAATATTTTTTTTTGGTTCTAACCGCATACAGTTTCATAATACTATGTTTTTCCAGAATCGAAAAAGAAGAAATTTTTTTCAAAAAAAGCTTTTTCTGCCGAAATATTCGAAAAAATGTGAGTCCTCATCGACACCATTTTTTTGTTATAAGAATCCCATTAACTCATGAACCGTTGAGTTTTCACCCAAGGTATGGCATATTGCCGAAATTGTCATCAAAAAAACTATCTAATGATGCTATAATATACAGGGCGTGCTGTTTGAAATAAGGAATTAGTAGTATGTTTCCGGCATAACCGAAAGTTGTAGAGATCTGAATATATTCTAAGGAAGAAGATCATTGCCACAAACCCCAATATGCAAATTTTCAGTTCAAGATTAGTTTTCCATAAACGTCTAATAGGTCATCCCGGTGAATCACCCTGTATAGTACCCTGTTCGCGTTATAACTTTGAGAAAAACAGAGTGAACTTAGCAGTAACTTATATACCTGTTGATATATAATAATATGATTGCTATTTTTACCCAACATCACTCCTAAACTTCAAGGATAATAGGGAATTTTGTGTATCTTGTTTGGCTGCCTTGTTTTATTTATATACAGGTTTAGTCAAGGCGGTTTGGAGATTTTCATTGCACGGAATGTTGACAAACGCAGCGAAGTGGAACAAACTCAAATTTTCTCCAAGAATCAAAGATGAAATATGAAAAGGCGGCCAGCGAATTGGGCCGAATTGCCGTCCCAATAGAGGTGCTTGCAAGAGTCCCTGCTTCACCTCAAACGCCATGCAGGCTGTTTGAGTATAAATCAGAAAGACAATATAACTGAAAATTTCTTCTTGAAGATAACAAGATGTTCAGGCTTAGGTACATTTATTTATTTTTAATTTCAACATTTAAATATGTGAATAACAATAAATTAACCAATTAACGCTGAAATACAATATGCCCTAGCGTAGTAAGATTTCACAGAGATAACGCTTTGCAACCTTTACTTACCTCAGTTGATGAATACTGTGGTTAACCGTTACTAAGCGAAGGCCATTACAAACGTATTTTCTGTCATAGTAATGTTTGGATATTTCATTGTCTTCTTATTATTTGGGGTATGCTTAAGAATAATGACATCTAAAAGGCTTAAGAAAATTCACTTTGAGCACCTATAGAAGAGGCGACATTTTGATTTATTATAGATATTTCTAGAACCATAAAGATGACTAAAATAGATATTCGATGAACTCATTTTGAAATAAAAATCGAATTACCTACCTAAATGTATTCTGAATCGTTACCAAAACCAGTTTTTGGAACATATTACTTTTATCACTATAAAGTTTGAAATGAAGAATAGAAAACATAGGAATTATAAGAGATGTGAGTAAGTATTTTATTTCTGAAATTAGTCATGTGGAATGAAAAACATAAACAAATTTCAACATGCGAAACAAGTGTAACAACACTTATCGCTAGTCAACTTTATTCATTCATTTTATTTTATTGTGATACACTTTTTTTCTGTAATTGTTGTTGAATAATGGTTATTATTATATTATTATCATTATTTCAAAAACTTCTGCCAATGGGTGTGGCAGGTGGCATTATGTTCTCGTTCTTCGCTGTAGTTATTTTTGGTCTTATATAATGAAAATAGTTTATACTTATATACAGGATATTACCAATTAAATGCAAATGTTTTCAGGTGGTCAATTCTTGTCGAAAATTAAACATAGCTCATAACTTTTTTCTTGAAATTGCTGAAGAAATGCTGGAATGGCATTTTATAATCATATTCTACAAAATGAAAAACTAACCTACTAGTTTCTTCCATTTCATTTACAGATCCGTACATGTGGGTATAATGTTGTAGCTATCATTTTTTTCATTATAAAACTGTTGCTTTTACGGACACATGTGTTAGATGTTGCATTTTTCACCACATTAAATCACAATAAAAAAACGTTCATAGGCGGCTTTTTCATTGGTAAAATATGTCCACAACATACAATTCGTCCAGCTCTTCTGCAATTTCACAAAAAAATAAAAAAATTTTTTTTCCCATTTTTGGAAGGATTCATGGCTTGGCTTGATTTTCAAGCTACTTGGCTTGAGCTTGACTTGATTTAAAGCTCAAGTCAAGTAGTGGTTTTTCAATCTCAAGTCAAGTATTTATTTATCAAGCTTTTGAATAATATCAAGCTACTTGATTTTTAGCAGTTTCATTGTGCAGTGACATCAATAAAAAAAAAATGAAATGAGAATAAACCTTGCAAAAAACACTTTTATTTATTAAACTAATTGTATAAAAGAACCGAAAATATCAACTTTTTTGAAAAAGCCATAAATTAAACTATAAATCATATATTGTCCAGATACCAGATAAGTAACATTTTGCTAATGTTGTATAAATGAGGTTTGAAAGTTTCTGCCTCCAATAAAACAACTTCATGAAAGAAAGCCTTTTAATAAGTGAAAAGGTTGCATTGATTGGGATGCTGTGAACATAATTAATGGCCGAAATCAGGTAAATTTGGTTACGAAAATGCACTTAACGTGAAAACGATAAGAATTATACTTTTCTTGTTTAGTTTTCCAGGAATTCAGATTTCTTGGAAAAAGTAGAAAACGTTTGCATATTTCTTTTTTTTTCTCAAAGATGATTGAGTAAAACCATCGAATGATGCGGATGAACCATTATTTTAAATTCGAATGCGCCCAAGCCCACCCCTAGTTAATTTGATATAAAAAATCATCAGTGAAATTGAATGAAATTATTCAATACAAAGGTAGGTGCTTCTAGGAATTCGGATTTATCGGAGAAAGTAGAAAATGCCGCCCTCCAATATTTGACGCTTCGGCGAAATTCGTTTTGTTTTTTCCTGAGAAAAAATTCTTTATTTTTCAGTTTTTAAATAAATACATAGGTATATGTAAGTGTGTAAAATGTTCTTGAATAAATTCTATATATTTTTCTTGTTTCTTAAATTCTCTTTTTTCGAGTCTTTTTCATATTGAATAGAAACTCGAAATTGATTCCTCGCTTATCACTTGGTGAAACATAATTTCAATATTAATAAAAGAAATAAAACACTTGACTATACGTTCCACAAATTTTAATAAAAATAAATAATGTAATGATGTTGACATGCACGTTTCGGGTTTCATCCCATTATCAAAACTAAATATAAAATATACACACAAGTACATATAAATTCTACGTAACAGATGTTAAAACCGGAGACAGGCGAAAATCTAATTGATCGTTCACAATTGGGAGATTTTGTTTTTGAGCTGAAGATATTTCCAAAAACTCCAAGAGATCCAAACGTTTACCTTTATCACCTCTGTGTAAAATTTTTGTTTTATTGAAATCTATAAAATGATTGTAAGTGATGCAGTGATTAGAAAAACCCGTTGTTGATTTATTTTGAAGAATCGATCTTTTATGTTCTTCAATTCTAATTCCAAGAGATCGACCGGTCTGACCTATATAAAATGCAGGACATTCATCACAAAACAGTTTATATACACCACTCAACTGTGAAATGTTCAGCCGATTCTTACCACTAAAAAACATTGTTCTTAAATTTTTCTTATTCGTACATATAACATCAATATCGTTTTTTCTGATTATTTTACAAAGTTTATCACTAAGAGATGGGATATAATTGATGTATACAAATTTTTTCATTTGATTTTCTAACTGAGGTGGATATACTAAAATTAACAATCTCTTCTGTTGTTTTTTAAAAATTAATTTGTTTATTATATCAGGATGGTAGCCGTTGTTCTTGGCTAACACCTTTAGAATTTGAATTTCTTTATCGAAGTTAATTGCTGACAATGGAATTGAGATCAGTCTATGTACTAGGGTGTGGAATGCTGACATCTTGATCTTATAAGGGTGTGAACTGCTGTTATGAATCAGAATATCAGAGAAAGTGGGTTTTCTGTATATATTAAATTCAAGATGTTCATTTATTATCTTTACCTGAATATCCAAGAAATTTAAACACTTATTATTATCTTCTATTTCTAAAGTGAACTGAATTGAACTATAAAAAGAATTTATCAATTCTAAAAAGGATTCTAGTTCTGAAGTTGAGCCAGTCCATATATCTACAAAATATATATCCTGATATAATAAACAAATTAATTTTTAAAAAACAACAGAAGAGATTGTTAACTTTAGTATATCCACCTCAGTTAGAAAATCAAATGAAAAAATTTGTATACATCAATTATATCCCATCTCTTAGTGATAAACTTTGTAAAAGAATCAGAAAAAACGATATTGATGTTTTATGTACGAATAAGAAAAATTTAAGAACAATGTTTTTTAGTGGTAAGAATCGGCTGAACATTTCACAGTTGAGTGGTGTGTATAAACTGTTTTGTGATGAATGTCCTGCATTTTATATAGGTCAGACCGGTCGATCTCTTGGAATTAGAATTGAAGAACATAAAAGATCGATTCTTCAAAATAAATCAACAACGGGTTTTTCTAATCACTGCATCACTTCCAATCATTTTATAGATTTCAATAAAACAAAAATTTTACACAGAGGTGATAAAGGTAAACGTTTGGATCTCTTGGAGTTTTTGGAAATATCTTCAGCTCAAAAACAAAATCTCCCAATTGTGAACGATCAATTAGATTTTCGCCTGTCTCCGGTTTTAACATCTGTTACGTAGAATTTATATGTACTTGTGTGTATATTTTATATTTAGTTTTGATAATGGGATGAAACCCGAAACGTGCATGTCAACATCATTACATTATTTATTTTTATTAAAATTTGTGGAACGTATAGTCAAGTGTTTTATTTCTTTTATTAATATTGAATAGAAACATTAATTAATTTCAATGGTTTTTCAAACCAATATTTTCAATGTGGCTCCAGCTTTCAGATTTCTGAAACTTCACTCTTCCAATAGATTTCATAGAAATATGAGAAAACTACTTATAAATTCACACTGGCGAATACTTCAGTCTCTCGGCGCTCGAGGAATCCCCTTATTATAAAGGGTGTTTTTTTAGAGCTATAGAACTTTAAATTGCAATAAAATAACGATGGATTATTCGATTGACATGAATTTTATTTATCCGCAAGATTATCTTGTGGCATTACAATTTAAATATGATTTCTGGCATATGACCGCCACGGCTGGCTCGGATGTAGTCCAATCTGGACGTCCAATTTTCGATGACTTTTTCCAACATTCATGGCCGTACATCGGCAATAACACGGTGAATGTTGTCTTTTAAATGGTCAAGGGTTTGTGGCTTATCCGCATAGACCAATGACTTCACATAGCCCCACAGAAAGTAGTCTAGCGGTGTTAAATCACAAGATCTTGGAGGCCAATTCACAGGTCCAAAACGTGAAATTAGGCGGTCACCAAACGTGTCTTTCAATAAATCGATTGTTGCACGAGCTGTGTGACATGTTGCGCCGTCTTATTGGAACCACAGCTCCTGGACATCATGGTTGTTCAATTCAGGAATGAAAAAGTTAGTAATCATGGCTCTATACCGATCACCATTGACTGTAACGTTCTAGCCATCATCGTTTTTGAAGAAGTACGGACCAATGATTCCACCAGCCCATAAAGAGCCCTAAACAGTCAGTTTTTCTGGATGTAACGGTGTTTCGACATACACTTGAGGATTATCTTCACTCCAAATGAGGCAGTTTTGTTTGTTGACGTAGTCATTCAACCAGAAGTGCGCTTCATCGCTAAACAAAATTCGCTTATGAAAATCGGGAACAATGGCACATTATTTTCGAAATGAAATTGCACTATTTGCAAGCGTTGTTCAAGCGTGAGTCTATTCATGATAAATTGCCAAACCAAACTGAGAATAAATCACTTAACAGCTGTTAAATCGGTTGCTATCTTGAACAGACATGCCAACTTAAAGTTATATACCTCGAAAAAAAAACACCCTATAAGTCTAAACGCGCACGAGATTGCAGAAATATATGCCGTGCGATGCGTGCATATCAAGCTCAAGTAATATCAAGTAGCTTGATATCATCAAGTCAAGCAATAAATATCTAAAATCAGGTCAAGTCAAGCTCCAGTATGTTATTTTTAACGAGCTTGATTTTCAATTCAAGTAGTTGGTTAAAATGTCAAGCTACTTGGCTTGATGAATCCCTAGTCGCCACTGATAAAGTGAGTTATTCTAATATTGTCGTTCATTTCCAAGGTTAAAATGGTATATTTATGCTTGGAAAAACTTCAGTGTGCAGGTTTCCAAGGGTGGCATAGCTAATTATGAAAATTCAAAATGACTTAATATTTTCATCTAGGTTGAATCTATAGTGCTTCACGTCAGTGCTTGCTCAATGTCAGGAATAAAATCGAAAAAATTATGTAGATACAAGGCATAATTTTTCTCGAATCTCATCATAACGGATAGCATCAGAGGTTAATCCCCATTTGTATCCTATCCACTTCAAAAATTTGTTCTGTACCCTCTCAACGGCCTGTATATGTATCGCATAATGAGGTGACCATACTATACATGAATATTCTAAGATGCTCCTCACATAAGCTATATAAATTGTTTTTATGGAGGAGACACTAAAGTCCTGCATATGTCTTTTGATGAAGCCAAGCATTCTAAAAGCTCTCGATGTAATATGACTTATGTGCTCTGTGAAACTCAAACCAGCATCTAGCAACACTCCAAGATCCCTCACCGTGTTGACCGATTTCAATAGACACGAGTCTACTGAATAATCGAATAAGATCGTCGAATTAGTCCGAAAAAATCGCATAATATGACATTTATTCACATTAATCTCCAACTGATTATGTACACACCATTTAATAACGTCTTCTATATCTCTCTGAAGTAACAAGCAATCATTCAGGGATCTTATAAGACGAAAAAGTTTCATGTCATCTGCGAACAGTAGAAAGTGACAGAATCTTATGACACTTTTTATGTCATTGATGAAACACAAAAATAAAATTGGAGACAAGGGTGATCCTTGTGGAACTCCTGAACTAACTTCAATACCCCCGGACAGAGTATCAGAAATCTTTATGAACTGTGTCAACCCAATCAAACGATCTGAAATCCACTCGAGTAAGGGTGGTCGAAAGCCTAATGCTTTGAGTTTAATAATAAGTAGCCAGTGAGGCAACCTATCAAAAGCCTTAGCAAAGTCTGTATAGACTGCATCGACCTGTGATCTCTCGCTAAACGCTGATAGGATCAAGTCTGTGAAATATAACAGATTTGTTGTTACAGATCTTCCGGCAATAAATCCGTGTTGCTCCTCAATAAAAATATTTTTAAGTAAGGGTGTAATTTTATTAGTTATTAATGTATCCAAAATTTTTGGAATATAGGAACTTTTCGTTACTGGTCTGTAATTTCCCACGTCACTAATATTGCCTGACTTGAATACCGGAGTAACAAAACTCGATTTCCATTTATTTGGATATTTACCCGAACTTACAGATAAGTTAAATAAGAAAACCAAAGGTCCTAATAAAACGTGTCTGCACTTCTTCAGAAACAGTGCGGAAATCCGATCGGGACCAGTATCACTCTTATCTGGTAGATTGCCGAGAACATTCAGAACCTCAGTTTCAGAGAAATGACAATCATGAATATCGACGGTGTCCTCGTAATAAATTACTCGGGATTCCTCAGGTTTTGATTTTCTATATATTTCAGAAAAGTATTTCCTAAAAAGTTCGGTAATGCCCGCATCATCGTTAGCAGTTTCATCACGTAAATACATGGATTTGGGAAATCCTTTCTGTGTCTTTTTGTCATTTATAAATTTCCAGAAATATTCGGGGTTAGAGGAAACTTCCAGTTCAACCGACTCAACATATTTTCTATAACATCTATCAGTTTCAACCTTACATTTTTCCCTCATACTCGCAAACAACAAATAATCATCTAAACTACCGGTTTGTTTATATTTTTTGTGAATCTGTTTTTTTTCAGATATCAATTTTCTCAGCTCACAGGAAAACCAGCAAGGAAAAGTAAAAATCTTTTTAACTTTTTCAGGAACGTACAACTTTATAGCATTTAAAACAATTTCGTAAAACCTCTCGGTACAACCCTCGATATCCTGGTATGTGTTCAAGGTTGACCAGTCAGCCTCCTCTAAATATAATATTATATTTTCATAATTGGCATTCTTAAAATCATAGAAAGTATTTACTGACCTTGAAACCGCCACAGATGCCTCACTGAAAACAGCGAAATATAAGGCTGGATGATGTAAATCGCATGGTAAAATAATATCGTTCGCTTCTTCTATTTTGACAGCAGACTGTGGTGCAAATATGAGATCTAGAGAAACATCATTAGCATTTTTTACGTGATTCATCTGATATAGTTCCAAAGTAGCCATAGTTGACCCAAGGATATCCTGATTAGAGGAACCCCCGCCAACACACAACATATTCGGACCCCAACTAGCCCCAGGTATATTGTAGTCCCCACAACAGATAAATTGGGAAGAAGGGTACAGTTTATGAACTGAATAGAATGAAATTTACATACTTTTTTATATTTATCATTTCGATTTGCCTAATTCAATGATGGAATAAAATATGGCATATATTTGGATGAACTTCTACCATGTGAATCAGGAAAATTGAGAAATTTTAGACCATACTTCTTTCTGACATTGTGGGGACAGAACAGGATTTAATGTAACAATGAGTTGGACTCGTTAATATCTCAAGGAAATATAATATACATATAAATAATTGCTTATAGGAATCAGCAATACTCTTATTGGCTATAGGTGAAGATAAGTAATATTCGATTCAATCATCTTTTGAATTGGTAATATTTCTTTTACTTCAGGTAGAAAAATTCTCAATATTTTTCACAATTCTTTGCTTTAAATTCAAATTTGGAATAACGATTTAACGTTCAACTCTTCGAGTTGAAAGAGATGTATATTGTTCTCTTTCTCTAGGGCAATAAATCAAGAGAGTTGAGTTAACGAAAAAGATTATTTAAAAAAAATATTGCAATTTCTTAAACTTTTATGACATGAAATTTTCAAGGAGGTATGTATACAAGAATGGCTTCACGAAGCGAAAAATTTTTACTATAAATTTTTTCAAGTTAATATTAATGAAGGAAGTACGATAAAATTTTCTTAATCAAGAATTGCCTATTTTCAGGGTTAAATTTAAATGGTAAATATTGTAGATAGAGTTTCGGGAATAGGGAGTTTTTCAAAAGAAATTTTTTTTTTTGAGAATTTTTTGTCAGATTTCTGAAATATTAATAATTTTCCATATTTCGGCAAAAATCCAGATACCTTTTTTTCATCTTAATTTCTTTATGACTTTTGAAATTTTCTTTATGATACTAAGCGCTCAAAATGTACTTCTCCAGACATCATTACGAATAAAATCAGCTAGCATATATATTTTAGGAACAGTATCGTTTCTAATTCTAACAATGATTTCATAACAAGTTTTCTATCTTTCCCTATTCTTCAGTGCAATATTGTCATAAACTAGTAATGTACACAATTTTAGCCAATCAGAGAAACCCTACCCTCGTAAATCATAAAAGTGTCATTCATCTCGAGCCATAAAATACAGTCCAAGATTCTATTGGCGTTCATGTTGCAAAAAGGCGTAAACCTTTGGGAGGCGTTCCAAAAAGCATAATTCCATATGAAAAACATCTACAATTAGAGCAAATCAAGCAATTTTAAAAAATTTTTTGCACCAATTCAAAACACATAATATCACTGAACATTTGTGGATGAGTTACTTGAAATGAGAAGTCTCTCTGAAGCTGAATAGTCATTTAAAGAAAGTGTTCAATTTCAAAGTTCGATTTGCGGAATACTATCGTTTTTTTTTTGGAAATCGAAACGGGATCTTCAAGTTCACTATATCACGTCATTGTTCACTCAAAAAATGAAATGAATCCGACCTGTACTTTGGAATTGGAATGCACTGAAATTAGCACTGAAATAGCAGTGGTATGAACAAGGTATTGAACACCCTTAACCAGTTTTGTTTATCCATATATATACCATACGTTATCATTCAAATTCAGGAAATATGTAAATCCAGTTCTATTATTTCTCAGTGCGCGGTGGTCAACCCTCGTCCGATCACTCAAAGAGCCGTCGAAAACAACTGAAACACGATCCAGTTTTTGCCCGACAGGGTCAAAGAAGGCCGCGCGCGTCTCTTCCAGTGTGGATGTTCCTCATTAAACCAATTAATTAATGTGATCGATGGGATATGACGTGGATGGGATCTGATATGGGAGGCGGTGGTCAAAGAAGAATATATACAAGTTGATTACATTGATTACTGCATATGGCTGTATGTTCGAATTTGCGGACCTTTGATGTGCGGATGGAAACATTTTTTTGAGCGGAACTTCAACACTGAATACCATTCATTTAGCTGATTCATGAATTATTTTTTCGTTCTGAATTCTACAGATGTGGATGGATTTTCTGGCCTCACAATATGAGAATTGGGATATAACAGAAAATGGTACACATTATTCGAGACCGATGAATCTAGTACGCAAAGTGAGGGTTTTCTCAAGGGATGCTTCTCGTAAGAACAAAGAACCATAGACGAGTTGTTTGAAATAAAATAAAAAAATAAAAGATTTGAATGAAGAAAAAGTTATAAAATTCTTAGAGAGGACACATTTGATGGGAAAAAAATGAGTTTTAATTATCCTAGTCATATTCATGCACCTTCATTCTAGTCATATTTTATTCTAGTCATATTTTACTCTAGTCATATTTCACTCTAGTCATATTTTACTCCAGTCATATTTATTATACATTGTTCAGTCTAGTTATCCTATACACTCTTTGTTTTGCATATAGCCTCTGCTACAGGTCCACATATGAAATTCTGACGATGGGAGAAATGATCTCCTCAAGGCTAATGACCATAGCAGTCGATGCCTTTAAGTGAAAAAAAAAGAAAAAAAAAAAAGATTTGAATTTTCTCAAAAAATTTATTGTTAGCACTCAATCATTTTTGCTGTAAAACAAATACATTAACAGTTTACATTTTCCGAGAGGCTAGGTCATTTTGTTTTAGATTTATTTTCTAGTTTCGAAAGAATTTGCAGTTTCATCATGCATACTTCTGATTAATATTTTACGCATATGTTACAACACTCAGTATGTACTAAGGGTTTTAGAATGAAGAAAAATTGAACAGAAAGCTGTAAAATTCGAAATCTCAGCTGATAACATCAAATATCAAAAAAAAAGTTAAATAAAACAAGAATTCTATCGTTTGCTACCCTTTTTTCATGCTAATAACGACATTACTCTAAAACTTATGAAAAAAATTGATTTCGAAGTCTAAAGGAAAAAACTCAAGAATCTGAGAACTGTCCTGGAAATAATGAAATTGCACGAAACGTGTTGAAGGGTTGTAAGAAGAGAACAAACCCACAAAATTTAAACAAAATTGGACTGCTAATTTCCAAGTTATGAATATCAGAAATTCAGACCAATTTTCATAAATCATCAACCTGTACCTTCAAAACTAACAGTTTCAGCTTATACAACAAGCTACTTTTCTTTACGGAGTTTAATCTAGAGCAAAAATCTAATTTTTTTACCGTGTAGGTATGCCTAATATTAATACGATTTGATTTGGAAACAAAAATAAGTACCTATTAATTCAATACCTACTTAGGTACCTATATTAAAGTCAGAAAATTATCGATGTGAAATTTTGAACTTGGCTTTTGTACAATTAGTTGTTGAGAATAATCAAATATCGTCCAATTAAATTCTGTAATTCGATTTAAAAATTGCGATTCGAGTGGTTTTTCAGTACCTAGGTATTTTGAATAATATAAAGTTGAGTTTTCTGACACAAAAATGTTTGCAAGCTAAAAGAAAATTTACGAAACCCAGTAATCAAGATTTATGGAATAGAAGATGAAAAAGATATGACTGATATGCACAACAACATAAGTCATCAATCAATATCTAGTGTAGTCAAGTTAATTGAATTATCTAATGTAAGAGTATAAATATGTCAAACTAATTACCTACATGTCTGAAAGAAAACGATTGCACTGCCCAAGAAAAAAAAAGGTTTTCTACAGGTACACAAATTAATGATTTTTAGAATAATCCTCCCGGGGAAATGCATTAAATGGCCATAATTGCTATTGTATTTGGGATTGCAAAATCTTGTCCAATTCGAGAAATTAGTCACAAATTAGTCATAACATTGTCTACCTTTACTCATGTGTAAAATAGATAAGTAGATAAATACTTAGGTTTTCAATAAACTATATATTATTATTATTATTATATAGGTAAGTCCTTACTCTTTTCTTGGAAAAAAGGGATTTTACAAGACGTGATATAATGATATCTATCAACATGGGTGAAACATCAATAATTCTCCTAGTCACAGAAAAATAGAAGAATATACAACAAGAGAATAACGAACATGGTTCTGCGGAAAGAGGAATAAAAATAAAGACATTTTTGTTGAGTATAGAAATACGTAGAAAGCTATTACCTAGATCACAGTCGTTTCAACTTGAAGAAGGCTATGCCTAGATAAATACAGTTTTGCAGGATCGCTTATCAAATTAACTGAATCAAATAAATATTATATGATAATCTCGATTGAGTTGGACATGCATCTGTAGACCAGGCAATGAAAGATTTACATTACTCCCCCAATTGATAATGTAGGTTGGATCACTTATCTTGGTAAACCCAATTGTCTCGAAAACAGCCGAAAATGCAAATTAATAGGTACAATTCCTACAATCTTTTCATTTTTCCCACAGTGATAAATTAAAACGGAATTTGATAGAGACTGCAATTTTTGGAATGGTTGGTTGCTATGGAAATGTAGGTATATGCCCATAAAAATTATAGTTTGTCAACTTATGAAATATCTAATAGTTTTTCGGAAAAATGTCGGATATATTGTGAATAGTGATAGCGTCTCAGAAGTATATACTCCTCCAGAAATAAAGGAAGTGGCAAAAAATATTGATTGTCAGAAAATGTCGAATGTTTTATTTGCATTGAGAATAATCATTTTGCTGTTTTGACAAGAAAGTCGTTACTCACTTTACCGCCTAGGCTGGTAAAGTAATACTTTGCTGATTGATATGTGTCAGTGAAATCAATATTTCCTGTAATCACAGAAAATAAATATTTTGCCGTTTTCAAGGAAATTAGGGTTATCATGATGAGTTAATAACCCTGTATAATAGCTTCTTATATTTTTTCTGCAAAGTGTTTATCATTTATAAATTCTCATCGAAATGAGATAAAATCTTGTATAGGTACAACACGTGAGTTATAAATAAGAACAGTTGTCTCACTTGTATCAAGAACTATGATCTATCAATAACCTAAAAGACTTCATCATTGTATTCATTTATTTATTTTATTCGAAATACTACGAAGATGATATGTTTCACTTCCGTAAATAATCAATGCTTTTCAAGGGCTGAAAACTCAATACGTTGCAAACGAGTCAATTTCAAACAGAAACTACCCTGTGGCTACTTTGACATAACAATAGCCTTTCTGGCTAATCGATAACACAGTCTCCCCCAATACACCAAAGAGCACAAACCTCACATTCCAAAACTACAATGTACTCAAACTTATAGGTACCTGCTCCACTTCACACACCTCAACAAAACGCAATCAGCAAAGAACAACAGCATCCATCCATATCTGAAAGAGTGTCCAGAGCGATGTTTCCTGGAAGGAAATCCAGTCTACAATGAAAGCCATCGTCGAAGCAAGACGTCAAACACGCATGTGTTCAGCCGGCAGGGGGACAATGGCGGACGTAGTGCTCCAATCACGATCCAGAATCGAAGGACCAGTGAAGTGAGAGTAATGCTCGGTGTGGATCGGTGAAACGCCTACTTCATTGAGGGGTAAAGGTAAAGATTGCCGTGGACATGATTCTTTTGACATGTCAGATGTGAAAGTTTAAGGAAGCCAGGTTTAGTGTTTGGTAAATAGGTCGTTTTTTGGGGCTGATAGGTGCGAACTGCCTCGTTGATGATTTAATTAATGATGTGGCCCTGTATACTTATTTGGAGCGTATCAAATCGATTCGATAGATAGCTACGTGGATGAGGAAGTGCTGATAGATCTACGCATCACCAGTTCAGAAAGAAAAGAATCAGAAAGTAACAAAACATGCATTCAGGAAAAATTAAGACTTGCCAACTAGTTAAAATTATTTCAAACACGAATCCAATAAATTTAATTATAAGTAATAATATCAAAAAGGGATTCTATACAGGGTGATATGTAGGTATGTTACCTGAGAGGGTTAAGACGCCCTGGACCACAAAACAGGATATTTCTTGAATTATAGTTTAACATTTTTTATCTTTTAGTGTTGAATGCTCACTTAGGTTTTTTTTCTACGCTTCGAATATTACATATATTATTTTTCATGAATATCTAGGTTACACATTTTCACCAGGAAATTTGATTTTACATACAATCAAAATTTTCATAAATATAGTAGGTATGCTGTATGCTTCATTGGAAGTAAGAGATCGAGAAATTTTATCTATGGGCATCACGTTCAAACGACTGCACCAAATTGGATTTTTTTTTGTTGTGTTCATTACTGTCATGGGAAGGTTTATACAACAAAATATTTTCAAAAATCGTACGGAAAATAAATAAAAGGCATTTCTTTTTCCTCCGACCGAGCGAACAATCATAAAGTATAATTTGACACTTCGAAGGATGTATTTTGGGTTGCCTGACAGAACTTGCGAAGCCAAGGGGGGCAGCTAGATTCCAATAAAAATTATGTCAGTTTGTTTCGTTTGTTATATTTAAAAGAAATTTAGATATAGAATGTATATACCAAGATCCCAAGATGGTTTTGGAAATATTTTTCCATAGCAAGGAAGATTGAGAAAAATATGAAATGACTTTGAAAGATATGAAGTATCAGAATAAAATTTATGAGTGTATTACAATTTTGGATCTCAAAAGTTATTTACTAAATATAATTTAATTGAAAATGCAAAAATTGTGATCCATAACGGAATACTCTCCTAATTGAGTGTGGGAATAGTTATTTATAATACAAGTGCAGAAGGCATTGATTTTCTTCCACGAGTTCAAAATTCAAAAACGAGCCACGAAGTGGCGAGTTTTGGAATGAACGAGTGGTAGAATGAGCCTTCTGTACGAGTATTATACATTATTTTCTCTAATTCATTGCATTTTCATTGAAATTAATGAAATATTTCCATAAATATATTTTAGTGATTTTTGCATTGAAAAATATTGGTTGGCAGAACTGATTCCTTTAAGGCAAATTGATGAATTGACAGATAAAGCCGTGGCGGAAAGTTCGAAGTACCAACATAGAATAATAAAATATAACCATGAAAACTGTGCGTTTCTGATATATTCTCGCACGATTTTGTTCTACAAGATGTGGAAGAATGAACGGAATAACCACAGAATTAGAGAAAATATATTTTAGGATCCTTTTTGGAATTACAATAGGTAAATATCTACATACCAACTTCTGAAGTGCATTTGAGATACTCCCGTGTAACATTTTGGAAAAAATAAGGGAAATTAAGATACTCAGGTATACCTACATTTCGAATAGGTTCAAGGTTCAACAGAACTCTCAAGCAGGCTTATTTTTTCCATGGAAATACACATAATTAGCTCGAGAACACCTGAGAAAAAACATCTATAGGACTTCTAGTTGGATTCAATCAAGTCTGCAGATTTTCTGAATCAAATTTTTCCCTTTCATTAAAACTGTAGTTTTGAATATTATTGAGGTTATCAAACTAACCTGCATTGAATTGAAATTTTGAAAATAAATATAAAGTTTCATGTGCTTCAGGTTCATTCGGATTATAAATGAAATATTATTGCGTTGATGTATTGATCTTTTCACATTTGTTGGAATAATTAAATTTTTATGTTTCATTAGACAAAATTTCAAATATTTCGTACCTATCTGAAATTTTGTATTATTTATGTATTGTAGATATTGTATTGGACTCCTTTCTATATAGAAATCGATTTAATCCGTTTGTGTAAAGAAGTTATACAATATTTATAATTATATAATCGTATATGAGTACGACTACAAGGTTATCGTACCCATATCATATCATACAGACAACAGATACATATCAAAGTATTAAAGACACATCACAGAGTTTAGGTGTAGTCAGTTCAAATATAAGACGGAGCAATATAAACTAAGTAAATCGCATGGTTCGCGCATAGGTCAACTGTTATTGGCAAAACGGTCATGAATACTATTCCTCCTTCGTCTTTGTGAATTGATGATTTTTATAATCATTTCAAAGAAGAGTAAAAAATCTTACTTTACTTTTTGACATCGATACCTCTATAAAATTGGCGAATTTTTCAATTTAAGGATATGGTTGTGAATCTTGACAACGGAGACGAAAGTGATTCGGAATGATATTTTTTAATTTTTTTTCGCATATCATATTAGATTCTTTACATTATTTTTTGAGTATCTAATTTTTATTTCTATTTTGTTTTGGATTTTGTGATATATTTCCGATTTCCACTTTTTCATTTTGTCCATGTCATGCCAGATTTTTGACACATACCTGATATTCAAATAAATATAGAATTGAAGAATCTCCATCAAGTTATTAGGTTTCACTTGTAAATACATATTTTATGTTGAGATGTTTTGTTTATTTTATTCGTACCTATATTAATATGGATTATAAACTGTACGATTATATGAATCATACTTAGTTCGACTCTTAACGGACAGTACCACTTCCTATTCGAAGACTCTTCTATTTATCTTATTAATATTGCTCCGTCTTATATTTCAACAAACTATAATAGTGTCTGTACGGGTGTATGCTCGATATATTTAAATTCAGCTTCGAAGCACCATCTGGTGTTTGGTTTGGTTGGATGAAGGAAAATACCTATGATTTTTACTGTTTAATATGTTAACACACACTGTATATGACTGTAATGTTATAATAGTAATAACTTGTGAATAACAAGGATTGAATACTTGAATATGTAATGATGATGAATGAAGTTACTGAGTGAATACTGAATAATTGAAAGCACTCTCTGGTGGGACCATGGTGGGAGACAGCATCGAGTAGAATCACAAGAGTTCTTCTTCTTCCTCTGTAAGCCTTAACAGTGTCAGACTTCAGTTCAGTTCATTTGTCCCTTCATAAGGCGATACACCACAGACCAACTTAATTATAAATCATAATCAATTACATTCCACAAGAACACATTATTAATTGACCCAAAAATATTCAAGCTTCCTTCCAACAAATTCGGATTTCTCACTAATCCTCCGCCGCCACAATATTAACCTACAAAACCAAGTCCAAGATCCCTCAAAACGTCTATAATATCGTCTATATTTCCAGTAATCCCCTCTTAAACGTATAAATTCTGGGCGGAGTATAAATGCGGGCCCGCCCCTCCCAGCGGTATTGAGAGAGTCTGGAGTCAGCCTAGCGAGTGAACCCAGTGACAACATTTAGACTTGTCTATTCGGACGGATGCCCAGTCTAGCGAACGCTTCGGCTAAGGCAACTTAGATATATTTGCGTTGATAAGCTTTCATACACGCGCGGGTTTAACGGTGCGTTGAGGCGTTTGTTAACGGATAATTGGCGACGCAATCAGGTGTTCGTTAAAAAGGCGATTGACATTTAGACGCGCGCGGGCTAAGATCGCCCAGTGGACCGATAAATTGTCGACGTTCAGTGATTTTCCCTCAAGTGATATTTTGACGTTTGGAAAGTTTCCCGAGAGTGAAGAAGATTTGATAAGACGTGGTTGAGGTAGGTTCTTCAGATTTTATTTTTTTTGCGCCTATTGATGTTTATCTCGTTTTACATACACTGTGTCCGTAAAGTATGGAACAAATTCATTTTTAAGAAATAATGTAACAAACTACAGCGTGTTACATTCAAAACAATTGCCGCTAGACAATAAGTATTTTTGATAATATTGTCAATTTAACTAATAAGGAATGTAACGCGTTACTTTATGAGCACACACAAAACTATTGTATTTTTGTCCACGCTGTACCAATTGGAATCAACATGTGATACATTTTTGGAATATGCTCAGCTATCGACATGTTTCAGGATTATTTCTTAAAATGATCTGTTTAGGTGAAAATGAATTTGTTCCATACTTTACGGACACAGTGTATATTATTGCCGTAGTTATGTACTTGATTACTATAAATGAACTGCAATAATTTCATCTTACTTCAAAAGACAAACCAATATTTAAACAGTAAGACCCAATGAAAACCTATATACAATACTAATTTACAATTTTCTATAGCTTACTATATTCAGTTAGTATGAAACTTTGGAAGGAATTCTTACCGACTTCTGGAAAAAAAAGGATATTTAAAGTATACTTTAAATATACTCAGTTCGAAATTTTTTTTACAGAAGTCGGTAAGAATTCCTTCCAAAGTTTCATACTAACTGAATATAGTAAGCTATAGAAAATTAGATCCTCTATTTCATCTCATAGGTAGGTATACCTACCTAAGTTTATCTGATGTTATCGAAAAAACTTTATTGAAAGTTTATTCTGTTTTTTACACTTATTTTGTATAGGTGTATCTTCCAAATATTAAAATATAATAAGTGTAGGTATCTAGGTACATAACATATTAACAGAACATAATACAGTTACCTACTACCTATGAGATGAAATATAGGATCTAAAGTATATTAAGGATTTATTGTCAATAAATGAGAATTAATAGTTAAAGCGATGAAACCAGGTCGGTACAATGTATATTTACTTGTTTATAAAAATAACTTGTGTAAATTAAATCATAGTAAAACGAATGGACAATTTGAATAGAAATCCTAAAATATTTCTACAGATTTTGGGATATATTGAGAGAATTAGGTAGGTATATGTACCTGCATGAAATTGATAAGAAACTAACTTTTTGCATTTCTAAACAATGATTTATTATGCAACGATCATGTAATGATGGTTACATTACGAGAGAGTTGCATAGGCTATTTTTTCTACACCCTATACTTAACTGCACTACTATAAATAATGAAGAACTAGGTACCTATAAATATTATTTGCAGATATTCGTTCGGTCCATAAACCGTTGATACAGTTTTTTGTACACTTTGTTAGATTTTTGGGGTAAATTATTTTATACTGTATTTTCTGCTTTCTCCGATATGTATGGAAGTAGGTAATTCTTCTATATCGCTGATATAAAAAATTTTGAATCCTATATATTTATCGAGCTAAATTCTATGGAAATTTAGTACCTCAAATTCACAGCATGCTTGATTGAAAAATTATGGGTTTCTATTGGTTAAAAATCTGCATCGTTATGAAAAATCTGTATCACAAAGGATCTCCTTATGAAAGGGTTTATGGGCATGTAGGGTAAATGCACTGGTTCTCGACCATTCCGTGATTTGAGATAAAATAATAATAAAAATATATCATGTAGTGCAAAATATTTTCACGGTACGTGTTCTCGACCATTCTACCCTTCCAAGATAGTTTGCATAGTAGTGGTATAGGTCAAAGTTTTCGCGCTAAAAATTAGTTTATAATCGTCTATCATAGAAAAGGGTTCTTTCTCGTCCTCTCTTAGAAAAGTGCTTTGTGATATATGACCAGAAAATAGTAATTATTTCTTATTTTAAATGAATTATGTGTGTATATTTCGTTCCATATCAACTATAAGATATATTTTCGAGTGTATTTCAATCAAAAAGCAAATAAATGTAAATTTTTTTGTTCAATATTCGGCGGTCGCGAACTGGTATTGGAAAATTTGTATCTTTAATTTCTCGACCAAAGTGGTCGAGAACCAATATGTCACTTCAATAATTGTTTATTTCAACCGATATATTTCTGTTGGATCATTTTCGTTTTTTTCGATACCCTGATTCATTTATATATCTACTTTCTGAATATTAGTTTGCGACCACCGAATTAACGTTGAAACACTTATTTCTACCCTTTATTTATTCGCGGTCGAGAACCAATTTAGTTGTACTTAATTCTCGACCACTGGTGGTCGGTGTTTTATATTTTATTTACTCATTAGTTTCTACATAGATATTAAGAGCAAAATATTGTTGTATGAGTTGCTATTTTGAAATATTTATAGAAATTGGAAACTTTTGCAAAATAATTTTTTTTTACATTCCGAGTGTTTCTTACTTGATTACCTCATCTGAAACCCATCTGAGTGATAGGTAGTGATGTCGATGGTACTGTACGAAAGTAAGTACTAATCACTCATCTCGCTCTAAAGTTTTTTATAAAATTTTTAAGTGGAGCGGCCACTATTATTAGTGGTCGAAAACTAACACAAAAATGGTCGTGAATTCTGCGGCGTGGTCGAGAACCGAAGGTTATTGAGATTTTCTATATGTTTTCACATTTCGAAGGTTACATGCGGAAAAAACGCTTAAAATTATATGACAAATCATTTAAAACTCGCCAAAGAATCGATGAACACCAACACCATTGAAATTTGATAAGTTTATGTGTGAAAACATCGTGCTCGAAATCGATGTTTCTGTTAACTGGTCGAGAACCAGTGCATTTACCCTATTTGTATTATTCTATTATAGTACGGGGTAGAAAAATACATCAACGCTGTACATCAGGTTTTTTGAATTGTTAAATTTCGGTTAGTTACTACAAAAATTTATTTTCATGTTCTGAAATTTTGAAGAGATGAAATTGTGTTTTGACAGTGCTTTTAGATTTAATGAAGGGTGTACCTACATAATCCTTGTGAGTTGCCTATTAGTTTTGTACGGAATTTGAAAGCCATTTATGGTTTCTATTGATAGAGGTATATATTATTAGGTATATGAAAAAAAAAAGAACACTTATTGTAACACAGAAACAAACCATTATTTATGTAGGTATAGGTAGGCACAATCAATTTCCAATAAGGTGAGGGTTTTTAGTAGAAACTTGCAGTTTCATTGATTTGATTATATCCATTGAATTTTGGAATTTACAATTAGACACAACACAGTGACGAATATGCCATCGTTTTTTGTAAGTAAATAATTTTTTGCATCGATGATAAATGAGGTATATCATCAGTAAATGAACATTGTTGTGAATAAATTACTAGGAGAATAAATCAATTTTTTTTTTGGCAAATATATTTAATGAAATTGAATATAAAATCACCTATCTATATTTCTCTTCAACAAAGCCAACTATGGGAACCGCAATAAAATCCGTACATTAGTTTCTGAAATTAGTAAGTGCATATAGACAGACAACAATTTTAACAAATTGAATGTTTGTGTTACTATTTTCTTATTACTCACGGTCATTTTTAACGAATTTATGAAATATATGAATTTATCGGTATCTATTGCTTTAGGGGTTATACATTAGATAAGGTCGTTCAGATGTAAAATTCAAATTCGATTAGGTATAGTGCCATTTGTGACGAATCGTAAAAATTATTAAAGTAATGAAAGTGGTTGTAGCAAAGGTGAAATTTCACATTAAAACCATAAACTTTATCGGTAACAGATAAGATGAAACAACAAACCAAAAAGTGACTTGATTTCAAGTCAACCTCAAGCCAAGTAGTAATTTTTCAATCTCGAATCAAGTCCAGTATTTATTTATCAAGTACTTGAATCATATCGAGCTACTGGATACTTTGTAACTGTAAGAGCAGCTCTAAAAATTTGTCTTTCAACAGTAGCTGAAGATGCTGGCGTTGATAAAAAATCCTTGGCCAAGTTTGGAAAGATATTTCTGAAACTACCAAAATCTACCAATAGATTTCATAGAAATGTGAGAAAACTATTAATAAAGTCACACTGGCGAATGCTTCAGTCTCTCGGCGTTCGAGGAATCCCCTTATTTAGTCTTAGCGCGCACGAGATTGCAGAAATATATGCCGTGCGACGCGTGCATATCAAGCTCAAGTAATATCAAGTAGCTTGATATCTTGATATCAAGCAATAAATATATAAAATCAAGTCAAGCTCAAGTATGTAATTTTTCACGAGCTTGATTTTCAATCAAGTAGTTGATTAAAATGTCAAGCTACTTGGTTTGATGAATCCCTAACTATTGGACCAAAGTTTCTTTTTACATTTTTCTAAACTACCAGTGGTCCACCAATAAGAAGTTCTGGAGGAAAGAAATGGGTACTGTAACAGAAAGAATATCACCCTGTAGATTTGCATTCAAACTTATCATATCACATGATGAAAACTTCAAATTGGAATATCAATGCCAAATTTGAGTTGAATACCTTGCTAAAGGAAGGTGCTATGATAAAAATCTTGAAAAAAAAAATCAGTCTTTAACATCTTTTATTGCGAAAACAAAGTGTTTGCGGGACTTTTTACCTAAAATGATGCAAAGAATTTATCATTTTCGTTTTTACCTCGAATTTAAAGGAACACCAACATATCTTAGCATATTTTCATCCATTTATAACACCAAACAAACCACCACTAGTGGCCCAATAAGCGAAATTTTCCTACTGACGCAAAAGTCCTTCAACATGATCAAAGCATCAGATGCCCCCACGGAGGGTTTGAAGTTAAAGCAGTGAAAAGCCTGAAAAGATTTATTGGATTCACCATTAAGCCAACAGAAAGCATAATCTCGACCCCTGCAATAACCATAGGCTCAAGACCAAGCCTCCAGAAGGGTCACATAATAATCGGCATACACATCAAGGCAACACTTGACGTCATAATTAAAATTGCGGAACCCGCCGTCACGTGAATACGCATTTTCATGAGGATTTTAACTTTAATCATGTTCGTAATTGTGTAACTCAAAGCGAGCTTCTAACATAAACGGCTACAGAGACTCTCGTAGAGTTTGCCGATTTTTTTCGTTTGACTTTGCCTCGGAGATCGACGAGGGTCTGAGCCAAGTGCCAAGTTTCGAGTGGAGGTTGTGAAAAGAATCGAGGACGGCTTGTGTCAAAGAAGCAAGTCGTTATGGCTTTCTTCGATACCTACCAGACTATCCCTTTGAGTTCACAAAGGTTATTGAGACTTTATGTAGTCGATTTTTGTGTTGCTATAAGCGTACGTCTCGGTTTGCAGGATGGAATTGAAGTCGGTAATGATATGTGGAATATACCGTATGTAAGGAATATACCCTTGAATTATTTCCTTATTTTCAAACCGACTTTCTCGTTTCTCTGAATTTAAAATCCAACTCGAAATTGGTCATGAGATTCACAATTAGGGATTAACGGCTTGGCATGATTTTCAAGCTACTTGGCTTGAGCTTGACTTGATTTCAAGTCAAGTAGTGGTTTTTTAATCTCAGTCAAGTATTTTTCATGAAGTAAAGGGTGATTTTTTTCAGAGCTATAGAACTTTAAATTGCAATAAAACAACGATGGATTATTCGATTGACATGAATTTTTTTTATTCGCAAGATAATCTTGTGGCATTACATTTTAAATATGATTTCTGGCATATGACCACCACGGCTGGCTCGGATGTAGTCCAATCTGGACGTCCAATTTTCGATGACTTTTTCCAACATTTGTGGCCGTATATCGGCAATAACACGGCGAATGTTGTCTTCCAAATGGTCAAGGGTTTGTGGCTTATCCGCATAGACCAATGACTTTACATAGCCCCACAAAGAGTAGTCTAGCGGTGTTAAATCACAAGATCTTGGAGGCCAATTCACAGGTCCAAAACGTGAAATTAGGCGGTCACCAAACGTGTCTTTCAATAAATCGATTGTGGCACGAGCTGTGTGACATGTTGCGCCGTCTTGTTGGAACCACAGCTCCCGGACATCATGGTTGTTCAATTCAGGAATGAAAAAGTTAGTAATCATGGCTCTATACCGATCACCATTGACTGTAACGTTCTGGCCATCATCGTTTTTGAAGAAGTACGGACCAATGATTCCACCAGCTCATAAAGTGCACCAAACAGTCAGTTTTTCTGGATGTAACGGTGTTTCGCTCCAAATGCGGCAGTTTTGTTTGTTGACGTAGCCATTCAACCAGAAGTGCGCTTCATCGCTAAACAAAATAAAATGGACGTAGTGCGCGATACGTATTCCGCACAGAACCATTATTTTCGAAATAAAATTGCACTATTTGCAAGCGTTGTTCAGGCGTGAGTCTATTCATGATGAATTGCCAAACCAAACTGAGAATAAATCACTTGACAGCTGTTAAATGGGTTATATACCTCGGAAAAAAACACCCGTTACTTGAATCATATCAAGCTACTTTATTCTAAGCAATTTTATTGTGTAGTATCACATCAATAAAAAAATGATGAAATGAGAAGGAACCTTACAAAAAAAACTTTTATTTATTAAACTTATTGTATAAAAGAACTGAAACTTTCAACTGTTTTGAAATAGAAACATAAATTGAATCACTACAAATCATAACAAAATAAAAAATAATGAAAAAGATTCTTAATATTGAGAAACCTCCAGGCTTTGTTTAATTTCATAATTTTCCATCCAGGATCTAAGAAACATGAGGCATCTTATTGATTTGTCGCCTGACCTATTGCGGGTTTCTGTAACTATAAGAGCAGCTCTGGAAAATTGTCTTTCAACAGGAGTTAAAGATGCAGGCTTTGATAAAAAAATCCTTGACCATTTTGGCCAAGTTTGGAAAGATATTTCTGAAACTACCAATAGATTTCATAGAAATGTGAGAAAACTACTAATAAAGTCACACTGCGAGGTTTTTAAATGATTTCTGGTATTTCTTCAAAAGAATGTAGGTTCCTACTTGACATAAACACAAAATGACAAAATTATAGATAATTCGACTAGTACATGCGTTTCATAACTTTACGTGAAAGGAAAACGAATTGAATTATTTTCTGAATCAGATGATCTTTTCTCGATCGCTGTATGTATAGATGTTCCAGTGTTATTAATTCTAATTGCCTTATGTAATGCGCTACAAATATATCTTTCGATTGGTGAATGTAATGAATCCGACTATTCACATACAAGGCTGGCATTTGTACATAGGCACAACTCATTTGTTCATACAAATTAAGCTCGAAGAAAAAACAATCTTTATATCTATATTTATTTCGATATTTTCATCTTATTTCTGCGCGATTCGTGAGATTTTCTCACTTTGTTGGCCTTATTGAACTACACTTCAACTATGAAAGTATGAAACAGCCATATTGTGAAATCTCCTAAGACATCTATCCTATCTTCACAGAGTGTTCCTAAATTGGAAGTACAAACGAAAATGACCGATTACTCGGATCATTACTTAAAAACTAAACCTATAAACATGGGCCAGCAAACTCTTTGTTTTCAAGATAGAAGGTGTTAAATTTTGATATTTTTTAAGTTTTTATCTCATAGCATCTTTCAAATTTCATCATGTCATATGCTTATTTTGAATGCAAATCTATAGAGTTATATTTTTTCTGGAACAGTGCTTCTCTCTCCCAGAACTTTTTTTGGTTCTTATAGATTTTTCGTATCTGCTACAGATTTGGAGAAAAAAATTCAAACAATTCTCTAGCAATCCGCAGGAAAATCCGAATTATTATAAAGATCCAGTTAGTAAGCTGTGATAATTAAATTAATTATAAGTTTTGGTACTTATTCGCCCAATCGCAGCGAAGATTAAGAAAGATTCGATAAACTGGTATAATCATCGCAAAAAAGTAAGAAATACACTCTGTATCTTGTAAACAAAGCGTTTGCGGGTCCGTGTTTATAGAACTTTTTCGTCTTAAAATGATTCAAGGAATTCAATTCTGAAACTCTCTGGCGCACATAACCGTATGGAAGTTTATTAGTAGCCCTAGAACATTCCCTTGTGGAACCCATTAACGACCAAGCCAATATCAATAGATATCAATTCCATCTTCATCTCACATGGTTATTGACCACGAAATACCAAACCGAACCGTACGCCGCATATTGACATTCGACGCGCCATCGACGTCTAAATTATTCGCTGTCAAAATACCAACCAAACAAACAGAAACGCAGCGAGCGGTAGCCACCGGACGGGCCGAAAATCGTCGACCACCGGGTTCAAAAAAGACGAACGAGAGGAATCACGGGAGTAGCGAGATGATGCATGGCATCCTGACAGGCCGAGACCATTGTTCTCGGCAGGAGATCCGGCTACGGACGCTGCAAATGAAGACAAATTTTCTCTGTGTGATGTTGGCAGCGCCGCTGATTGCAATTGATCGTTGTGTCGGACCAGAGAGAGAGAAAGAGAGAGAGAGGATGAACAAAGGGAAGGACGGGTTGAAAAAAATTGTTTTGTATCAATTGAAATATACGCGGAGATCTTCGATACCTCCCAGTACGCTGGATGTCTTCGGATAATGAGGAGGAGTAATTTTTTTTTCGGTGCTCCTGATGAGCGTGTGATTGGTAATCGGGTAGTTGTATATCATCGATTATTTTTGGTTTATGACAGAGTTTTGACGCATCCCACACATCTTGATTTGATTTTGGGAATACATCAGTGCTAGCAAGTTGGTATCTTAGAATGCAGAAGTTAAAGGAAGAATGACAACTTTTTAACTCTAAGTACCTGTGCAAATCTTCGTCTCTGGTGTCAGCATCATACTCTTGTCTCGTAGTTTAATCTTCACTTAGCCTTTCGTGAGAGTCTTAGGTATGCTGAACAAGAATTGGCATTCTAAAAGAAAATGTATCCACTCGAACAAAACATTATTTTTAATTAAAACTGAGAACGCCGATAAAGTGATCAAGCGATATATTTTTAATTATTCTGGTTAACAAGTTCAATTCTTCAAAAATTGATTGTTTTGATAATGGACGAGATAGTTTTATGACAATCGAAAGCTCGTTGAGAAATTTGTCATAAAATTATGAGACATTTATCAATGCCCGAGGGATATTCGGCTGAAATTTTTTGGACCAAAAAATTTATGCCCATTAAAATTTAACTAAACATTAGATTCGTTGCTTTTCTATAGATGATCTATTACCACTGCATCGTGGGCATGTCGGGCTGATTTAAATACTATATTGTTGAATGGTCAATCATAATGCTATAGTTATTATAGTACTTTTTCGCAAGAGTTTGCACAAAACGTTCCACATTGTCTTCACCGTTGCTTCTTTATATTCGGTCCCGTCTTTCTTTCTCATATTGACCGCCCAATCTTTTAGTAACAACGTCAATTCTTCTAAGCTCCTACATATGTTCATTCAATTCATATTCTCGCTCGCAGCAAAATCCATAAATTTTCCCAAAATATATTTGTGACTGTATGTTGTATGTCTAAGAATTTTTCTTTGATAAGCGCATTTATACTTTGAACCTACGCATTGCCAAAACGTGTCGTTTTGAAATTTATTGCTTGATTATTCATGAATATTCAGTGAGTATTCAATGAATATTCATTGATTATTCAATGAATATTCATTGATCTTTCAATACAAAACTATTCACTGAATAATCAGTGAATAGTCGAGTATTCACTGATTATTCATGAATAGAAAACTAGTCATGGAATATTCAACTTTTCAGTGAATATTTGACTATTCACTAATTATTTATGAATACTCGACGATTCACTGAATATTCAACTATTCAGAGAATATTCATGAATATTCGAATAAATATGCAATGAATATTCGAATAAATATGCAATGAATATTCGAATAAATATGCAATGAATATTCGAATAAATATTCAATGAATATTCGAATATTCAAATCATTCATTCATGATTCCCAGCCTTAGTCGAAACGTATTTGAAATATCTTTCAAAACATAAAGAATATTCACGAGTTATTGATTACAGTTCGGAATTAGGAACATAGCACCCCAGTTTCGAATTCAAAAGAACTCAAGGTTCGAGCCAAGGCCCAAGGAGATACTATGGGTGATTTAAAATGAATAACCTGATGTTCATTCGTAATTACTAACAATAACCAACTGTATTCATGCCTTTTGGTCTTTGTTGGTTATCATTACATGACATCATAAACTAGCCCTTCAATGTCATCCATTTGGTCTGCACAAGACCATAAGTAACCACTCGAGAGCCGATTTATAATTTAGGTACCTATAATATACAGAATCTTTTCTATTCCTCATCACAGATTTGGCATGAAGCATTATTTCAAAAAGCCGCAATATGTCATTACATAAATCTCTAGTTGTCGAAGTCAATATAATACCTCAAGATTGTTATCGTGATTTCTTCTCTTAACAGACAATGGCTTTCGGGTAGGTATAAAACCACAAAGTGTTTCTTTGACTCCCTGAAAAGTTTGTTAATGAGGATATTAGGGGAAATTAGTTTTCGGTTACATTCTGAAGGCTACTTTTTCTTAAAGTGATCGGTCATAAATTTATCAACTTAAAACTCTTGACTTGTTGCAAGAGAAAAGAATAGAAACATCATTAAAAGCACTTAAGAAAATTTCTTTATAGTCTATTTAATTTCTCTCTGTGACATTAAGTTGGCAAAGAGAATAACTGTATTCATCTAAACAGACAGATCTTGCTTGACGATATATAACGACATAACGTAGAAAATTCTGGCAGTATATTCAGTTAGTTGTGGTTATCAGTTACGGACGAGCAACCTTCAAACATGATGTTTTGCACCTATAATTTTTCGAGAAAAAATTCAGTAATTATTGTATAATAAATTTTTGTGCTTCATCTTCGTTCAAATGATATCAAATTCTACAGTGTGATAGTTATATATTAATTCATTGTTAAAATCGACATTGCGGTGATCAATTCATAGGTTTCGTAAAAATTTATTTTGCCTAGTGGCGCTTCAATTCTTGCTACGCCATTGAACTTAGTATAGTTCGAAAAGTACTGGTTTGTGCAAATCCTCAATTTCTCAATCATAAGTAGGTACCTACATGAGTATAAAATACAACTTAATAAAAATTAGATAAGTATCTACTTGGAATTTGGAGTTTTAAATTTTTTTTCTATTTCAGATAGGGCTTTCGTTAAGTGAGCACTCTGGGAGCCACTTCAGAACCCGTCCCGACGCCGGGCGGGTTTTCACCTATTCTGACAGCCGCCAAGACGCTCAGTCTAAGAGATTCGTCGTGTGCAGAAGCCCTTTGGAAAATGCCACATAAAGGTGAGTGTAAATTGAACAAATTTCATTTCATTAGAATTAAAACCATGTTATATTTAATAGTCAATTGAATAAGAGAACTTGGTAGGTCTTGTAAGTAGTGGAGTCCACAAGGTTCTCTTCTTGTCTCCTGGAGTTTTCGCAAATGTGATTATTAAAAAAAAAACCGTTTAATTCTTCGGAGAAAAATGTTTAATACCCTTGAGATTTTAACAGTTAACGTTTTGAAATAAATAAAATCCGAAATTGTAAGGTTGTAAGGTTTACTAATGCAAGTTTTCATCTCAACAGTAAAACAAAATTTCGAATGGTCATATTTACAGAACTCTGACCATTACTTTATTTATATTAGATCTATTCTTCGTTTCTTGTCCTTGTTTTGTTCAAGGGAATATATTTTTCGAATAGTATGTGGGGCTAAAATGTTCATTTCGCTGAAATAATTTAAGTTACATACCAATTAAAATCACACCGTAATTATATCGAACGTCCTTAAGTAATTCCAAGGTAGAGTCGAAATGTATATAAAATATCTATCGACACATGAAAAATATTCACGAGCCATTGAATACGGTTCGGAATTAGGAACAAAACACCCCAGTTTCAAATTCAAAGAACTCAACATGTTCAATTTGCAATAAAATACAGGATTATTCATTTGAAATAACCAAGTTATCCTTGCTTTGACCCTGAAGATGATGATGATGTAAAATTTCTGGACGAACGATTAAGTCTGAAAATAAAATAACAGGGTAGTAAATACGAATGTAGAAAAAACTCTTAACTTGACGTCAATGCTTGTTTCGAACAATCCACCTCCGCACTAAAAAAAACTGTGGCAACGCTAGAAGGTGCCATGGGAGATCTTCCTCCTAAATTTTAGCTGCCCACCTTTGAAATGACGCATGAGCAAAAATATTAAACATAAATTTTTAGAGATGAGCGATTACGTGATTTTCGAATCACGTTGTGAAACGTGATCGTTACCTTATGATATCAGTGAAATTAAAGCGTGACGTGATCAGCTCTGACGTTCTGTGCTGAGCTTGTTATCAATATTTGTATGAATCAAACTAAGCTTGGCTCGTTTATCTCGAATTGGTGACATTTTTTTAGAGCTAACAGTTTTTTGAAATCCTTTTATGGATATGAATGATTTTGGGCATCTAATACACACAAATTCAAAGAATTAATGAATAATAAAATTCAAATTTTATTGTCACCACCAATTAGGCAGTAATTCATCAGGCAGTAATGTACTTAGTTATTATTTCTTTGTGTAGCAACACTTGTTGCACACTACTACAAAAATACTTTACAAAGCCGAAGAAGTTGCAAACGGATGCTGGGATTGTCGACAAATTGTCATAATAATGCAATTATGGTAGTCGAAAAAGGTTCCGAAGCAAGAGCAACATCTGGTTTCGAAATTTACGATTGCAACAAGAAATACAGCGCTGGTATATGCGAGAGTTATGGACGGTGATATGCCCTGGAATTATACGATCTGTGATCTGTACCAACTGTGATCACGCCATTCTCTATTCGTTTTGTAGAACCGTGACTACCTGTGAAATTCTGATATCAGTGATTAAATCACAGTTCGTGAAATATCGCTCTTCTTCTTCTTCTTCCCTCTTTCATCCAGTGTAGGACATATAGGCCTCTTCCAGTTTTTTCCATGCTTCTCTGTCTTTTGCTGTCCTCATCCATTGCTTGCCGGCTACATCGACTATGTCGTCTATGCATCTTTTTCTCGGTCTTCCTATGCTTCTTTTTGTCTCTCGAGGTCTCCAAAACGTCACTTTGTGTGACCATCTCTCCACACTCTGCCTTGTAACCTGTGCCACCCACTGCCACTCAAGTTTCGCTATTCTACTCATGATGTCAGTTACTCTGGTCTTTTTTCGTATTTCGGTGCTCGGAATTCTGTCCCTCAAGCTTATACCCACCATAATCCTTTCCATGCCCCTTTGAGATACTCTCAGTTGTTCTACCACTTTTTCGTTATTGCCATAGTTTCTAGACCATAAGTTGCCACTGGTAATATACAGCTGTCGTAGGTTTTGCATTTTCCAATATTTGATTTTCTTTTCCATTTTTAATCATATGCCCCAAATATACATATTGTTCCACCTTCTTTATGCTTATGTTATCTATAGTGATATCTTCCTGACTATGGCACATTATCTTCGTTTTGTCAAGATTCATCTTTAGTCCTATTTCCTTTGACTTTTCATTCGAAATATCGCTCATCTCTAAGATTTTTTCGTAAACTAGATAGAGCTGGACAACTTTATTCTTGAAAGCTGGCGTTGCCACTGAATAGAACAATACCCAAATTATAACGCGATATTCTTCAGACTATAATCTAATCCCACCCCACTACCGATATTGTCAGCCACTTCAAAAGGATCCCTCTAAACGTGTAGCTTAATCGCATGACGCTGAGACTCGATTGCATCCACTCGTAATCAAGTGTCCGTCGATATGATATACATATAGACCGGTCCTTTAATTAAGCATCAATTACGAGGTTTTCAACGGCCGCGCCTCCTGTGTGCAGTCACCGATCTAATGCGGACCACGTGACTGGCAACGTGGTCGACCTTCGGATTTCTTTTGGTCCTTCGCGGGCGGCTATCCTTCAAAAGACTCAGAAGTGGCGCTATGGGACTTTTTTCCAGAGGGTGTACTACCCCTAATTGTGTTGTGGGATGATCTAATTTGCGGTTTTAATTGAAGAGTGGCTGGGTTTTCGGTTGATCGACCTGTGCAATTCCCGCAGGAGCTCGAGTGAGTGGGGGTAGTGCGTCAGAAGGCTTGTTGTAACGTTGTCGAGTGTGCGGCTATATTTGATTTTCAGATGCTTTTTCGTAACTGATTGAGTGAAATGGATGGATTTCCGATGGGTTTGTGTTCGGGGGTGTTTCTAATTTGAAATATCGTATTCAAAAACTCAGAACTCGAAAACTTTTGAAAGACAATAATATTGCTTCTGGGTGTACAAAAAGTAGATGAAGCTTTGTGAATACTTTAAGGATTAAAAATTTCAGGGTTTTCAATTTTGAAATTCCTCTTCGCAGAGTACATTCAAGTCATCTTGAACAACTTTAATTTCATATCTGTCTGTTTGTCCTCACATCCTTGTAACAGCGTCAACTTCTACAATTCTCATCTAATTTTGATTAATTGTGGTGTGAGTTTCAGTAGATAACCGTTGGCGTTGGATCGGTTAATAAGTGATTTCAAAAAATGCCAGCTCCTTCAGCTAGACGCACGCTCCGTCTTGTTCTTGCTCATGAACAGACCTGAGATAAGAGGATCTCATATTCGCTTTACTAGCTCGATTTCAATGAAATTTGGTGAGTGGGACATTAAATGTTCCAAAGGAATTTCACCTTTTTGACTATATTTAATCATTTCGTCATGACGAGGGAGGTGAACTAAGTGCATGAATACGCGCTCAAAAGCTTCTGACATAACGTCTTCTTCTTTCCACATTTTTATTTCGATATTCTGCTTGAATTTTCTATTACTCTGGATACCAGATCAACACTAAATTTCGGTTGAAGTTTGAAATTGTTATTTTATATTTACCTGCATAATCTTGAATTATCTAATTTTTTCACACAAATACTAAATATTGGTCACAAAATACATCTTTTATGTATATCCTACTAGTCAAAATACAAAATGTTTTGCATCATTTTTCCATAATTCTGGTAAAGCTATCGACAAGAGATTTTGTACTTGTTATTGTAAATATAAGTACTCGCGAAATCTCAACACTCAAAATTCTTGGATATTTCTTTTTCCATATTCTTCTTGAATTTTCTTTGGTTCTGATAATTTGATCAGCTTGAAATTTCACACGAATTTTGTGATTACTATTTCATATCCCAAAATCTCGAAAATTACAGTTGAAACAATTTCCTAATAAGTTTTCTAGGATTGTTGAGTATAATTTACATTTCTTACAAAACTTACAAAATTTGCATTATGCAGGAAGTTAACACTAATATGATAAAAAGCGTTTATCTATGTCGATAAAAAATATAGGAACAATAACTAACTAAAGAAAGTAATAGTAAGGCAAAAAATGAAACAAAAAAGAGACAATTTCAATTAAAATCTTATGTATTATGTATTAAGTATAATCCTTCTACACTTAAAAGATTACGCCTGAGCATACTATCAATGAGGGGTGGAAACTGTTAAAAATCTATGCAATATGTTCAGCAGTGTAGTATTCTTCAACTTAATCACTAAAATTCACTTTAACTGAATGGAAGCGCAACATTTTCTTGATTCGACGTCAGTGCTTTTCTTGAATTTATAATAACAATTGTATTGAAGCTACATTGTTACAACTAAGAAAAAAGGAAAAAACGTCTGAATAATTGTAAGACTATACGTTTTGGACCTTATACCCCAAGACAAGTTTCTATATCTCAAACACATAGGATATTAATCCTTCTGTTGTAAATATTTGAATTCAACGCTAAAAAACTAAACTAATCCGTGACATCTTTCTCTACCTTCTTTTGAGTGAGTCAAATACCAATTTGAAGGTCACCTTCAAGGTCAAAGCATGGTTAACTTGATTATTTCAAAAAGAATCCCTTCAATTTATTGCATATTCAAATTTCAAAAATGGCCTTTTTTATTTTAAGTTCTGGTAACGATGATTTATCAACTCTTCAAGACTCTTTCAAGTCTCTGTTGCAACCACAAAGATCAGAAGACTGTGCCGAATATCTGAGACTGCAAACCGGAGGTAGGTTCATGATTAGTGCCCTATCCAGGCGACCTTACCCATAAAGCTTCAAACAACCCTGGAATTTCATTAATTTACCTTCACCAGCTCAGGGTTCCTTATTCATCGTATTTCCCCTTGTCTCTCCCCTACACCCCCGCCCCTTTCACGTCTGGGTACGTCCGCAATTCGCCATGTAATGTTAAGGCTAATGCAATTTGGCGTAGCGACGCTCTGCCGTCGTGAACTCAAGTTGCGGAGTCAACAAAGGACGCCATTTTCATACAGCGCTCAGCGTGGAAACGATTAGAACCACAATAGAATCTGGTTATATCTGTTCTGTATCGTTAATTTCTTGATATGGATTCGTCATTTGGGAAAAAAAATTGACGGTCAGCACCTGGATGGGTGACCGCTCTGGACAGGGCTGAAATTGTAAAGGTGTATAAATCTGGCCAGCTTGTAGGTTGGGGGCGAGTCCGCAGGAAAGGGTCAAACTCCAGGAGTGTAATTTACATGTGGAGATAATGAAAATGTCACAAACATTTAAGTGAAGTCAGGAGTTTTGGCGCATATTATGCAAAAATACATATTTTACACTCTTCAGGATATATTTTCAAAGATTTCACTGTATTCTCATTACAATTCATTCATTCTAGAGAACCTTTTCAACAAAGCTATGTGTCTGTCGAGGTTGGTATTTGGCACTCTTTTTGAGTCCCTGAACAGATCATCTCGTCACAATATCTGTGTTTTTAAAATTTTGGGCTTGGTTAAATTTGTTAATTTCGATTAGGGGTTACGTGAATATGGCCTTTCGAAAATTTGTATTGTTATTCAGTTCTGAAATAATAATTTACAACCTCATGCAAGCTGACAAAAACCAAATAATAGAAAATTTAAAAAGAATATTGAAAAAGAATTATCCTAATATCTGTAAATACTGTTGGGATCGGGGTGAGATTCTGCTCTTATATAAATAATATCAATTTCAAGCTTCGAGCAAAAATTCGAGCAGAATATATAAAATTCATTATAATGTGTTTTTACTTTCAACTTATACACGTATATGTTAAACATGACTTAATTAAGAAGACAAAAATTCAAATCGTTGTACAATAGTAGTGCGCCAAAAACTCCTCCGTACTGTAAAAAACATTATTGGTTAGGAATTCCCTCAGTCTCCTCTTGAATAATGTTTCGTGCAGTGCTTAAACTTCATCAGGTAAGTGATTGTACATTTTCGTTTCTGAATATCTAAACGACTTTTGAGTTTTTGTTTCGTAATGTTTGTGCAAGTAGGTTAGACACTAAAAGTATCTGATACAGTGATACCTGAAGGCTTGTCTGCAGTTTGTTCTTTTAAATAGTTCTGCTTTTATTCTAATTGTATACTTTTGTTTCAGAAATGTGTGATTACGCGAAGAGGAATACCATATTATATAATCAGATGGCAAGAAGCCGCGAAGAAGCGCATGGTAGGTTAAAATTGCAGCAATCTTTCCCATTGTAGATTTATCCTTCTTATCATAAAAATTTCAGTTGAAATCCATAAAGATTATGAATAATATTGGGCCTAGAACGGACTCTTGCGACACTCCGATTTTGATTTTTTGAGTTAAGTAATGACAAAATAGTTTTTATTTATATTTTCACTGTTTACAATTGCAGTATTTTTTTCGTTGAATTTGTTCATCAGATATGCTTCCTTTTCTTCTAAATGGTGAATGCAGTCTCCTCCTTTGTGACTTCGGCAATGGTGAATAACAACTGTTTTATGTCCAAAACTTTTGATAATTTCATATCTTTCGCCATTCCTTAAAAAAGAAACATTCTTTAAAGACGTCGAAAAACGTTCTATGAAATATTTAAATATATTTGACTCCAGTCAACACTTTTTATTCTTTCAGGTGAGTTTTATATTTGTTTACAAAGCAAACCTTACTATAGTTTTTCCAGGTGTTGTTTTACCAGATGATCTGACACCAAAGTATTTTAGGAGTTTTTTAATTTTGTTCATCATTACTCTTTGTTGAAAAGTTTATATAAAGGTCTTTTGTAATAAATACATTAAAACGAATTATAGAGTCGATTGTTTGTTCTAGTTTTTTATAAAACAGAACCTTCCGGAGCACTATAAATGCATATACCTAAAGGTGAGTATTCGTTTCATATTCATGAATGGCCGATATGGTTTTCAATTGACACCAAGTTCATATTGGCCATCTTTTTATATCATATCGTATATTCTGATATAGAATTATGTCCAGTTTTTCAATATTTCATTTGGAAATTCCTGTCACATGTCTGCTCATTTATTTTGCTCCGTCGAAAAAACTGATACTGCTTTATTATAATGATATGAGGTCAAACTCTTGGTTGCCATAGATGTTCATATAACAGCTCTAGATTAGCATCTATTTTGAAAGCATTTCCGCTAGAGCTATCATTCTTTATTAGTTATTCCACCTGGAACTACCTATATTTTTTTTCGATGATTTGATTTTCCTTTCGGTGTGTATTTCATTTTTTGTTGAATCTTGTTGAATCTTTGTCGCTACTTCCTCCGACAATTTAGTCACATCGACAACATCAAAACATGTAGCTAGCGCTATGTTCTCCGATGATTTTGTCATATCGGCAACCTCGCAATATGTAATTGCATGCGCTGATGTTTAAACGGTTCTTGTTTATTTATGTTTGTACCGGCGTGAACTTGGCAGCCACTTTTCAGCAGCCGAATTCATTCCAGCAGCCAAACGACCAGTGGCGTCGGTAGAATTTAAAACTAACGAATCGATCTGTTTTTGGGGTGCAACGCAAGAATTTGCTTTTTGAGTTTACTTGAACGACTTCAGTCAAGTTTTTATGACATTTCAATGCACGAAATAATATTATAGATGAACTTGAATTATGCTGATCAATGAAACGACGGGGTATATACAAGTATTTTCACGAATGAAATCTTGAAAAACGTTTAGCCAAGTTGATATTTGGAATACTTACTCTTCAATAGGAACAGAATAACACATCCGAAGCACATTGATTTGCAGGCCGTCTAAGGAGTAGTTTACACTTGTGAATTTTTCGAAATGTTCAAAAATGACCCTGTTAAAAATGTTTAGCCAAATTCATATTTGGTATTCCTACTCTTGAATAGCTAAAGAATAACATTTCCGAAGGATTTTGATTTGCAGGCCGTCTAAGGGGTAGTTTACAATTGTGAATTTTTCGAAATTTTCAAAGATGACCCTGTTGAAAATGTTTAGCCAAATTCATATTTGGTATTCCTACTCTTGAATAGCTAAAGAATAACATATCCGAAGGATTTTTATTTGCAGGCCGTCTAAGGGATAGTTTACACTTGTGAATTTTTCGAAATTTTCAAAAATGACCCTGTTAAAAATGTTTATCCAAATTCATATTTGGTATTCCTACTCTTGAATAGCTAAAGAATAACATATCCGAAGTATTTTGATTTGCAGGCCGTCTAAGGGGTAGTTTACAATTGTGAATTTTTCGAAATTTTCAAAAATGACCCTGTTAAAAATGTTTAGCCAAATTCATATTTGGTATTCCTACTCTTGAATAGCTAAAGAATAACATATCCGAAGGATTTTGATTTGCAGGCCGTCTAAGGGGTAGTTTACAATTGTAAATTTTTCGAAATTTTCAAAAATGACCCTGTTAAAAATGTTTAGCCAAATTCATATTTGGTATTCCTACTCTTGAAAAGCTAAAGAATAACATATCCGAAGGATTTTGATTTGCAGGCCGTCTAAGGGGTAGTTTACACTTGTGAATTTTTCGAAATTTTCAAAAATGACCCTGTTAAAAATGTTTAGCCAAGTTCATATTTGGTATTATTACTCCTACATAGCTAAGGAAAAACATATCCGAAGCACATTGATTTGCAGGCCGTCTAAGGGGTAGTTTACACTTGTGAATTTTTTGAAATTTTCAAAAATGACCCTGTTAAAAATGTTTAGCCAAGTTCATATTTGGTATTATTACTCCTACATAGCTAAAGAATAACATATCCGAAGGATTTTTATTTGCAGGCCGTCTAAGGGGTAGTTTACACTTGTGAATTTTTCGAAATTTTCAAAATTGATGATGTTAAAAATGTTTAGCCGAATTCATATTTGGTATTCCTACTCTTGAATAGCTAAAGAATAACATATCCGAAGGATTTTGATTTGCAGGCCGTCTAAGGGGTAGTTTACACTTGTAAATTTTTCGAAATTTTCAAAAATGACCCTGTTAAAAATGTTTAGCCAAGTTCATATTTGGTATTGTTACTCCTACATAGCTAAGGAAAAACATATCCGAAGCACATTGATTTGCAGGCCGTCTAAGGGGTAGTTTACACTTGTGAATTTTTCGAAATTTTCAAAAATGACCCTGTTAAAAATGTTTAGCCAAATTCATATTTGGTATTCCTACTCTTGAATAGCTAAAGAATAACATATCCGAAGGTTTTTTATTTGCAGGCCGTCTGAGGGGTAGTTTACACTTGTCAATTTTTCGAAATTTTGAAAGATGACCCTCTCAAAAATGTTTAGCCAAGTTCATATTTGGTATTATTACTCCTAAATAGCTAAGGAATAACAGGGTCATTTTTGAAAATTTCGAAAAATTCACAAGTGTAAACTACCCGGTAGACGGCCTGCAAATCAAAATCCTCCGGATATGTTATTCTTTAGCTATTTAGGAGTAATAATACCAAATATGAATTTGGCTAAACATTTTTAACATGATCAATTTTGAAAATTTCGAAAAATTCACAACTGTAAACTACCCCTTAGACGGCCTGCAAATCAAAATCCTTCGGATATGTTATTCTTTAGCTATTCAAGAGTAGGAATACCAAATATCAATTTGGCTAAACATTTTTAACAGGGTCATTTTTGAAAATTTCGAAAAATTCACAAGTGTAAACTACCCCTTAGACGGCCTGCAAATAAAAATCCTCCGGATATGTTATTCTTTAGCTATTTAGGAGTAATAATACCAAATATGAATTTGGCTAAACATTTTTAACATGATCAATTTTGAAAATTTCGAAAAATTCACAAGTGTGAACTACCCCTTAGACGGCCTGCAAATCAAAATCCTTCGGATATGTTATTCTTTAGCTATTCAAGAGTAGGAATACCAAATATGAATTTGGCTAAACATTTTTAACAGGGTCATTTTTGAAAATTTCGAAAAATTCACAAGTGTAAACTACCCCTTAGACGGCCTGCAAATAAAAATCCTCCGGATATGTTATTCTTTAGCTATTTAGGAGTAATAATACCAAATATGAATTTGGCTAAACATTTTTAACATGATCAATTTTGAAAATTTCGAAAAATTCACAAGTGTAAACTACCCCTTAGACGGCCTGCAAATAAAAATCCTTCGGATATGTTATTCTTTAGCTATTCAAGAGTAGGAATACCAAATATGAATTTGGCTAAACATTTTTAACATGATCAATTTTGAAAATTTCGAAAAATTCACAAGTGTGAACTACCCCTTAGACGGCCTGCAAATAAAAATCCTCCGGATATGTTATTCTTTAGCTATTTAGGAGTAATAATACCAAATATGAATTTGGCTAAACATTTTTAACATGATCAATTTTGAAAATTTCGAAAAATTCACAAGTGTAAACTACCCCTTAGACGGCCTGCAAATAAAAATCCTTCGGATATGTTATTCTTTAGCTATTTAGGAGTAATAATACCAAATATGAATTTGGCTAAACATTTTTAACATGATCAATTTTGAAAATTTCGAAAAATTCACAAGTGTAAACTACCCCTTAGACGGCCTGCAAATAAAAATCCTCCGGATATGTTATTCTTTAGCTATTTAGGAGTAATAATACCAAATATGAATTTGGCTAAACATTTTTAACATGATCAATTTTGAAAATTTCGAAAAATTCACAAGTGTGAACTACCCCTTAGACGGCCTGCAAATCAAAATCCTTCGGATATGTTATTCTTTAGCTATTCAAGAGTAGGAATACCAAATATGAATTTGGCTAAACATTTTTAACAGGGTCATTTTTGAAAATTTCGAAAAATTCACAAGTGTAAACTACCCCTTAGACGGCCTGCAAATAAAAATCCTCCGGATATGTTATTCTTTAGCTATTTAGGAGTAATAATACCAAATATGAATTTGGCTAAACATTTTTAACATGATCAATTTTGAAAATTTCGAAAAATTCACAAGTGTAAACTACCCCTTAGACGGCCTGCAAATAAAAATCCTTCGGATATGTTATTCTTTAGCTATTTAGGAGTAATAATACCAAATATGAATTTGGCTAAACATTTTTAACATGATCAATTTTGAAAATTTCGAAAAATTCACAAGTGTAAACTACCCCTTAGACGGCCTGCAAATCAAAATCCTTCGGATATGTTATTCTTTAGCTATTCAAGAGTAGGAATACCAAATATGAATTTGGCTAAACATTTTTAACAGGGTCATTTTTGAAAATTTCGAAAAATTCACAAGTGTAAACTACCCCTTAGACGGCCTGCAAATCAATGTGCTTCGGATGTGTTATTCTGTTCCTATTGAAGAGTAAGTATTCCAAATATCGACTTGGCTAAACGTTTTTCAAGATTTCATTCGTGAAAATACTTGTATATACCCCGTCGTTTCATTGATCAGCATAATTCAAGTTCATCTATAATATTATTTCATGCATTGAAATGTCATAAAAACTTGACTGAAGTCGTTCAAGTAAACTCAAAAAGCAAATTCTTGCGTTGCACCCCAAAAACAGATCGATTCGTTAGTTTTAAATTCTACCGACGCCACTGGTCGTTTGGCTGCTGGAATGAATTCGGCTGCTGAAAAGTGGCTGCCAAGTTCACGCCGGTTATGTTTGTCACCTATTGTCTTTATCAATATGTTCAATATGAGTAAGTTACTTCCTGTTTTTGATTGTTAGTTCTTCTTTTTCCAATATTAATTCATCCACATCATGTTGTTCGTTTTGTTTTTTTTTTCGTGAGGGGTCTATCGATGTTTGTAAACCGGTTTTTCTATAGAGAGTGTTGCTTCCCAATGAAAATTATATTCCGTTTCATCCTAGCAATTTTACAAATTTCATGATTATGCTTTACCAAGTTTCCTAGAAATAATTTTTTTCAAAGGACCCCGCACGTTTAGTACGGGAAATGGCTTTCCGTGAATTTGGCTGAATTTTTGATATGTTGTAGTTCTTGATGAACTGATCAGAAAAGTCCTTAGCCACAAAGCTCAAAAATGGACAGTTTTCGAGATATGGAGCTTTGAAAATGAATTTTTTGCAATTTTTGGGGTTTTTGCTCATCAATTGGGGAGCTCTCATTTCTGGTTTTGATGGAATTTGGATGTTCGGCGGCCAGAACCCGACTGAGAAATGATCTACCTTGGTTATATTAGGCACCGCCATCGATAATTTTTTATACACTGCTCCACATTGGCTATGAAATGAGATACAAAATCCAAGATCTTCCATACATCTTTTCATGCCACACAGAATATTCACATGACCGAGAAACGACATATTGTGAGATTTTTTTAAGACAGGCCATAATAACTGAATCCTCATATATCTGATGTCCAATAATATCAAATATGTTAGCCAAAATGTTCATAACCAGGCACCGCTAGCTGTAATGGGGGAAAATGGGAAAATCATAATCATATATCCTCAGGGATAACAATTGTGATCACTATTGATCTCATTTACATATGATATGTGATTTGTTTCTCACAAATCTCGATAATCTGACAATGGGGTGCCAAGACATTTTCCTCAGAATGTCTCGAAATTGATGATAGCATCTCACAGACAAACGAATCCGTGAAAATGTCTGCAGTTTTGATACAATACAGTACTATCTGGGTAGAATATAGAAGTCCAAGTGTTGGAAGCTAACTATGAATGGAACTTCCGATATTAACCCACGAATTCTTGAAAATAATTTTTTTTTTCTATGAACTTTTTGAACTTCACACATACGAATGAATATTATCTAATAATATGATCGTTGGCTAAATGAACGAGTAGATCAATCAAAAACAATATAATAATGAGAATAACATTCATAATAATAATAACAATAATGATAATTTTGCCCTCGATTCGATTCATAATATTCTAAATGATTTCTTGCGATTGCTAATATAATTTCAAATTGTTTTTTGTTTATTATCATTATTGTTATTATTATTATGAATTTTTTAACTCTAAAATTCATGAATTGATGCTATAGCTAGTTAAGTTTCAGACGGCTTTCAAATTCTACAAATTCAAACTCAATTTTTCATTCCTTGAACGACTTCAAAATGTTCATTTTCGGAAATAATAGACCAACAAACGCAAAATAGGCATATGTTATATGCCATAAATGAACGATTAGGTACGCTCAAAATTATTTCAAGTGTAGATGACAAACAACACTATTTAGTCAGTGTTGTTTCTGCTTTTTTTTATTTGCACATTATTAGTACCAGTTATCAGTCTGAAATCGCTCACATCCACATATCAAACAATGACGCAAGTTGCCATATAAAACAACCTACTTTTGAACATTCGAATTCATTTTTTTTTTCATCCAATGCAAACGGTCCCAAATAGAATTTTCTCATTAATTTCATTGGCGCTATTGAGTGTATCATTCAATTATCGAAGTGAGCTTTGTAATTTCCTACGTAAACTCCCGATTTCAATACGGAAACATGAAAATGATGAAAAAGCTGCGGAATCCAACACTAATCGACGCATGTAGATTGAAAATTCGATTTTCCCACTATAATGCAATTATATTTAGTCCGAAATGAAATAAAAAACAAAATATTATCTACTTATGTATTTTTTCATACCGAAAGATTGGCTTTCCTCTAATAAAAAATATGATGATGATCTTAATGAAAAGAGTGTGCTCCCAATAAAGAAAGGATATGTTGACTCAATAAGAGTCAAGGAGATCTGAAATAATTCGAGTTCACAGTGGAATCATGGGTACATTTTAAGTATGTATTAAAATTGAGGTTGAAAAAACCATACTCTTGTCTACCCAATCTCCGAGTTTTAGGATTATTACCTAATCTTAATTTCATTTCATTTCATGGTCCCCCTGAGATTTTGATTGCGTGATTTTTCAGCACAACACCCTCAATATTACTTTCTCAATCCAAAGGACATGGAAAAAAGGAAAGTAATGGATTCTCTACAATTTCCCGATTTTCAATGACAATCATGAACACCTTATCGTTTTTCAATAATTTTCATTTTGCCCCCCCTGAGAAAAATTTCTGCGGGCGTCCATGTTGTTAGTCATATGAGTCTTCACATCCAGTTGCTTATGCGCGACTATTCTACTATATTTGTATCAGCATCCATTTAATCGTACAGTAGTGTACCAATAATCTCATTCCTGAACTCACTTTGTTAACCATTTGTTAAAGATCCAAACATGGGATCGAAACGTCTACAATTCAATAAGGATTTGTTTGATTTCACCTGTCCTAAAGCTACAAACCCATCAGTGGGGGCTAGTGAGAGTATAAGATGGTGAGACACATTAGAAAAAAATCATTATTATTATTTTAATATACATTAATATACATATTTTTAAAGTAAAGGAAGCGCATTAGGTATGCCGCAGACCGTTTACTTTTTGAAGAGGAAGTGAGATTAATATCTATACAAGAATCGTGAGACTGAGATGGATATTATGGATATTATGCTCAGTGTCGTACCGAAAGATGTGAAATTGGGGTTGAAATGGATTAATAAAATATTCGTTTAATTATTGTAATTTTCAGAATTTATTTGGTGAGGCACTGCCTCACCTACCATATTTGTAAACCCATTATTGAAATTTAGATTAAACTAAAAGATGAATTATGACAACATCAGTAATATGGTCATTTCCTTACAGAAGAGGAGCTCATGCATCATGCCATGAGCCAAAACACCATCTTTGGATGTTCAACCGCGGGTCACAGCGGCATCAACCAACTGGGAGGAGTCTACGTTAACGGAAGACCTTTGCCAGATAGCACCAGACAGAAGATAGTTGAGCTAGCCCATTCCGGAGCAAGACCCTGTGACATATCCAGGATACTTCAGGTGTCCAATGGATGTGTCTCAAAAATTCTTGGAAGGTATTATGCCCCTTAAAAATGGCTCCATGGTTTGGCTGATGAAAGTTTTTTTGTTGGTAGGTACTACGAGACTGGCAGTATTAAACCCAGAGCGATCGGTGGGTCCAAACCAAGAGTAGCAACGCAGCCTGTGGTAAACAAGATTGCCGATTTCAAGAGAGAGTGTCCATCTATTTTTGCTTGGGAAATCAGGGACAGACTACTCAGTGAGGGAGTATGCAACAACGACAATATCCCAAGTGTAAGTACCTATTTAGTTTTGTTTTGCTCTTACTTCAAACAATAAAGCATGTGTAAACAAATCTCAGCATTAACAGAGGAATTGTGAACGGGGCATCATGCATCCATGCATTTCAACGTTTGGTACCTACAAGAGCACAGATGAAAACTCCAGCAAAAACTCTGTCTCCTTGTATAGTCGTAGTGATTGGTTTGTGTATTTGTTTACTGAAGAAGCTGAAATATTTATGTTGAAGAGCTTTTTCTTTGTCGAACAAAATTTTCTCCATTTTTCCTTTTTACCAAAAGTTGACGACGTATATATTATAATTAAATCTGAAAAACACAAAAACAGAAAGGAGTAATAAATGTTAGAGTTTCATTGTCATTGTCAATGTCATTTGAAGAATTGCAATGGCTTGACCAGTCATAAGTTGATTTAAAGTTCATGAATCTTCCATGGAAGATTAAAAATTGGAACTTTCTCTGAAGGATCAGCTATTTGACTTTTGTTGAAGACATTATAATAATTCCATTGCAAACGCCAAATTTCCTTGTCACTTTCATCAATCAACTGTCGCCAACAAGCTCTAATTATTACAAGTGAGAATTTAATTCATTATTTATACAAGGTGTCCCAGAATAAGTGGCCAACAATTCACGACTGTGTTTTAAGATTTGAATTATTTCAATTTGAACTCATCTTTTTAAATCTTTAATTCTCGGGAATTTCATTTTATTCCCGAAATGTCTTTCTTATTTTTTTTTCACAAAGTGTAGTGGCCGAAGCCGAAAGTGCCTGAACATCTGGTTAGTCAAAGAACACCACACAATACACAAACACTTGCCAAGCTGTCAATAACATTGTTCCTAAGATTTATTGCATATTGACTCTCGAAATTCAGACGTTCCTACCTGATTTTTCTCTCTTCTATTTCACTTTACCTTTATATCAAGCCGCTCATTCAAACAAAATTCACATCATTGGCCTTTTGTGACTTCAACAGCTATATTATCACCCTTTGTTAAGTCCAAGAGTCACTTTCTTTTGTGAACGTGTGAAATGACCCATCAAATTCTTTTATTGGCACAGTTTAGGGATTGTTGAATGGCTTGTTCACGATAGTTATACTACGTTTGAAGTTTTGCTACTTTGAATGGGTCTTTTACATCCTAATTTTTGTTTGAATACAATAACGGTTTTTTTTTGCGTGAAGTATGTCTTGATGTACGTAACGTAGGTATATTATGAATGAATGAAGATTTCTTCTAGGTCTCTATGAGACGTTCAGAAGCTCTATGATTGAGACAATTAGCATTACCGGTTTTGTATAGGCTTTGTTATTGTCTACTACAGGCAGTTCATTTACAGCAATATTAATTGTTTGCCCTAAAGTAATTGAGAATTGATCCAAAACAACGCGAATGAAGAAGAAAAAAAGAGGAAAAATTAAAATGGATCCATTAAAGACATTAGAAGAAATAAAATGAGAATTCAGACAACATATTTAAACAGACTAGCATCGTAGTTTCTAAACTACGGACCATTTTAGTCAGTTATTCTCAAAAATTAACATCTGCAATTGCTTGGGGGTGAAACATGGAGTAATAAACATAGATAGAGGGAGTATACGCAAATTTTACATGTCCCCAACATGGTTAGATTACGTTGTCGGATTGTGATATATTTTCAAATCCACAATTTTGCTATCGTTATGAATGTATATTATATTGAATGAAATATATTTATTCGAGTGATCCCCGATTAAATATGCAAATTTCAATATTTGGAATCCGATATTTTTCTTAATTGTTAAATTTATAATAAGCAGAATATTTATTATTTTTTGAATCTACCGGCTGAAATCCAAGGTTTGGCAACTTTTGCTCTCATAATGTCATCGGTTTTTTCACGTTGTTTGGCGCGCTTGAAGTTTGTTCTCTGAATTTCTGATATATTCAGGTATTTATTTCAATATATTTTGAGTTGATATGAAAAGTTGATTCTCTTTGGGACAAAAGAAGTGCGTTCTTTGTGGTGAAACTCGCGAATTGAGTGAAATATTGTATCACTGATATGTTTTCATTTCCGCGCCCTTTATGTCAAATTTGAAAGCTCATGTTGGGGACAAAATTTGCTTACTGAAAATGACGTATGCTCCCCCTATCTATGTTCATTACTCTGAGGGGTGAAACAACAAGTACTGATTATATGACTTTTTTCACAACTTCGAACATGGTAATCGAAATTCGTTCACTGATTGCTATTTTAGAAAAAATAGCATGTGTACCTAAAGCCTTGCAAAAGATAACTTCGAATCCTTATGTAAAAGCCAAATGGAGGTGGAACTACAAACCTTTGACACCTCTAGCACGTGCAACTGTCTTCCCGATGGAACCTCAAGGCTAGAAAACAATCCTTGCACAATAAAGTGAAAGACCACACGATCCTATTGACAACGAATAGCAATAGTTTTGTCCTCACGTGGTGTATTAGTTCAGTCGATACTCGATAAATACCACTCGTATTTACTCAGAAACAAACTCAATAACCCAAAAGCGACAACGCTGCAAGGCACCAAACATCAATGCCAGATCATGCTGGAATATTCAGATTTTGCTAGGTTGCAACCCTGGGGCGACATTTCCAGACGTAACGAAGTGAGGCTTCTCCACGGTTTCGAGAATATGATCCCCAGGATCTATTTGCTGAAATGTCGCATGTCAATGCTGTGCAAACTCTATTAGTGACAGAATCTTGAGTTTGTTTACCCGCGAGGGAATAGGAGTTCTACCTGCGATTCGACCCAGTTAGAAATGTCGTTCTGGGTGTCGCCTTTATTAAGCATTCAGTCAGCACAAGGCACACATGTTGCTTGCAAGGTTTTGTTCGATCCTCATTGAGATCGTCAAAACGATACTGTGATAATTTCACGTATCAGGACCTGAGGACTGGACAGAACCGGCTTTAAAATGTTGGGTCAAGCTGATTCGGGACACACACAAACAGATTATTATATACGAAAATTAGGCATCTAGAACATCTTTTCATACTATTTTCTGTGTGTCCATCATTTCGACTCAATTTTCTATGCTGTCAGTAATCCTTGGTAACTTTCAAAAAACTTCCTAGAGACTTTAGATCTATAAGATAACTTAAACCGACTTGCTTACCAATACTGGGTTAAGAGGGAACCACACCTCGTGATCTGTCAAGGAATATTACAATAGTTCTAACTTTCGCTGAAAGGAAGTACTTTATGAGTATTCTAATAAATTTTCATAAAATTAGAATTTTGCCTCTGTTGTAATGATTTTTCGTAGTATTTTTTTCGATATTTTCAAAATTTTACATTGCTTTGTAAGATACCTTATATGATCAATTCTTTTGAGAAAAACCAAAATAAACATAGATGAGAGAGTATACGCAATATTGACATGTCCTCAACATGGTTAGATTACGTGTCGGATTGTGATATATTTTCAAATCCACAATTTTACAATATCATTATGAATGTATATTATATTATTGAATGAAATATATTTATTTGAGTGCTTTCCGATAAAATATTCAAATTTGAATATTTGGAATCCGATATTTTTCCTAATTGTCGAATTTATAATGAGCAGAATATTTATTATTCTCTGTTTCTACCTGCTGAAATCCAAGGTTCGGCAACTTTTGCTATCCTAGTGTCATCGCTTGTTTCACGTCGTTTGGTGCGCTTGAAGTTTGTTTCCTGAATTTCTGATATATTTAGTTATTTATTTCAATATATTTAGTTATTTATTTCAATATATTTTGAGTTAATATGAAACTTTGATAAACTATGGGACATAAGAGGTGTGTTCTTTGAGGAGAAACTCGCGAATTAAGAGAAATATCGTATCATTGATGTGTTTTCATTTCCGCGCGCTTCATGTCAAATTTGATAGTTCATGTTGGGGAAAAAATTTTCTTCTCTGACATATGCTCCTTCTATCTATGTTTATTACTCTGAGATTGAAACTCTTGTGAGCTTCTGCTACCTCGAACAAGGCGCCGAATTTGGATTCCAAGTTCACAAAAATTGAAAGTCCGTCCCTGTCTTGCCAATTCCGACAAAGTATTCGCAGTCATTGAGACACCGAAAGATTTATGTTTTGCCTCGGTTACCAGAAGGAGGGGACCAATTTTTCATCTATTATTCGGTTCTAACATTTTGCGCTATTTGTAGATCTTTTGATCGCAAAACTAGCCGCCCATTGTGTCCGCGTATTGTGATTGTAATAGCTACAATCTTGTTGATAGATGTATGTTTGGGCACTTGAGTCCGAATAGGGACACTCTGCGAGGAATTTGCCGAATTTATAGAACGATTCTTTCATTCAGACGAGTGTCCCAGAGATTTATATATATACTTTGGAATCGGAGGAATTGTGTACAATGGTCCAGCTATTTTCAAAGTTGAATATTATCTAACACAATAATTTAGTGTGTAAGTTAAGTACAGGGGTTGTCGACATTATTTTTATCGCTTTTTACTTTGATTACTTATTTAGTTTGTATTTTTTTTTGGATCAACTCAATTGTGTTTTCGGAAATTATCAGAATTTAACATTGCTGAATCAACGACCAATCATGCCTGAAAATCCTTCTGATGAAGGCAATGTAATGTATGAATTAAGAAACAATTCTAAATATTCTCAACAGTCTGGACTATTGTGCCAAAATTTTTCATTCAACAACGGTAGGTACCATCAAAGCCGGCGATAGGGGTGAAACAGTGAAGCGACTGTTTCAGGCGCCTCTTTTCGAGGGGCGGCAATTTAGCCCAGTTTGTTACCTCCCTTTCATATTTCTGAAAAAATATAGTCTTGATTCTTAAAAACAACATGAGGTTGGTCCGCTCCGCTGCGTTTATCAACATTCCCTGCAATAAAAATCTCCAAACCGTCTTTACTAAGCCGCCTGTTCAATAAATAACACATGGCAACCCAACCAATATAAGCAGCATTGCCTATTACCCTAATTGAATGATGGATGGTATATATTTCACAAAGACGAAAAACAACACTTCGAATTACGTGGAAGTTGTTTACACATTCAATATTATGGAAAATTCCTACGATTCTGAATTCGAAACTAGTTACTGATAAATGATTAATGTTTTCAGCGGAACATATGTTTTTAATCCTATTCAGTTTTCGGAGCTTTGCATGCCTTACCGCCCTTTGTATCTTGGGATGTGATAGGTAATCTTTCATCGATCGTACGCAGTGTCTTGTGAATGTGAGAATCAGATATATTACTTACGCATTGATCATGGCGTTGAAGAAATCCAAGAATTTATTGTAGGTAAAAATGTCCAAAAAAAAAAAAGAAACCCAGTGGAAACGACTTCAGAAAGAAACGATTAGCAGAAACGCTATGGCTAATTATCATCGGGGCAGGTGATGTTTTTTGTTGGGGAGGGGGGTTATATATACTTTTTCAGCAGGGGCGCCAAAAAATTCTTTGCTTCAGGCGCCAAAATGGCTCTAAAATTAAATATATCGAAGTAAACGAGAATATCATTTGAACAGTTATGTTTCCGAGGGATCGAGAAAATAATTGTTGAAATCGGCCAGAGTTCAAGAGAAAATGAACTACTAACTTCGTTGAGGTTATATCTGTTACTCTAATTTTGCCGGTGTGTGTATTAGATGCAGTTATAGTCAATTATGAGAAATTTTTATAATAAAAAGAAATAAGTAGTTACTTAATGCGTAATAATGTGGAAAATGCAGCGTTTTCTGGAAAATCATCATTAAAACGACATCTATGTCGATAATCGTCATCAATCCTTTCCGCCTAGGTGAAAAACCATATCGAAACCCCAAATAGGAAATGGCCGTCAATGTGGAGCCTCCCGACGACGAATTTTCCCTTGAATCGATTTAGCATTTCCCGTACTTTTCCATCTGCGGCACCGTAGGCGTCCGCTCTTCTGGAAAATCTTGCTAACAAATGAACGTCGTCGTAAACTTTCGTCTGCAACATGACGTTGTCTTCGTCGGCAAATTCTCAGGGATCCTCGAAACCGTCAGAATTTCCATCATCGCATTTTCCGCTCGGGAGAGCGCACGCGTCGGAAGCTCATCGATACGCGGGAAAACTAGGGGGTGAATTTTCCGAGCACGGGAGCGCGAAAAATGAGCAGATCTGCCATGGACAAGGGGAGAGTGAAAAGCGGCGTTGCCAAGTGGAAAACGGGTTATGTGCGATCGTGCAAATCTGGTCGTTGTGTAGGTACACACCTTTAGTTGAATTGTACCCAAATTTTTTTTGGAAACCGAAAAAAAAATTCAGTTGTTTATTTGGTAGTGAAGATCTACGTGATTTTTTAATGGCGTTGGTTGGTTCAACAATTTGTTATAGTTCGTTTCTGTTGTAGCAGTTTGGAGGTTACAGTAAAATTTTGATTATTTCTCAATTGGGTTTGTACCTACTATTTGATTTGAACCTCTTAAAAATACAGAGAACATGGCAAAGCCCGACACTATTTCTGCCATGACGAGATTCACAGCCAATAAACAACTTAACTATGCGAAGAAAATGACAATCACAATCAACAATAATACACCACTTTGTACTCTTATGACAAACAAAAACTTGCCAACCACCACCATAATTTTATTTTTGACAGGTCTCTAAATTTCCTGATTCCTTTCTTTACTCGAATCAACAATTTATCTCTGCCGCATTTTCTGTACATGGAAGAGTGAAGACATAAGCTGAATGGCATACTTTTGATGTGATCAAAATTATGATCCTTCTATTGCAATCAGCAGTGTCTAACTGGCGAAATTGAAACACAGTTCCCACCTAAAACTTTGCATCATTGATCTTTTTCAAGGGGATACGTTCCTGCAATATGTTAGATTTGGTTAAGTAAGGTAGCGCATCGTCATTGCATGAAAAACATTCAGAATTGAAAAGTCAAGTAGTAGGATTGTAGTTTGGTGCAACAAGTCTTAGCATTTGCTCAAAGTATATTTTTCTGCAACAGCAGCACTTTGAAATTTTGCAAAGAATGCAAAGAAGGTGATGGCTCCAGCAATCGATTAATCTCTTCATAGAGCAGACACCGTCATATCTATATTAAATTTTGCTAATTTTTCTAATTGCTATCCTTTCGGGATTTTAGCTATCATACGTGCTAGTTTGGCTTAACTGGTTGCTTCTATAGGAAAAGCTCAATCATGTTCACCCAAAAATAGCTATACCATATCGAAATAGGTCCTTGAATTTTGAAAACAAAACATTAGGAAATTGAACTGCACTATTCCCAGTTCTAAAATCAAGTTCTCTTGTATGTTTCTCCTCTCCTACTTAGCAATAATCAAAATTGAATTATTGCCGCACCAGTGAGCAAAAATAGACCTGGCAACGCCGCGGAAACCGCCTCTGGTATCTCACAATAGAGATTAAAAAGAGGGATGAGCTGTGCCGGACAAAGATACAGACAAAATGGCCGAATTTCCGGTTGCGTCATTGGACAGATGGTCTTCATTTGTTTTCAGGGAGCGCATCACAAGAAGATGAGAAGAGAAATAACAGCAACTGCCGCTTATTGGAGCACGAATGGGCACAGATTAAATTCTGCGGTACATTTTTTGGCGCGCTTCTCTCGCTTCTTTTTTTTTTTTCGAGCGTTCTGGTGATGTAATGAATTCTACGGCAGATGAATGTTTGGAAATGTGGGGAATATTAAATGTTTTGTGTTCGGGAACGGAGAGAAATTTTCGCTATGATGTGGTAGATTCTTATTACTTATCCTGAATATTTACAAAATAGACCACCTAGGTATAATAAACCTATCTACATTTTTGAGAGGACAGTGCATGAATCAAGCGAATAGAGGGCGCTTAAATTAGTTTTTTACTCCCCTTACAGAAAGTGACGAAATTTTTACATCTTGCCAATTATGTAACTGCCTATTTTGAGCACTGTGCAAAGTAAAACTGTGCGATATACTATACCGTAAACAGAAAGCACAATCTACAACCAATACGGTGGCATCTGTGAAGTAAATCGAACGGCGAATAGCCAATAAGATCAAACCTTTAGTAGTTGCCATGGAAACAAATTATTGATAACAGCCCGCGTAGCTCATAACCTTTTGAAATTTCGTTATTGTGTTTGCTTTTTGAGCCTCCTTTCCTAATATCTTTCCTTTTGGCTACGTGATAGTCAACTGTAAGAAATTTATTGAAGGATAACACTTTTTTCACTAGTCAAAAGCCTTATGCCTGACAATATAAAAAAATAAATTGAATCAATAGCAATATTAAAGCATTGAACGCGTTTCTGAGCCTGTGGAGTCAAAATTTTTAAGACGAAACATTTGATATGTCTATTCACTTCTCATGGAAGATATAACTCTGTATGAAGGATTGAAAAAATATGTAATGTAACCTTAACAAACTCGAAAAAGGGTTCTTCCTTATTCATCATTCGATTTGAGTAATATACAAACAAATAAAAAGGGAGTACTCAACACACATCAGAATAATCTTCATTAAAATACATTCGAGAAATCAAAGATATTTGAAACTTCTCTTGAACGATTGAACCTCTTTTTCCATATTCTATCTTTCTTAGGTAGATTACTAAAAGAACAATTTTTCTATGGGGGTTCAATTGGTGTAGTTTCGCATTGAGGTGTTAAAGTTATACCTAGTAGGTACTCATGATTCATTATAAAAGTTTTCACAAAAAATTTTGATTTATAGACTGTGACGTTTACATATTGAAATGAAAATTTTAACGTTATAAACCAGTTTTCCAAAAATTGTCAACGACTGGATTGTCGCTTACCTATAGATAAACGATACTCCGAGCAAGTCTGACGCTCAGCGTCACAAACTCCCTTGTATCTGCTCCAGGCGGTTCTCCATTTACAGGCATTTTCCTCCTTAGAGCCTCACTTCCGGTTCACGTCTGATTGCTCTTGGATTGTTCCTCCCCTCTCCTCCCAACTATCTGCGGGGGTGATCGACCGATTTCCTCTTGATTGGAACAAGGAGGAAAATTAACGTTAAGACGTTATGAAGTTAGGATGGCTTTTCGGGATTTTTATAACATGCAGATTTCTGGATTGAACATAATGAACGTCTTGAAGGTTAAATAAATGTGGGTCATTATTCTTAGGAGATTTGTAATTTAGCGGACAATTTAAATTTTTGAGCGCTTGTTCCCTGAGAAGATCGTTCTTATTTTGTCGACAATGTCGGGTAAATGCACTGGTTCTCGACCAGTTAACAGAAATATCGATTTCGAGCACGATTTTTTCACACATAAACTCATCAAATATTTATGGTGTTGGTGTTCATCGATTCTTTGGAGAGTTTTGAATGATTTGTCTTATAATTTTAAGCTTTCTTTTCGCATTTATTATTTTATCTATCTATCTATCTATCGACCAAGCCGCAGAGTTTTCGACCATTTTTGTGTTAGTTTTCGACCACTAATAATAGTGGCCGCTCCACTTAAAAATTTTATAAAAAACTTCAGAGCGAGATGAGTGATTAGTACTTACTTTCGTACTGTACCATCGACATCACTACCTATCACTCAGATGGGTTTCAGATGAGGTAATCAAGTAAGAAACACTAGGAACGTAAAAAAAATTATTTCGCAAAAGTTTCCATTTTCTATAAATACTTATTTCAAAATAGCAACTCATACAACATTATTTGGTTGTTTTGCTCTTAATATCTATTTAGAAACTAATGAGTATATAAAATATAAAACACCGACCACCAGTGGTCGAGAATTAAGTACAATCAAACTGGTTCTCGACCGCGAATAAATAAAGGGTAGAAATGAGTGTTTCAACGTTAATTCGGTGGTCGCAAACTAATATTCAGAAAGTAGATATATAAATGGATCAGGGTATAGAAAAAAAAACGGAAATGATCCAACAGAAATATATCGGTTGAAATAAACAATTATTGAAGTAACATATTGGTTCTCGACCACTTTGGTCGAGAAATAAAAGATACAAATTGTCCAATACCAGTTCGCGACCGCCGAATATTGAACAAAAAAATATACATTTATTTGCTTCTTGATTGAAATACACTCAAAAATATATCTTATAATTGATATGGAACAAAATATGCACACATAATTCATTTAAAATAAGAAATAATTACTATTTTCTGGTCATATATCACAAAGCACTTTTCTAAGAGAGGACGAGAAAGAACCCTTTTCTATGATAGACGACTAATTTTTAGCGCGAAAACTTTGACCTATACCACTACTATGCAAACTAACTTGGAAGGGTAAAATGGTCGAGAACACGTACTGCGAAAATATTTTGCACTACATGATATATTTTTATTATTATTTTATCTCAAATCACGGAATGGTCGAGAATCAGTGCCGGTCGGCTAACTAGTGCATTTACCCTCTATAATTGTCGAATTTTGAGCCATGAATGGCCTCAAATGTCAATTCAAGTTAGATAGGCAGACTAGACTGTTTTCCTTATATTTCAAGCTCCATGTAAAATTCCATTTTGATTGCATCACCAGAAACAGGGAAAATACAAGACGAACCAGGAATACTCAGTATATCTCAATGACTGACAATTTGTATCATGGAGATTCTGCTTGTGGTACCAATTTCAAGTTTCGTGAAGGTTTTGTTGTTACTAGAAAAAAACTGATATATAGCAGATAGAATGTAATATAGTTGTAAATATAGTAGACAATATTCGAATATACTACACCAGTTCACGAGACGTGCATATCCTTTGATTCGGAGAATTTGTCGTTTAAAAATTATATTTGAATCATCATGGCATCATTCGAAATGATATTCTGTAGTTATTGAACTACAGAACTACTCTCAACAAATTTATTCATTTCATAAAGCAGTGTACCTGACCTATTGAATTGAGATATCATGAAATCTAAATGCGCTCACTACACCCTTTATGAAAATATTAAAATATTATTCAACTATGAAACAGTATATATCGCATACCTTTTCCAAGGTGGTGTGAAAATAGACATAAACTAAATGCTGACCCATAATAAATATTAGGAACTGTAGCAGAAAGTAGTAACTATTAAATGTTCTTTGATAATTTTCTAGATATGTTCATTTCCGTATAAACGTTAATGTATTTTTCTTGAAAGAATATCTACTTCCTACTCTTTCTATCTAACTCATTGCATAGACCACAAAAAACAAAATATGTCCACAAAAAACCTAAAATCCAAACTCTGAATGAGTGTAAAAACATTTTCCAAGAGGAAACCCTAGTTGCTAAGGCGCCTTCAGCATCACCGCCATTTTCGGTAATCTCTCTATTTTTATAATCCGCATGCCGAAGCTCTTCTCCCCCTCAGGGGCTGTCTCCTAGGAAACCCCCAACGCAGCCGAAATTCCGATATGTCAAGAGCGACGTTCTGATAGCAAATTTGCCGTTGGTTTTTTACAGCCGTTTTTTTTTACATGCCGAAAACTGCATGGTAACCGAAATATTTAATCGATTCACTTTTTCAAACTGATTAATTTTTTTGGTTTATTCCGTATTTACCAAAATTGGCATGTAGATTTTTGATTCTATAGGAATATCATTTTCTGACTTCTGAACACAAATCTGAAGTCAAAAGTTCCTTTTCTGTGACATTTATGTCGCACATAAATGTCATGAAAAATTCATTACTTCTTTGAAACTTTTTTTTCGAGGAAACGGAAGGAAAGCAGGTTCGATTTCTTCGCTTAGATGTATGCAATTATATATACGGTGTTTCAAAAAAAGATGGCCCTGATAGGCTGTAGGTTGTTGGTTGTATAAAAAAAATTAAATATGAAAAATTAATTCTATAATTCGAAGATTGAACTGAAGGTTGAAATAAATACTAAAGATAATACTAATAAAGTATTTTAAATATTCAATTTTCTCTATTCTTCAGGATATATAATAGGTTCATTCTCAATATCGAATTCAAAATCATAATAAATATTCAACAGGACGAACCCAGTCAATTGTACTTAAATATAAGTTTTTAGACACTTGACGGTAGAATAAATTCTTTCTGGCGTGTTCGTCGATACTGGTAACCTACAAAATATTTTGAGTAATATGGATATGTTGTTTTTTTCTTCCTCTTCTTGAATTCACATTCACGCGTTATTTCGTTGGCTGTTTCTAAATCCATTTCATATAATTTTGCTATTTTCGTCGAAGAGTCATTAATCCGTTAAATCAAACACTTGAATGATGATAACATAGATTGATGTTTGAGAAATCTGTTACTCAATCGAAAATTTTAAAGCCAGATGTTTATATTGTGTCAGAACCTTTTCCGAGTAGATTATTGCATATTTTTTATGACCAGCATTCCAGCATAGGTCGTATACTTTGTCGGCTTTGAGAACTTTTTTTGTTGGACGTATTCAACCATGATACTTGATATGAAGAAATAATAATATTTCTTTGTATCATATATAACATGTTGTTCAACTACTGAACTTCCTACTACCTAATTGGTGGTGGCAATAAAATTCGAATTTTATGGTTATCTTTAAGAAGCAACCCCCAAGAAACTCTATATAAATTTAAGTTGCCGAACGAAGCAATAAACGATGCTGGGTTATAAATAATTAGAGACATAATGGTCTTTCCATTGACAAACTTTCTCTGAATTGTTGGTATCTTTGGAGGGAGGGGTCTGCAGGCCCAAAGAAAATAACACTGTAAAAAATCGAAATGATGGAATTTGATATGGGAGATATTTCACGAACCCTCGATATTATACTAAGGGTCGGTATTCAACCGACGGTTGAACCTTGCGTCAACTACCATCTTCTGTATTTCTAGTGAAGAATTTGGTAGTTGACGCAACGGTTGAACCGTCGGTTATCTTCCATAATACCGGCCCTAATTGACTTATATAAACCAAGGTACTTTCACGCATGGTTATAGAAATTGCCTGCCTCGTTAGCTGTTTCCTATAATACACAGAAAATCCCGAATTCACTTTTGAATAAAACATACGTGAGCGGTTCATAAATTGCATCCTGCAACGCTCAATTTGTCCGTCGATTTTCCCATATTTTCCTCCCCGGTCACAATTTAAAATCTCAAATCACAGCATCCTGCCTACAATTCCTGAGGCGACGCGCCTCGACGACTGCCTAAACGGCGGGTATTTAAGGTCCCGAATTCTAAACCGGCTACCGCGCTGTTTCCCGCTTATTACCATCAAGCAGGCATTGTCCCAGTGGAAAATTGCGGGGGCTCACACTGGCCCTCGGGGGATCCTCGAATCGCTGCGGTTTCGCAAATTGAACAATTTAATATCTGAAATTACTTCGACGGGGGTCTCGTTTTTGAGGGACGCGTCTGGTGCGCGACGTTCAGCGTCGGTTTCAGCGAACGGATGTACATTGTGTTCGAGATTGTTTCGGTTTGGGACAAATTGTGCATGGTTAACATTTGGTGAGGTCTTTGAAACCTTCTCATCTTTTTTTTTTTTTGAAAGGTGAAACGAAGAGAATATGATAATTATAAAGAATGTTCCTGAATGACAAGGTATAAAGCAAAATGAGAGATTTGTTGGATAATTTCAAGAAAAAAAGTCCTATAAACATGGGCCCGTAAAAGCTTTGTTTTCCAGATACAAGCATGTTGATTACTTGCGAAACTGTTGTTCTTTATTTGGTCGTGAAATCCCAAATCGACTTAATTTTTTTCCTGCTACTTTTCTTGAATTTTCTCTGATTCTGGTAAATTTTGCATGAGGCTTGTCATTCTACATCAAATTGCTTATTCGATCGAATAAGCAATTAAGAAATTGTCAATAGTAATATCCCTAGGACATTGATAATAGACGAAATAATCTTATGACAATCGAAAGCCCGAAGCCGAAGGCTAAGGACTGTTACCAAAATGCGAGCTCGAGAAATTTGTTATGAAATTATGAGGCATTTGTCAATGACCGAGGGATCTTCGGCGGATAATTTTTTGACAAAAAAAATTATTTTTTGACAAAAAAAATTATGACTTCATTAAAATTTAACTAAACATCAGATTCGTTGCTGTTCATTTCCTTCGATGATCTTTTACGATTGCATCGTGGGCATCACGGGCTGATTCAAAATCTATATTGTTAAATGGGTCAATCAGAATGTTATAGTCATTATAGGTAGTATTTTTTTTGCAAGAGTGTGCACAAAACGTTCCACAGTGTCTTCACCGTTGCGTCTTTATATTCGGTCGCGTCTTTCTTCCTCATAATGACCGCCCAATCTTTTAATACCAACGTCAATTCTTCTAAGCTCCTATGTTCATTCAATTCATATTCTCGTTCGCTGCAAACAATCCATAAATATTCCCCAAATATATTTGAGACTGTATGTTGTATTTCTGGGAATTTTTCTATGATTAGCGCATTTATCCTCTGTTATGCTCTGAACATACGCATTGCCAAAACGTGACGTTTTGAAGTTTATTTGGAATGAAGTTGTCAAACTCAATCGTGTTGTCAATTGTCATAGTGATTGATAATTGCACTCAATGCATTTATAAGTGTAAAGTTGACATGATTGGCCGAAATTATCATGTGACACAAAATGACAAAATTTGATTGGTTGTTAGAATTGTCAAAAATCTAAACTTCGAACAAAATCACGGCACTCAAGATCCCGAAATGTCAGCACACAGAATTCTAACTGCCATCGTGACCAAATGATAGAGCGATCTATTCAACCGCTAAAAACTATCTGCTGACGTGAAAATTGAAAGCTTTTTCAACGCCCAAATCAAGTACCTTCCCTCCTATCAACCCCAGAGTAGAAAACGATTAAATACGAATTAATTCATGGTGTTTATTGTCTGTGAGCTAATTAAAAAACACCCACGTTTCAAATTTCTGTTGACCTGATCTTCCCCAGTGAAGCATTATCGAGACGGCATCGAATTACATCAGGTGAGGGATGATCGTTGAAACTCCGACAACCCTGGTAATCTGCCTGATTATGCTACCTGAGGCAATGATACTTCGCTACTGTTTTCATGCCACCCTTTTGCACTTGAGGGTGTTCTGTGTGTGAATTTTTGACTGCCACCAACGGAAACAGTGAAGGATATTCCTTTATTATCCTACATCATTTAGGATGATATAAATATGCATGCAGATTTCGGACAAACAATTTTATTTTTTCAAGAAGTTTAACCCTAACATATTAAACTTTTTTGCACACTTTGTTCCAGAATATTTATTATTTTCGGTATCTGCCTGCTGAAATCCAAGGTTTGGCAACTTTTGCTCTCCTAGTGTCATCGCTTCATTCACGCCGTTCGGCGCGCTTGAAGTTTGTTATCTGGATTTCTGATATATTTAGGTACTCATTTCAATATATTTTGAGTTAATATGAAACGTTGATTCACTATGGGACATAAGAAGTGTGTTCCTTGTGGAGAAACTCGCGAATTGAGTGAAATATCGTATCACTGATATTTTTTCATTCCCGCGCGCTTCATGTCAAATTTGATAGTTCATGTTGGGGACAGAATTTGCTTACTGAAAAAGACATATGTTCCCTCTATTTATGTTTATTACTTTGAGAATGAATCTGACACATCGCATGAGTACGGTTTTCTATCTGGCTGTCATAAAGGGTCCTTGTTAATTTGTTCGTACAGAATAGCCTTTAATATAAAGTATAAATCTTTGAAGTTGAATTTTTCAGTTCAAATTTCATTGTTAACCTTAATTCAACACGAAAATATATACCTACATAATAACTATTTTATCCAATATTCTTGAACAGCGTATTTCCAACTCCTATATAGAAAGGAGTCTATTTCGGCTCCAGTTTTTTAATTTTCCAACAGTAAATCGAAGAACACAGAGGGACTTGATAATACTTGCCGTATTATCATGTGGCCTTATGTACTTTTCCCTTCTATTTCACATGTGACCGCACACCAATTGTGCAACACGCTTAACTGGTTCTATTCAAAAAATTCTCCGCAACCGCTGCCTATCGCGCCCCCTATTTATTTGATCTGGAATCTTGCAGGGTCGGCATGCACCCCAGTTCGTTAGGAATGTTACAATTTATTTGATATAAGGGCTGTATCAATCTTATCTAGGTTTGATCAAGATTGAGAGTAGATAATTTAAAATGCACAGTACTCTCCTGATATGAGTCCTTCCGATTTTTTTTTCCAAAACTCAAATTGTTTCTTTTTCAATGGAAAATAAATGAATAAATTAAAATTAATGAAATATATTGTCATATATTTTCCATAAACCAATTCCTGTTACTTTGTTGGCGTAGTAGTCCATCATATCTCCGGAGAGAAATGATGTGAGCCATGTTTCATCCATTGTCACATATCGACGCAAAAATTCAGGTTTATTGCACTTAAACATCTTCAAACACTGCTCAGAATCATTAATACGTTGTTGCTTTTGATCGATTGTGAGCTCGCGCGGCACGCATTTTGCACACAGCTTTGTCATGTACAAATATTCGTGAATGATATGATGTACACGTTCAGATGATATCTTCACAATGTCTGATATCTCGATCAACTTCACTTTACGGTCATTCGAAATTATTTTGTGAACTTTTTTGATTTTTTCGTCGGCCCCTGCCTCTTTTGAGCGTCCACTGCGTTCGCCGTCTTCTGTGCTCATTTAAACACGTTTAAACTTAGCATACCAATCAATGTTGGTTGATTTTCCTGGTGCAGACCCCGGAAACTCTTCATCAAGCCAAGATTTTGCTTCAACTGTATTTTTTCCCTCTATAAGTAATTATAGTATATACGAAATTTTTTTTCCATCTTTTTTCGCATAACAAAAGTAGCTACACTTACAACGCAATATCTCACAATCTATTGGTCGGACTGCTGTCAAATTTTGATACGTATCGTTTGAAAGTTGGTACTAACTATAAATCATATGGATACCGGGTACTTTTCAATTGGGCTAATACTTTGCTGCCTAGTAAAACAAATAACTATTTTATAATTGATTAATATATTTTTCTATTCCTTCCTTCGGGGTTGGATTCTTCATTTGAGCCTTTACCAAGTAGTTGATTACTTTTGATTTTCAAACTGGATGTTGTTTCACGCCTTTCTTTTCCTCAATATTGTAAATACTTCATCTATTTAGTGAGTACATTGTTCTTTAGGTTCTTGATACCATTTCCAGTAGTTCGAAATGTTTCTTTTAGTCATCAATAAAAATTGAGCCTTTCAGGGTTCGAAACATGTCTGTAAGAGTATAATAACAATTGAATTTGTCATCGTTTGTGGAGAAGACTTAGAGACCCTCCTTAATATCTACGACTCCACTTTGAGCATGGACTTCTTTCTTCAATTCCATACTTAACAATGTCCCCTAGCCTATTATGATCATCACCAAACCGATTCTACCAAAATTCGAAGCCACTCCACTCCTGCTCTTCCTCAGAAGGAGCACCACCAGCCCAAACCCTTCGTGTCTCTGACCGTCTCTTCTTCACCCCAAAAAATAAACCAACAAAGAACAGACTAAACAACTTTCGCGATCCTTTTCGGCCCTCTGTCGGATCTGATATCTACCCCCAATATACCGTACGTCAGTACCAGAGCCCGTCTCGCTGACATGTGGCCCCACAATGCCACCGCACGCTGGATGCACACATGTACAATTCATTTACATTAATTTAAATTTGACGGTGAATGCGGATACCAATTACGCCTTTATGGCGCACTGGGACGAAAACGGCAATTTCGAGGCTATTCAATCCGGTAACGTGATTGCGGCCTTCGGTTATTTTTTTTAACCAGTTATGGCTGGTCTTCCTGATAACTAAACAGCAATTCGTGAATTCTGCGAATTTGCGTTGGATTTGTGTATTTTAAACTGAAAATGGTGTTGCTGTCTTTCGCATTATGTTATTTCCTTGAGAGGGAACACCACCACGTGACTTCTCAGTTCAAAACGAAATTGGAGATATTTATTCTCACAAATCACATCGATTATTATGGGATTTTCACATAATCTCTTCAAATAATAATTTACATTATAGTATTCCAATATCTTCAATTGCGAATTAAAAACGTTCCGTTTTTTGAAAAGGAATTGATGATATGGTATCCCTACAAAGCACTGATGTATTTTGAAATTATTCGTATTAAAATCATTACAAAAGATTCAATTTCGTGGAAATTCATAAAGAGGCTCAAAAAGTACTTCCTTTCGACGAAAGTTGAAGTTATCGTTATATTGATCATTCTGGCAACACATTATTTTCGTCCTTCCTCTGGGCAAATATTGACAGATCACGAATAGGAATCACGACTTGACTTGGGCTTGACTTGAAATCAACTTAAGTCCCTGACTTGAACTTATGTTGATTTCAAGTAAAGCCGTGAATCCCTAATCACGAGAATGTCACGTGATGGTGTTCCCTCTTAAAACACTCTTGCTATGAAGTAAAATTTTCATTGAAATAAAATAATACAATAAAGCTCAAAAGATAGTGCGAAGAAAGTTTCCAATGCCTCAAGATATTAAAATTATTTCAAATAAATAAAATGATGGAAGATATAATTTCAATATACCTAATAAATAGTATATTATTTCACAAGGAGGAGAAGTGTCACTTTTCATGGCGAGCTTATGTTTGCCCGCCGAACGGAGTGAGGCGGGCAATTTAAGCGAGCCATGAAAAGTCACTTCAACTCCGAATGAAATATGCTATTTTTTTTTCAAACGTTTTGTTATTCATACAATCAAATTCTAAACAAAATCGTACGAGAATATATCAGATTTGCACAGCTTTCATGGTTATATTTTATTATCATATGTTGGTACTCCTGACTCTCCGTCAGCCGTCACGGATTTATCTGTCACTTCATCGTTTATTTTCATTTCTGCTCAGAAGTCAAGTCGTGAACAATAACAAATACAATATCTACTCTACACCTATAGTAATATCGAAATTCCTGGAACTTGCCTAAATAGAAATACCTATATCAAGTAGATCCTATGTTATCTCGAACTTATCTAATAGTATAGAAGAAGTTGTTTCATAAAATGGAAGGTAGAATCAAGCAAAATTATTACATCTCGTATGACTACTATTTACATTTATTTTGCAGAATTGTTGAACTCTCCAGGGTGAAAAAAATCGAAAATACTAATATGTACAATCCACACATACTTATTTATATATTTAATAACTGCATTGGATAACCAAAAGGATTGAAATAACTAGAAATATTTTCGATGAAGAATAATATTTACAATGTTTTCTTTACGGATAAGTTATGGAAAGGCATTGATGAAATATATTGTAATATAACTAACCTAAAAATTTTAGCATAAATATCATTAGTGTTCAGAAAAAATGATTGAGAGAATTATTATTCTCATCAACAATATTAATGCACTTATATTTTTGATTACTAAAGAAGAATTACTGCAATTGTGCTAATATGTGATTTTATGAAAATAAATGAGATTTGTTTTGATATATTCTATTCATTCTATAATAATTTGAAGATTGAATGAACTCTCAGTCCATATCATTGAAAGTACAATTATTGAAAACTTTGATTGTTACATTAGAATGCATAATGCATCCCTACATGGAATGATAGTCCAGGTATGTAGTGGTTACGTTTGTAATACCTTTGCAAATTATTATATATATATTTATAATGGGAACGTTCAAATTTTGACTACTCGATGCAGGAATATAGCTAGCCAAGATTTCAGAAATAACCTTATTTGCCAGGTGAGAGGCAGATGATTGATTATTTATAATCATGCTGCTCATCTCGATTCTTCTGCATGCACTAGAATATCTGATAATTAATATTATCTGCAATTTGGTTCCAAAATCATGAAATGTCAGATAACATCGAAGATAATATACATAACTTGACATCAACAAATTCAAAAACTGTTCAATGTCTTCAAATTCTAAAACCTTAGATTTTTTTGGAATACATTTTCTTTACAATAAAGCTTGTTTTTGAATGATTTGTCGGAATCAAAATAACAATACAGGTTGAGTATACAACATTACATCGAATAGTTTTTTTTTTCCATAAAGCTGAACTTTCATGAATTTTGCTTAAACATTCAAAATATGCGATAACAACGTTTTCTATTATAAATAGGATGATTTTTCGTGGTCCATTAGTTGAATTTTGTATATTCGTTCTCCCAATATTTTTTTGGCTTCTGGGGAATTATTCTATTTCGTGCATCTATCGCAATGCTTTTATTTCTGGAGGAATCTAGTTCATTCCAAAATCAGATATTTAAATGTATTCATTGATAATTGCGTCTTCAACACTTATTGAATTTTGAGTTTGTGATACAGACATCTGTTCTGCCAACCAACATTTTTCAATGCAAAAATCAGTAAATGATATTTATTGAAAATATTCCATTAAATTCGATAAGAATGCAGTGAATTAGAGAAAATAATGTATAATTCTAGTACAGAAGGCTTATTCTAACACTCGTTCGTTCAAATAATGACGTTTAAATCAGAATTATTTATTCTTGTCCATGGTAACTAATTAATCGTTTCCGTAGCAACCACTTTTCCCTCCGCCGGAGGGAAAAGTATTTTTCCCTCCGGCGGAGGAAAAGTAGAACTTTTCGATGATCCTGTCAGTCGAGAAATGACGTTATTATGGTACGTTTGAAAAAAAACAATTATTCTGCCAAACTGTGGCTTCATCATCTACAACATTTCAACTGATACAAAATTTAAATAACAACTAGCAATGTAGGACGAAGATACAAAGAGGAAATTAGAAAACAAGGAAGATAATAAAAATAACAGGTACATTGGAGAATGGCTTCTGTGATTTCCGAACTGATATTCAACAAAGATAATGTGTTCTCTTGTATTTGTTCTTTCAAAAAAATATTTCGGAAATTATACCCATTTTTTTTTCTTCGGGATCACTGGGCTTGCAAACGCGTGCATTACCCATCAAGGCCATTATCAAAAAAATACCCATTTATTTCAAGTTATGAGCGTGTTGGCTTTAGACTTTTATTTTTAGACAAAACGATTCCAAAATTATTGTTGTAATTATGACTAAGTTGTTTTCAAATTATTCTCATTTGCAGTATGGTTGAGATTAGAAGTGTTAACTACTTTGATGTTCTTGAAACTAGGGCTCAAGTCAGCATTTAGACTTGAGTTAAGTTTGATTTTATCTCTGTTATTTTAATGAGAATCTCCAGATTCTCAGAGGCACTGTATAATTGAACTTTTCCTTCAGTCATTATTTTCAAATGGAACATAAAGTAAATTAATTATTATCTTTTAGTGCCATGAATCTGGATATTCTTATGAAAAAAGCAAAGATAAAAACATGCATGTAATGGACACAAATAATAAAGAGATTTACGCTTTATTTATCCTAATTTGATCAAATAAAAACAACCTTGAAGTAGTTAAGAAAAACTGAAAGCCATGTTTACACCTATGATGCACTGCTATTGCTTCATAGGTATTAAACGTTTATCCTTCAGAGAAAGTTCTAGGTTTCAATCTCCCTAGGAAAATTTGGTGTTTTTTAAATCGACTTATCGTTGCAATAGAATGCTCTTCAAATGGTATTCTATTGAAAGCTCATTATGTGAGAGTGGTGTAGAAGAAACCTTTGACCCCTTGGTGAATACTTGTCCAATTTATAAATTTCATGGCGGTTTCCAAGGTATCCATTCAGTTTCAGGTTCTTTTTTAGAATGGTTCGCTAACTTCGAATCGATATAATAGAAACTAACATTTATTACTTCTTTCTGGTTCTTTTTTTTTTGTTTTCATATGTATGTCCCGTTTACATTTCCTCTGCTAATACTGAGATTACATATACACATGCAATGTTGTTTGGAGTTGATAATTGTTGGTTTTGCTCTATCTCAAAAGAATATTGCTGCATATCCAATATATATTAATCGAATCGGAGAGTAGTCTTGAATAGGGATTCACAGCTTGGCTTGATATTCAAGCTACTTGGATGAAGCATGACTTTAAATCAACTCGAGTTCAAGTTAAGTAGTTTTAAATGTCAAGTCAAGTATTTATTCAAAAAGTACTTGACTCAACATTGGAAAACTACTACTTGACTTGAACTTGAGTTGATTTCAAGTCAAACTTAAGCTACTTGAGCTTGAGCACAGTAGCTTGAACCCCTAGTCTTTAATTTCAAGCATAGTGATTGGAATGGTTGAATGATTGGAACAATAAATAATTTGAGACTGATAAAGCCAAGATAACGAATGTTAAATGGACACAATTTCCACGCCTACAATAATAATAATAATAATTTATTGATCCTTCAGGACACTTAACAATGTGTATAGGATAAGTCAAGGAAATATTATTCAATCTACTATTCTATTATTTACAACATATAGGTACTATTCTATTGAGTGATCAACGAATCAGAGAGAAATTCCCTAACCGAATAGAAACATTTTTGCAGCAACAACTCCTTAATTACATTTTTGAATGATTGTTTGTTCAAATATTTCAAATGGGAGGGCAAATGGTTGAACAATCTAATGCCCTGATAAAGTGGAGAATGTTCGAAACTGTGAGTCCGATGTTTAGGAACCAAAAGCACCTGCGAATTGCGTGTTCTATGATCGTGCGAACTAGCTAATTTTTTCCAATTAGTCTCATTATCTTTAGCGTATATGAGACATTTGAATATGTATAGACATGGGAGTGATAGTAATCTATTGGCAACAAATATAGGCCGATAGGATGCGCGATGATTACTATATAAAACATAGAATCAAACATTCAATTAAGGCAAACAGCAAACGAATAGTAGTTTATCAATTGGTTTATCTGCATTTACTTCGCATAACCAATCAAGGCCTTGATACATATTATATGAATCCCAGTTAAAATAACACAATATCCCATATCGCCAGCGTCAGAACGTCAGCTACCGATGGTCCACTCGACATGTTTACAACGTTGCACAATGGCACACTTAATTAACGCTGTTTACCCAACCACTTTGCGCGTTACACAATTCCTCTAATATCATCAACCCATCTCGCATATGTATATGCGCCAACTCATTCCCCGGCTAGGCCAAAAACGAGTGTAACTGACATAAAAGAGACGTGCGATTTTATCGCTTGGTTTGACTTGAAGAATAAGCCATAATGTCGTATGGGGAATGAATGTTGGGCCTAAGCCAGTTACACCGTAAGGGTGCCAAGTTGCGTGTTGCATCTGGCAGGAGCATTGTTTGCCCACGCAATTTTCTCACTGGAGATTGGGTAGAGGAACATGTAGGTACGTTGAAAAATGATAGTGGGGTTAGGGAAGGATTAAGAGCAGAGTGGCCCTTTTTTGTTATTTTCTAAGAGGCAATTCTTGTTGTAAGTGCGTGAGGAATAGATATGACTAAGGATAGAAGAATGGAGAAATGAATACAAAAATTCGACAGCTGACGAAGAAATCTTTCTTCTTGTTATTATTACTTCAAATTTGTTTCTTCTTCGTCACCATGCCTACTCTGGTCTCAAGTTGACACTTCTGCGACTTCTTGAAATTCTTCAAGTGTTCAAGCCTCAACTTGGGTAGTTTCATCTATTAAGGAAGCCGTTTAGGTAAACATGAATCTCTAACACTGCGCATTGTTTTTTCTAGTAAACTGGACTGGAATCAAAATGCTCAGTGTCTGAACGATGTAACATCACTTTCAGTGTGTTGTGGTTATTTGTGTAAGAAGATTATGTCGCTTCGTAGCAACCAATTTCGAGTTCATATTGAATCCATAAACTTCTTTTATGTTAATTTATCAATATCTCCTTTTTCTTGTTTCAGGTTTCGTCAATAAATAGAGTTCTCAGGAACTTGGCTTCCCAAAAAGAACAGCAAGCTTCCGCCCAAAACGAATCTGTATACGACAAGCTGAGAATGTTCAATAGCCAAGGACCACCTTGGACTTGGTACCCTGGAGGTCCACCAGCACCGCACTTGGGACTCCCACCAGCACCACCTTCTCTAGGTAGTCAAATATCAAGAGAAGATATCCACAAACGTGGTAAGTGGAATAATTATTATAATCGCTTCAACAAAATGAAAAAAATCCGCTACAATCATTACAAACAAAAATTTTGAAATCAATTAAATTGAAAAAGGAAAAGTAAACATGAAAGACTAAAAATAACAAATTAACAATACTGCTATTGAACACAGTGATATATCAAATTCCCAATCGGCTTATCAAATAAACGATGGATTCTAAGTGTTTTCACGTGATTGAAAGAAATAAAGTATGGTAATTTTGATATTTGCCATTTCGAATTTGATTCATTAGATTCTAGTAGCACTTCTATCGGGTGAAAATTGACTATGCAGACTGAGTTTTAACATCAGATTCTTTTCTAACATGTTTAGTGAAACTTGGTTTCAATTAAAAGAACTTAGCATTGTCTTGAAATGTTTCGCATCGAATGCAGTTGAAATAGATGTCAGTCAATAAGCTTAGGTATTTGTAAACATAACGCCATCGAAATATTAGTCGATTTGTGTTACATCATGAAGTTATTCTCGATTAAACATGTCAGCTCACAAGTCAAAATCTCGTCATTTGCGGCGGGTTTTGATTTTCTGCTTTAATATGATAAATCTGCGGCTGAGGCTCATCGAATGCTCTCAAATACCTAAGATGAGGCCGCTATTAGTGAAAGAACGTGCAGACAGTGGTTTCAACGCTTCAAGAACGGCGATTTTGACGTCGAAGACTAGCATAGCAGTGGAAGAGAGAAGGTTTTCGAAGATGAAGAATTGGAGGCATTTCTTGATCAAGACTCGTGTCAAACGCAACAAGAATTGGCAAGATCATTGGGAGTGACGCAACAAGCCATTTCAAAACGCCTGAAAGTCATGGGAATAATTCAGAAACAAGAAAATTGGGTGGCGTACGAGTTGAAGTCGAAATATGTAGAACGGCGTTTGTTTGCTTGTGAACAGCTGCTTGCAAGGCAAAGACGTAAGGAATTTCTGCATCGTATTATGACTAGAGACGAAAAATTGGTTCATTACGATAATTCCAAGCGCAGAAAATCATGGGGATATCCGGATATCCCGGCCATGCTTCCACATCGACGGCCAAACCGAAAAACGGCAGAAGCAGAGGTGTACGCCTATGTATAGACGACAGACAGAATACCTATATAAAATTTAATTTAAATGGTATAATATCTAATAGTAGATGTTCAGGATGATCTGAAATGCATTTTGCGAGTGATCCAAATCTTTTTCCAACCCAGAAGTGATTACAATTTTCCTTCGATAGATTCGAAAGCAAAATCATATACTTAATCGTTAGAAGACAGCTTCCCATATTGATACGAAAAACTCGAATCGAAATGCAAAGTTACCACATCGAAGTATCATTCCGGTTTCCAAATTTTCCAGATTCCCCCATCCACCCTTCCGAAACAGTCCTGCCATAATAACGAAACCCCTTTCAACTTTCCCCCTCCTCCTGAAAAAAAAAATATCGAAATCTAAAATTATGCAAATTTCCTCATCTCCGCGGAAAACACAAACACAGAGCCGGTCGTTTCGAGGGATGAGGATCCGAGGGGCGGCTGCTCGGGGGTGGAGGGTTGTTGCGAGGAGGCAGAGTAAAAGGGGGCCAGGCCGAAGGGATAAGAAGATGAAATAAAACAAGAATGAAATGGCGAGGGAGGACGAGGATATGAAATGGGGTGGAGTTTACGGGAGCGGAAGTAAACAGGGGCTTGCGGGGGTTGTAGGGGGCGCTGCCGACAGCCTGCTGGTGCCGACACTCGACGAGTAGGCTTTCAACACGTCCTGAACGAGAGTTTACTCTCTCGCTATCCCCTGTCTCCTCTAGCCGGAGATATCCTCGGAGATATCTGCAGAATTTCTTTTGTTATCCGGGCGGATCCGCAACCGCGCCGCGATGTTCAGATGTTTTATGAGCGTGAGGTTTCTTGGATACTCCTCTTTTTGGGTGGATTTGGGGTGAATCTGTTGTCGGCTGATGGAATGAGGAAGTGTTCAAAGTTTGCAGATTTTATGCGGAATAAATATCTCACTTGATTTTCAACCTTTTGCTCGCGGCCAGAGGATAATGTCACCGGAAGTATTTTGTCTTGGATTATTTAACTGGAAACCTTGACTTGAATGAGCGTTTGGAATGTCAACTACAATTTTTGTCCGGAATATTCTCTTTGTGAAGTTCACTTCACCTAAGGATCACTAGATTTTACTGACATCCCGATCTAAGCTACCACAACCAGCATTCTTCATCTAGATACTATAATTCTGACAGCGAGTAGCTATGTTTGCCTTTCGCTGATGAATTTTCAAATGTCCTAAAGAATTGTATGAATAATAATCAACAATATCTTTTATCTCATTTCAAATGTACATAGGCGTACAACTTTGCTTCCGCCTGTATGTATATATGTATGTAAATGTATAACACAACAGTGTTATACATTTATGATTCAAAGTATTGTCCATCGCTGGCTACTACTTTCTCCCATCTATCGGGCAGCGTACGAATCAAATTTTTTAGCTCTTCATAAGACCGAAAGTGCTGGTCAGCCAGGCCGTGTGCCAACATCACTATCACGAAACAAGTGATTTCCGAAGGAGCTACGTCTGAAGAATACGGCGGGTGGGTTAGGACTTCCCATTTCAACGTTTCCAAGCATGTCTTGACCACTTCACAATATGGGGTCGAGCATTGTCATGCTGTGAAATCATTTTATCATCTCTTGTTGTATTGCGGCCGTTTGTCTTTCAATGCTCGGCTCAAAAGCATTATTTGCGTTCAATAACAGTCGTCTGTGATTGTTTCAGTCGGTTTTAACAACTCATACTACACTACGCGGAGTTGGTCCTACAAAATACTAAGCATTACCTTGGAACTGTGAATATACGATTTGACTGTCGACGTGGAAGCATGACCGGGATGTATCCATGATTTTCTGCACTTAGGATTATCCTAATGAACCCATTTTTCGTCTTCAGTTACAATACGATGCAGAAATCCCTTCCGTTTTTGCCTTGCAAGCAGCTGTTCACAGGCAAAAAAACGCCGTTCAACGATTCAACATCTCTAGGCTTTAACTCGTAGGCACCCAATTTCCTTGTTTCTGAATCATTCCTATGACTTTCAGGATTTTGAAATGGCTTGTTGCGTCACTCCCAGTGATCTTGCCAATTCTTGTTGCGTTTGACACGGGTAATGCCTCCAATTCTGCCTCTTCGAAAACCTTCGCTCTTCCACCGCCATGCTGGTCTTCGAAGTCGAAAATCACTGTTCTTGAAGCGTTGAAAACACTCTCGGCACGTTCTTTCACTAATAGCGGCCTCGCCATATGTATTTGGGGACATTCGATGAGCCTCAGCCGCAGATTTCATCATATTAAAGCAAAAAATGAAAAACTGCCGCAAATGACGAGAATTTGGCTCGTAAGCTGACTCGTTTAATCGAGAATAACTTTATGATGCAGACCTAACCTTATTGTATGACATCTACGAAAAACAAAATTTGATCACCAGAACGATAGATTTATAAGGCTATAATGGGTCCTGAGAAACAAATTAATTCTTATTCGATACCAAAGTCTTTAATGATCTCGTTAAAGCATAGATCATTCAAAACGCTTTTTATTCATTCCAGATATCATGCACGAAAACACCTCTGATGGAAATTCAGAACACAATTCCTCTGGGGACGAAGACTCTCAACTGAGGCTAAGGCTCAAGAGGAAGTTACAGAGAAACAGGACATCATTTACCAACGAGCAGATAGATAGTCTAGAAAAAGGTAATTAGGATCCTCAAAAACACTCTCAGTATAACCCAAACCAGTCTGAGACTTCCTTGTTTACTAATGAGCTGGTGTTTTTCTTTTTTTTCCAGAATTCGAGAGGACTCATTATCCAGACGTTTTCGCCAGGGAGCGGCTAGCTGAGAAAATTGGATTACCTGAGGCACGTATCCAGGTAACAACGTTTTTACGAATACAGAATATACTGTCGCTTTCGTCGAAAAATCACAAGATTAATACTATACACAGAATATTCGAATGATTGAATGAACGTCGATCTTTTGGTTTGAATGAAAGTAAAAACGATAAGGTTCATTTAAAAATTCGCTTTCAAGAATTTTCGAATTTTGATTTTTACGTCGCTTTTCTTCAATTTTTTCCACGTTGATCAAGTTTTTCTTCTTTATCTCCTAAAAAAGTTTTCGTCGGAATACAGCTCAGAGTAATAAACATAGATAGAGGGAGTATATGTCATTTTTAGTAAGCAAATTTTGTCCCCAACATGAACTATCAAATTTGACATGAAGCGCGCGGAAATGAAAACATATCAGTAATACGATATTTCACTCAATTCACGAGTTTCTCCTCAAAGAACGCATTTCTCATGTCCCATAGTAAATCAACGTTTCATATTAACTCAAAATATATTGAAATAAATACCTAAATATATCAGAAATTTAGAGAACAAACTTCAAGCGCGCCAATCGACGTGAAACAACCGATGACACTAGGAGAGCAAAAGTTGCCAAACCTCGAATTTCAGCAGGGAGATACAGAAAATAATGAATATTCTGCTTATAATAAATTTGACAATTAAGAAAAATATCGCATTCCAAATATTTAAATTTCCATATTTAATCGGGAATCACTCAAATAAATATATTTCATTCAATATTTAAAAATACATCACAATCCGACAACATAATCTAACCATGTTGGGGACACGAAAAATTGCGTATATACTTCCTCTATCTATGTTTATTACTCTATGGAATATAGGAATGGGTATAGGAATATAGTTTTGTTTCAGCAGATTTTGATTTGAAAGGGAAAAAAAGGAAAGAAAAGAAAATAATGAATTAAATAGTTTCTATTGCAATTAAACTCAAAATTTAAGTAGAAAATGTATTAATGAATTATAGTTGAAATGACCTCCACCATTCTTTATACAATCTTGTGCCCTTTTTCTTATTTCTTCAGTTGTTACTTTCCGCCTAAAATTTACTCACAATCTTCTCGCTGCTACTTCTATTTTAACGTAAAAAATTTACGAAATATGAAGTAAGGTGAGAAATCTTCTAAAAACCTCAAGAACTCAAATATCTCGTAAACTGTTGATTTTTGGTTATCATTGAATATGTCTCAAACGCCGGCAAATGAGTCATTCTAACACGTCTTCCAAGGTTCACGTATAATTTGGAAACACCCTGCATATTACTAACAGATATTCATTCTCCAACATTTTAATTTTTTTGAGTATCCGCTTTGAAAATACTTGGAATTAGTATTTCTATTCTTCTTTCGTTCATTGTTGAATTACTAGACATAAAAGGTATTATTTTACACTGCAAACATCCATATTCGCATTGAAAAGTATATTTAATTCATATCATAAACCATGCACCACAGGTAAAGGTCCCCAGAATATAAAAAATCTTCATCAACCTACGTAAAAGCTTCTATTGGAAATCTATGTTGCCACTTCTGTTTACCATCCATCATAATCAAACATCACGTAAACACGTAACCGCATTCATCACAGCTACATTATGTAATTGAAGAAACGTCAGAACGCTCACGTCAAAGGAAACGTCAGATTTTTGAACCAATCCCTGGCTCTGCCCAACCATTCAAATCTTCCCCGGATCGCAATTTACAAAATTGCAACAAAATATCCCGTCCTTGCCGAATCAAGAGATACACATCGGCACAAAAGTGAGCCGTATCCATTCACGTACATGTTTAGCTCGAAAAGGCAGTGCTTTCGAGATGATGAAACCTGTATGCTCGGAGTAATTTAGACAAAGTATACGCCTTTTGGGATGCTGCTCTTTTCACAACGTTACTTATCCAAATTACGGATGGGGCAGGGCTATGAAAGCGGTTTTCTTTCAGCGGGATTGAAAACAGTTTCTGGAGTATGTTGGTACCTTTTCGTGTATTAAACGATGAAAGGATTGAATGTTACTTGGAGTGCTTTCCAGATATAATGAAGAGGAGATAGCATGTTTTGTGGGATACGTATAGATGGGTGTTTATGTTTCCAAAGTCGGGAGTTTCTGTGAGGTTGGGGAGCAACTAGAGCGTGTATAAGGATGCGGAGGTCTTTGGTTCTCTAAGAGTATTCAGTTTTCTAAGAAAATTGTATGGGAAGGGCATGACCAAGTGCGTACATGGAAGGAGATTTGACACACTGAAGATTTTCAGTAAGAATCTGATTATGTCATGATGAATCAAATTAGAGAACCTGTAAGACGAGCAAGCGGAGACTTACCTACATCAAAAAGACCATAACATGAATTGAATTGCGTACGATATTTGAATGTCATAATAACATATTGATAATATTATGACAAATACAGGGTGCTAGCGACTAAGTTCTTTAAATATCAGGGGATGAATTGATAACATTTTCTGGAGTATGAGCCAAACAATATAAGTTCTATTCCCCAAATGTTGATTATTCTAAGCTTGAAAGTCCAGCCCCGAAATACTAAATAATTAGTATTATGTAGCAATCCTTAGATTAATGTAATGTACTATTTCGACTATTTCGATGTTGATACCTCTTCCTGTATTAAACGATGAAAGGATTGAATGTTCCTTGGAGTGCTTTTCAGACATAATGACTAGGACGTTTTTTGAAATACATATAGATGGGTGTTCAGGTTTCCAAAGTCAGAAGTTTCTGTGAGATCAGGGAGCAACTATAGAGCGTTTATAAAGATGAGGTCTTTGGTTCCATAAGAGTATTCAGTTTTCCAAGAAAATTGTATGGAAAAGACATAACCAAGTATATGGAACGAGACTTGGTACACTGAAGATGTTCAGTAGAAATCTGATTATGTATTGGAAAGGAAGCGAGTCTTTCACCTTGTTGATCGCATAATCTAATTGCTTGGAGACTGCCTGAACCTATCGATCCCATCTATATTGAAACATACCATTTTCTCGATATTAAGTATCTATCAGAACATTAGAGCAACACCAACTCTCAAACTTACTACTCACCTCATTACACAATATCATAACTCTCTCAGGACTTCGCGCTGGGACCACCATTGATGTGTCATCAGCAAGTATGACTAGTTTTACTACTAGATCACGACTTATATGATCCATTCATGAAAAGAATAAATAATAGCGACCCTAGAACAGAGCCCTGTGGCATGCCCAGAGTGTGGCATGATAGAGCCCAGTAACATTGCATTTTTGTATGATGTAAAGTGTCCAATTCTAAGAAAACACCGCGTAATATGTGTTATAGAGCTTATTTTCTAAGAATTCCAGAGATAGTACATGAAATGCATGTTTGAGGTCAAATAAGAGACCTGCAACATAATGATTTTTATAATCGAAGTCAACAAATGAAAAGGTCGTTGTTTCAGTGAATCTTCATTTTCGGAAGAAGTGTTGGCAGTTTTTAATAATGTTGAAACGTGTTAGGGACGAATCATTTTGGTGTATATATGATCTTCTCGAAAGCCATGGAAAATACGCCCAGAATAGAAATGGGACGATAATTTGCAAACAATACATGAATTTATTAGTAAAGAGGAAGCATTATTTTAAGTGAAATGAAACTACTTTTAAGCTCGGAAACCAACAGGGAAGGTTTATCCTTCTGACGCTGCATCTTGGGTTGTGAAAGACCCAGCTTTACAAAACTTGTCCAATACGGACAGGAAAATGTCGTAGTTTCCAATCAAACAGAATGCTGTGAAACTGAAGTTCGCATCGGAGTTATGCCCGCTGGAGAGTCCTTGGAGGCCACAATCGACCCCAAAACCGCCCGAAACTGAAAGTGAAAAGCGGTTCGGTCGTGAGGCCCTCATTAAACATCCGATTTGGATTTGCCACTTGTGATCAATACTTTTAACCAGCGAAGCTTGAAAACATGCGTCAACACGCTGCCTGTCCGGGACTTCGTTCGAACGAAATCCCCCAACATTTCTAGGGGGCTGGTCTCCTTCGACAGACCGCTCTCGCGCTCTCTGTTATTTTACGGGAAATGAGAGGGGCAATGATAAATATTACGATACAAAAGATCGCAGGGGTACTTAATGGGATGAGGCTGTTATTGGGAGTGAGTGGGGCAATATGCTTATTTATCTGTTTGCGTTATGGATGTAAGCAGGCTCATTGAGATTGGTATATGGTAATATGACAATTTTAGTGTTGGGGCGTTCGGACTTGTATGATGGTTTCGCGCGGTTGTGTATGATCACCTTTATCTTGATCAATATTCTATTAATAGATTTATTGCTTAGTGAACTTTGATATTAATTTCGGTTTTGCCTAACAAGTTATATCATGATTTTCCTAACAGAAGACGCAGAAACTTAAAAGTAGCAGATTTGGTTGGATATCGAACAAAATATTCTTGACAATTCCACTCACTTATTAGTTATTCACAATAAAAGGGCAGAAGGCTTTGATATTCTTCTACAAGTTCAAGAACAAGCCACGAAGTGGCCTGGTTATGCTTGAAGTTGTGCGATTAGTCCATTATTTCATGAATTAAAGGTAATAATCTGAAATTTTCAAAAAAAATTTATAATTTTCTCGAGACTGCCACTTCTTTTGGATAAAAGCTACGACTTGAAACTTTACTATATTTTAGATCGGAACTCGATCTCTGAAGAACGTTTTCATTTGAGAGGTTTGTGACAAATATTTTAGGAGGTATAACGATTCTTGGATAGAGATTCAATTTTTACTCATCTTCCCAATTTTCGAATTCAAATTTCCTTAGAACTGTGAGGTCTACGGAAAATCGACCGAACTTTGTCGAGATATTAGGATGCTAAACCTACCTTGAACAGTCTCTAGCGCATTCTCTTCGAGAGTTATCCCGTAAACAGCGGCCAAACTGACGGACATCATCAATTTTTACTTCGAGTTCTTCATCGATTGTAGTAGAAGAAAATTAGGGAAATTTGTGCGAAATGATAGCTCCTGGAAAACATAGAAATTATCTAATGGACTAGTTTTCATTTTTTTGTTAAGGATTAATTCTAAAAATTTAAGTAAAATGAAACAAAAATGTGAAAGAATCATGGAAATATCTCTAGAAATGAAAAAGTTATGGGACTTTGAAGTTGCGCTTGGAAGAATAAAAAACCAGTACGTGTAAGTGTCGTGACGTCACACACTAGACGACTGGTATTCGCAGAGTGCTTACGGATTCATTGGTGTACAATCACTTGTGCCGTTCGTGTCGTGTTTTGTTCGTTACACGATGGCTGAAATAACGTACTTTATACATACTTATAAATTACTTTTTTCTCTTTTTACTTTTTACTCCTCACATAAATATGTTTTGCCATTGATAGACTTCAACAACCAGTACTCAACTATAAACTGTTTATGAAACGTTTTTTAAATAAATCATCGTTATAAGTTGAACCATGATGAAGCAAACTCAAAAGTAGATACTTACTTGAAAAGTTTAACTCTTTTTATTTCTGCACTGACATAAGATGGATTTGAAGAAAAAAACTCCATCACTGCGAATGTATCTATTCTTGGCAAATTGTCACTTTGTCCTTTCACGAAGCCTTCTTCCATTATGGTGACATAAAAACAAAACTCGAGTTAAAACTACACTGTACAACTACAAACGGCGCGAGAGCCTTGGCGCGGCTAAGTATTTAAACGTAATTTATGGTGTAGCGATCACAGGCAAGAGCCGTGACGTCACAGACCAAAGACGTTCCGCGCTAAAATACGTAAATTTAAATAATCTATTTCTCAGTCATTTATTGATGGATTTTCGAAATTTTTTCACTGATTTATCAGTTTTGCTCTATATTTTAATTCTATCGTGTCAAATATAGTATTATCAACATCACTAAACTAGTCCATTCTGGCGATGAGAAAAGGAAGCAGCTTATTAGTTTTTTACTAGATACAGATTGTTCCTAAAGCTCCCTGAATATTTTCTACTACATTCTGATAGAGTTATCCTCTACACGTTGGCCGAACTGACGGACATAGTTGAATTTTAGACTACTCTTGACTGGCTTCAAACTAGATAATTGGGGACATTTAGGCAAAATAACATTCCGCTGGAACAAACGCGCAAAAATATAGGAACTATGGGGAACATCGATCAAAAGCAGCTTATCAGTTTTTTGCTCGAAACAGTCCCCAAAGGTCTAAATTATCAATTCAATCGGCTGAAAGGCCCATACGCTTCAGCATAAGAATAATTCAGTGCCGGGAGAAAGGAAATTGTCCTATAAAAATCGGGCAAAACCAAACAGAAAATTGTTCGGTTCAGCTCAAGCCGAGCATGCCTAAATCGCCGCCCGACTCACGCAATATTGGCTACGTCATAGCCCCACAACATAAATAAAAGTACAAGAGAGGTAGAATGGGGAGACGAAGAGAAGGAGCAGTAATTTTTCATCAGGGAAGAGACATATAAATGCCCCTAGCTGCCGTTTCGGCTTCAGCTCCGTTGGATATTACTTTTTTCGATTATTTCTTGTTGTGATGTACGATACAGGATGAAAAATGGAAGGAAATTCGGGAACGTCAGTTGATTGGAGTCGTACCCAAGACGTGGGTGTTTTTTAATCGACGAAGAGGCTCGATACGCCGTCCTTTGGCATCTTTTGGGAATGGGGTCTGCACGTGGTTGAAAATTTACTTGCTCATGATTTCGTCTTGCGGTCTACAAATTGACTTACTTGAGAAATTCAAGATGTTTCATTGAAGATACTTGTTTATATTCGCATTTATTACAACTTTCTATTTCGGCCAAACCACAGGGTAATATGCTGCCTTTGGAGGTGAGTAGCGATAGACCAGTATACCCGGATTATAATCCGAGGTACAAACGAAAATACCAGATTCTTCGGATCATTTCAAAAAAAAAAATCAATAAATATGGGCCCGCAAACGCTTTGTTTTCGAGATACAGGGTGTTAAAGTTGGTCTAAGATTTTTCTCGTAGCACCTTCCTTTCACAAGATATTCAACTGAAAGTGGGCGTAGACATTCCAATTCCAAGTTTTCACCATATGACATGCTAATGTTGAGGGTTATAATATGTTTCGAATATTTCGAACAGAAACTAAGATATGTACTATTTGAAAGTAATTCTCCAGAAACGACCTCCCCTGACTCGAGAACGATGCAAGGATATTTATGATATTTAATTATTTCGAAAGAAGAGATCAGAATCCTTCAAGATTTTTTCTCTAATTCTTATAATTCTCGAGATGCTTTCAGTGAGCATTTGGGATACCCTGTACAAGAGATTAGGAGCTCCTGACTTCACGTTATTGCTTGCCTCATTGTTTCAGAGAAATATTTTTACAAATATTCACTTTTCTCCTAGTTTGAGGAATTGGTCAAGTAGACTATTGTATCTTTCTCTTAGATTTCTCTAACACGAAATTATCCTTCGTCCTAATTTTCTTCTTGGTTTCCTCTTCATTTTTCTCAAATAATTAATGCATATTATCTTATCTATAAATATCTTATCATTATATGTATCAAATACATTTATTTATTTTCATTTCACTTCATGTGTTTTGATTTTTTTTTTATACGAGTCTAGGAATTCTTATGTGCTTCCCTAAATTTATTTTCGATAGTCCGCTCGAATTGTCGATGATTTTGATAAAGCCAGATATTTAATTCAAATTAGGCATAGATATTCCAATTTGAAGATTTCATCATGTGATCATTTCGAATCTACAGAGTGACTTTATTCCTGGAACAGTGCCTGCTTCTTTCCTCTAGAACTTTTTTGGTGGACCACTGGTATTTTAGAAAAATGTAAAGAGAAACATTGGTCTAGTACGGTAGTTTTGTCGTGTCTACTACCAATTCCGTGAAAAACATTTCAAACAATTCTGTAGGAATCCTCAGGAAAATCCAAATCATTATAGAAATCCAGTTAGTAAGCTGTGATGAATGAATTGACTAATAGTTTTGGTACTTTTTTACTCAATCTATAGCGAAGATTGATGAAGATTCGATAAACAGTTATATAATTACAAAAAGCACCCTGAATCTCGAAAACAGAGTGTTTGCAGGCCCATGTATATAGAACTTTTTTTTCTTGAAATTATCCAAGGAATCTATCATTTTCCTTTGAACCTCCTATTCAGGCACATCCTGTATAGAATGCATCGCTATCTCATAAACCAATAAACGATGGCAACTAAATGATAGCAAGGTGTATTGATACTACATCTGTCAATGCGATACCTGCCGTCCAAAAAGTCAAGCTGTGTCTTTCCTGCTGTGAAAACTTCGTGATTACCAATACGTTTACAGTTACCCAAGTAAATGATAACAAAGAATAACGCTCTAACGAAAGCGACCAAAATAAATCATCTCAGTATAGATCATTTTTGACGTCATCTATCGAAAAGAAATGTCGTTGTCAGACTGTCAAATCAATCCTTTTAATGCTTACAAAACAAACTAAGAGATTCATTGTCACTGTAAGATTAATTATAATGCATTCATTCGAATTCTTATAGAGCAAAATGGATGAAAATAAATAGAAAATAACCCTAAAATTTTTTATCAAGAATGAAATGAATACGCATAGACTAGACAAACCTAAGATAGGCTTTGTTCGCTTATTAATAAAAATAACATGTTTCATATGTAATTCTCAGGAGACATTAATATTAATGAAGTGTGATGTTATAATTTATGTAAACTAGGCATTTCACGTTCAATTTTTGTCTTTGACATCATTCCAAAAGTTGATGTAGGTACCTGTACCTAATTAATTTTTTGTATTATTCATGTTCCTCGAGATGTATTCAACCAACAAACTTTCATTCAAAATGTTAATCCTAGTAAAATACATAATTAAATTTTTTGACCAATTGCTCCTGAAAAGATCATCAGAAGACTCGACGTTATTCAATCACATATTTGTAATAATTTCAAACGGCTCTAAAGCTTCGAATCTCGCTCATTTCGCCCTTTCCTAATTTCAGGTATGGTTTAGCAACAGAAGAGCGAAATGGCGTAGGGAAGAGAAATTACGAAATCAGAGAAGAGCTCCTGAGCACGTGGGAGCGATTACGACTCCTTCTTCAGGAAGACTTCCCATCAATTCTGGGTTTAATTCGATGTATTCATCGATACCACAACCAATCGCAACAATGGCTGACACTTACAGGTAAGAAAAATGTTAAGAAATATATAAAATAATAGCATACAATTTGATTTCGAAAGAATGTTTATTGTTTTCATAATCATGATTTTACAGTTTTATAGTTTGTCAATTCTCAGTTTATTTTTACAATTTTTTATGTTGATTTTTATCCTTCAAAAGTCTTTCTCGAATAGAATTTTTGTCGACATTTTTTTTGGGCATTCATATTAGTTTTTGCCATTTGGTATTTTGTGAAATAAAGCCTTCACTTTCCAAAAAAAATCACATATGATGAACTTTTTGAACTAACTTTCGATTTCTCATCTCAAATGAAGGATGAGTCGCTAGATCTGGAAATGCAATATTGGTAGTACTCGACAATATAGTAGATCAGATTACCAAAAAACAAAACAACAAAAATTCAACACCAAAAGAAATTAGTGAAGTTCTTAAGTGTTGATGTCCACACCAGATCTCTATAGCCTCCATGAAGCCTCATATTATGAAATAATATATACGAGTATTATATGGGTAGACTTTGTTTCTGTTAGACAATCTACCATTGAAGCTGTCAGACAAAGTTATCGAAATATCTGAATTTTTGTGTAATACGTAATGTTCAGTAATTCCTCGTGAAGTATAGATTCAAAAGAAGGATTTAGGTTTGCACTTTGCAGCAACATATAATTTAAAAGGTTCATGAACGAAAAACCAATAATCACTGTTGTCGCCAAATCAAGCAGCTTACAGCATTGACAATTGATTCAAAATCCTTCTTTGCATCTTACTGTCAAGTTCAGCGATAAGCCTCATTTTTGCTTTGTTGAGAAACAAAACTACAGGATTCGAAGCTAAGAAGTCAGTAATGTGAAGAAACCATTGCACCCAAAAAATGTTACTGTTGGGTGTGTCATTACTGGAACTTAATTATTTGGGGATGTTCAAGAAGAGGCATGCCACCGTAACCATAGCCCATAGGCCAATATTTGGCAATGATAACGATTATTTCATCTCATTTGCTATTAAAAACCCTTCAGAGGAATTATTGTTTCAACAAGGCCTTGTTTCATTTAGCCTATTATAGTCAGTTGGTCTCATAGGTAGAGGGAGCATATGTCATTTTCAATGAGCAAATTTTGTCGCCAATATGAACTATCAAATTTGACATGAAGCGCGCGGAAATTAAAACATATCAGTGATACTATATTTCACTTAATTCGCGAGTTTCTCCAAAAAGAACGTACTTCTTATGTCTCATAGTGAATCAACGTTTCATATTAACTCAAAATATAATGAAATAAATACCTAAATATATCAGAAATTTAGAAAACAAATTTCAAGCGCGCCAAACGATGTGAAACAACCGATGACACTAGGAGATCAAAACTTGCCAAACCTTGGATTTCAGCAGGTAGATACAGAAAATAGTAAATATTCTGCTCATTATAAATTCGACAATTAGGAAAAATATCGAATTCTAAATATTCAAATTTGAATATTCAATCGGGAATCACTCAAATGAATATATTTCATTCAATATAATATACATTTATAACGATATAGTGAAATTGTGGATTTGAAAATATATCACAATCCGACAACGTAATCCAACCATGTTGGGGACATTTAAAAATTGCGTATACTCCCTCTATCTATGTCTTTCACATGAAAACTATGACTAAGCTGCATTTAATTTCAACTTTTAAATCTCAACACACCAATAGAGTCACCTTTTATGATGGCTTCAAATCACCGGAATTTCTTCTTCTTCCCAAGTTGTCTAGAAAAACAGAAAACATTCCATTCCTTAATGACTATCAACAATTCTCTCCACCTAATAAAGTAAGCGGTTAATTCCGATATATGAGAGATATTCAAATGATATCTTTCGGAAACGTTTTTTCATACAAGCCATCACGACACCTCATCGGTATGCATGTCTGGCTGTCAGACTTGTCCGTTCAAAACCGGAGGAATCCCTGACAATCCCGGTAGCTGGCCACGGTTTTCCATCTTCTCAAGACGCCTTAAGCCCCCTGCAGCTCGGGCTACTCGATTTGACGGGCTAATCCAAGCCGGGGTCCGAGGACGTGTGACATGACAGACTGACAGAGGTCTTTCTTTACGTCAATCAAGGGCGGACTGTCGGATGCCGACGTTGTGCTTGACCCCGGCTCTGGGTAGGGGTTGGATGATGACATAATGCATTTATTATTTATTGGGACTGCGTTTTCCCACAGGGTGTGAGAGATCGCAATCGGTTAATTATAATTTTTTTGGTTGATGAAATGTTTTTTGACATCCCCTGAAATTTTCGCAGTTGATGTTTTGGAATGTAAAGAATACAAAAATCGAATGAAAGATTGGTCCAGAGCTTTTCCCAAGACATTTACACACCGGCAAAATTAGAGGACCGTAGAAGTTTGTAGATAATAATGTATTGAACCCTTTGGACAATTTTAGTACTTTTTTTATTTGAAGCTTGACCCTCATTTACTTCTTTTTTTGTTATATGTATATGTTGAAGTTAGTGAAAAGTGAGGTATTATTTCAGAGAACCCTGTGGAGTGATTTATTGACCGAAATTAATGTTTAGAAACACACAACATAGGGATTCATGACTTGGCTTGGTTTTCAACTTTTTAAGCTACTTGGCTTGATCTTGACTTGTTTTCAAGTTAAGCTCAAATCGAGTCAAGTATTTATTTATCAAGTACTTCAATAATATCAAGCTACTTGATTTAAAGCAGTTTCATTGTGTAGTGTCATCAATCAAAAAATGATGAAATGAGAAAGAATCTGGAAAAAAGCACTTTTATTTATTGAACTAATTTTATAAAAGAACCGAAAATATCAACTTTTTTGAAATAGAAACATAAATCAATATAAATCATAACAAAATAAAAAATAATAAAAAAATAAAGTTTTTTAATATTGAGAAATCTTCAAGTTTCGTTTGATTTCATAATTTTCCATCCAGGATTTGTCGCCTAACCTATTGCGGGTTTTTGTAACTGTAACAGCAGCTCTGGAAAATTGTCTTTCAACAGGAGCTGAAGATGCTGGCGTTGATAAAAAATCCTTGGCCAAGTTTGGAATGATATTTCTGAAACTACCAAAATCTACCAATAGCTTTCATAGATTTGTGAGAAAACTAATAATAAAGTCACACTGGCAAATGCTTCAGTCTCACGGCGCTCGAGGAATCCCCTTATTTAGTCTAAGCGCGCACGAGATTGCAGAAATATATGCCTTGCGACGCGTGTATATCAGCTCAAGTAATATCAAGTAGCTTGATATCAAGTCAAGCAATAAATATCTAAAATCAAGTCAAGTCAAGCTCAAGTATGTAATTTTTAACGAGCTTGATTTTAAAGTCAAGTAGTTGGTTAAAATTCCAAGCTACTTGGCTTGACGAATCCCTAACACAACATAAAATCTCCACACATTGGATTCAATTTTTTTCCAAATTTTTATTTGATTCTCTTCTGTTTCAGTTCAATGTCTTCTGGACTTACTAGTAGCTGTCTACAACAAAGAGACCCGACGGGATACCCTTACATGTTCCACGATCCCTTGCATACCTTAAGCTCATCTTACAACTCGAGATCTTGTAATCCAGCAGTTGCACATGCTCAACCCCCAAGTCACGCGAGCTATCCTCCAGGAAGTACTCCCACATCTGTACCTGTTTCAACAGGAACTGGTAAGTTACTTTAATTTTTTGTGTTACTGTTCTTTTCTTCTTACATGGAAAATTGCCAGATATAAAATCTATGCACCATTGCACTTTGCAAAATGGATAATTATTTGAAACAAGAGGCAAGATCCAATAGTTGTCATGCCTCTTGGTTGTTTTAACATGCATTTCCTTTTTTGTCTGCTAACTGTGGATATTCTTATAACATAAATCATTCATGAAAGTTATTTGTTTCCATCACATTTTTAAGATGAATGTGTCAAATTGAAACAATGTCCATTTGTTGTAAAGTCCATTTCTTGAGATATCCGATTACCTTAGTTTTTCGTGATAATTTGAAAACTAAAGCTATAATTCCCAAATCAAAAAAAAAATTGACAATTAGCAGTATCTCCACGCTTATTTGACCTATGGTACTGCAGTTACACTCAAATTATATCAAATTTTGTCTTCTTCGATTGTACGAAAACTATTGAGAAGTTATAAGCCAAAAACTGGAGAATGTCTAAAAATTGTTGGTTTTTTAAGGCATTACAAAGTTAGCAGAAGTCTTCTGAAGTTGGTCAAGATAATAGACATACGAATGTAATACATTAACTTCGAAGCAAAAACATAGGGGAACCAAACTAAAAAAAATCATTTCTCGAAAACTTACCAGAAACGCACAAGAATATATCAAATGTAATTCTGTAGGCTATTGTTATTTTACCTCGTTTCACTCATTTTCAATTCTTTTCGTTATTTTACTACACGTGCGGCTAAATCTCAAAGGAACAGATAAATTAGAGTTTTTTTTACTTTGGTCAAGTGACTTCGGTTAGTCTATACATCTTTGTGGTAGGCTTGGGATTCCTATAGTAGGTAATTAGCATTCAACAAGCTGGCTCCCCATTAACGGTATACAAAAACCTTCTTATTTTTCGTAAATACAACAAATGATCTAATAGTTTACCTTCTTCGGGATCATGGAGCTTAGATTACCCAAAAATAAGTACCTTCTCCTAGAGGCAAATCGATTGCGGTATAACACAAAGCTAAATATCATCAAGTGTCTATTCCAGGGTCTTGTATTCTTTTCATCAGAATACTAATAATATGAATTTTGAATACGGCAGTTGTTTTCGGTAGCTTTTCTTACTAGGGATAAACTTAACTTCATAGGAATTTTTTTGTGTTGTCATAATAAGGCAGACAGATCGATTACGTTGACGGCTTCGAGAGGGATGCTGTTGAAAAGGGCTATAATCTTACCTCTATGGGTGGCCGCTTAGGAAGAAGGGAGATTTGTACACATTCTGAAATTGTTTCGCATTTAGGGGGAGCACCTGTAATTCTCCCTTTCGGCCATTCGTCGGTTTTGGTTTCGGATGCAACACTTGATCATCAGGCGTTCAAAGAAAGACTTAGGATTACGGTTTTGCCAATAGATATAATTAATGTTTCAACGACTTTCATGCTCTTGAATATCGTGAGTTGTTGTTTTTCCATTGCACAATTTGATATTTATGCCACAAATTGGGATATAAAAGGAGAAGGTTTGAAATTAACATCGATCTGACTCGTTAAGGTTGATTTATTTCAAATAATTGACAAGCTGGTGCCCCACGTGGGGCGCCAATTGATATGATTTCAATCAATCTATCTTTCCATGTCAATTATTTATTACTTCTTTTGAATTTTCAAGATTGGGGTGGATTTTAGTAAAAAATTGAAAATTTTAAAATTCAAAACTATATATTTTAACAGAACAACAAACTTATTTATCCTTGGAATTCTTGATCGTCCTTTTCGTTTTTTATTCCTTATACTATTGATTCTGTATTTTCCCCGTTTCTTCTGAATATTAGTTCTTATTTATATTCTTCAGCTTCTAATTATATGTTTGAATCTGCTTCTGCATGTTCTCAAGGGTTTAAATAACTATTGGCATTTGACTTCAACTCTCGAATTCATTTTTCTCATCCGCAAAAATCTAACTTGATATTTCTCTTCCCATGTTCTCGCCCCAATCGTCGATCGTAAATTTCTTTCTTCTAGCTACCTTAGTTTATCTATTAATAGTCTATTGTACTACTTATTATGGAACTGCTGTCACTCAAATTTTGGAATTTTCATCAATCAAATCTTCTTCAATGCGTCATATTCAATCAAATCTTAATTCTAAATTACATTAACAAAATTATGGGTTTCTATTGGTTTAAAACGGATTATGTGCATGAAAGTGTATTATTACAGCATGGATGTAGAAAAATATTCTTGTAATCAATTAAATAACGTGTCGATTGAAACAATTTGTTGTTCTTTCGGCATACCCGGAACACAAACCCAAATTTCCGAACTCAGCCACTCTGAGCTTACGTCTCCCAGCGTAGCAAATTATATTCCGCGCCCAGTGTGTGTAGTGGAACGATCAGTTACAGATGTTTGACCCCCAAAACAACCCCCTGGGAGAGGGGCTGCCAAACGGACTAAACGAGCCTTGCAACCAGAACAACGGTCTGATCCCCACCCCCGCTTTAGTTCGCACATTATTGAGCGTGCAGAATTCGACGAGAGCTACCCGCTGTTGGCACCACCACCAACCACCCCCTCTGGCGGCGACGAACACTTTAAACTGATCACGGAGATGAGAGAGAATTGGTGCGGTTGCAGCTTCTAGATTTTTTTTTTGTAATTCGGCTGGAGCCCAACAAATATGTTGGGATTTTCAATTACCTCCCAGGTTTTTCTTTTGTGCGAGCCGTGGAAAGCGTACTAAAGTGTGATTCCGGACTATTCAGCAGTAAGGACCGTTGTAGCGTGAGGGCCGGGTTGTTATATTGGCGTGACAAAAAATATTTATTTCCTCGTTTCGAGGTGGGGATATACTGAAGGTGTATCGTTGTGTATTTTTTTTTTTTTTTTTGAGCGATCGTTTCCCGAATAAAGCACTATCTCTTTCGTAACTATGGTATTTAGTTTTCTGTTTTGTCGTCCGACCGTACACACGATAACTCTCGAACGAAATAACCTAGTATGAAAATCCCACCAAGGGTTCGTTAAATATGACCGTTTGAAATTTCGTTCTTCCAAAACTACGAATTTGAGTAAGATTAAATTTTGCATTTAGTTGTGAAATTTTAAGCCCCACAGAGCCGACCTAGTTGAGATTTTGCTGAGAGATAAAGAATAACTGTTTCAGCTTTCTTGTGGATTGCATCATCAGAACCATGCCAAATTCGGGCAGAATATATACATATAGATGTACAAAAACGATGAGGATATTTCCATTACTTTCCGCACTTGTTATTATCGTAATGAACCCATTTTTCTTCACCAGTCACAATGCAATGCAGAAATCCCTTTCGTCTTTGCCTTGCAAGCAGCTGTTCACAAGCTAACGAACGCCGTTCAACATCTCTCGGCTTCAACTCGTACGGCACCCAATTTCCTTGTTTCTGAATCATTCCCATGACTTTCAGGTGTTTTGAAATGGCTTGTTGCGTCACTTCCAATGATCCTGCCGATTCTTGTTGCGTTTCACACTAGTCTGGGTCAAGTAATGCCTTCAATTCTGCATCTTTAAAAACCTTCTCTCTTCTACCGCCATGCGTCTTCGACGTCAAAATCAACGTTCTTGAAGCGTTGAAAACAGTCTCGGCACGTTCTTTCACTAATAGCGGCCTCAACATAGGTATTTGAGAGCTTTCGATGAGTCTCAGCCGCAGAAAATTGAAACCTCTAGCAAATGACGATAATTTGGCTAGAAAGCTGGCATGTTTAATCGAGAATAACTTTATGATATAGAAACAAATCGACTAATATTTCGATGGCGTTTTGTTCACAAATACCAAAGCTTTTTGTATAACATCTACGATCTTCTTACCGCTACAGCCATCTATTGAAAAACGAAGGAAGCAAAATTATAATATATATAATTCTAATGTTAATGCATCTTCAACATAATTCAATGAAAAAATTTCAACTATTGCGAAGTTCTTCACTTATGTAGGTACAAAGTAACGAGACCAAAATATTGTTTAGTGCATAGATAGTTACCTTGGCAATTGCAATTTTCTTCTAGTTTGAAGTGAACACTCGCTATAACTTTTTTTTGTTACAGGCGTAATATCAGCAGGAGTGTCAGTACCAGTGCAAATACCTAGTCAAACCGCTGACCTAACCTCCAACCTAGCATCCAACTACTGGCCTAGGCTCCAGTGATCTCAGCTATTCGGGTTTCCTCCACCGGGCCTTCTCGTCCCCCAGGATAACCCGACTCTGCAACAGTCCCCCATGTCTCCCCTCGCTACTGTTGATACACCACCGAACCACGATTCTTAAGAAACCACAAATCATCCCAGACTAAAAAGTGGTAAGAAGAAGAAAATTCAAGAACATCTGTAGCAAAAGGATGCGTGAGGTTAGGGGGACCCTGTTCCGCAATTTATATATTGAGAGCAATTATAATATAAAACTCAAATACATCGAATCACGTCTTAATTCCAAGATGGTTTCTACCGGATCGCAGGGTAAAATTAATGTAAATATTGTAAATAAAAGAATGAGGTTCTGAGATCGAATGACGTCAGCCAATTCTTAGTAGAAATTAATTTTAAATAGTGTATATTTTTCGGACTTGCCATGAGAAAATATTTATTCGATACATTACTTTCAACTCTGGGATTCATATAAGATGTAAAATATTGCCGTTTTGAATCTAGATAAGAATTATTGATAAGTGTTCGAGTACTGCAAGAGATTATCTTGGTAGCAACTGATAACAGTTGTATCTTAGTCCAAGGCTGATTGTAAACCAAAGAGTTCAACTTCAAAAGAAGAAAAAATAGTGTCTGGTGTTTCTTTTTCTGTTGATACCTATATACAATAGATATTATACTCACCAAATACAAACGCACTGTATGTTAAATTTTCTGGACATGTATTATAGTACCTTCCCCAATCTAAGATTTATCTGAAATATAGCAATAAATGATCGTACAACTGTACATGTTTGATGTTGATTGGAAACATTTGTAAAGATTTAGCCCCTTTGCAATGCTTCGATCCGAAATTTTTTATAATGTATTATATATAGCTGATCGAGTATAGAATGCCAAGAAATTAACATAATATTAACAGAGTTTTCATTTTATCCGAAAATGGAAGTACCTACCTACCTTCAAAACTGATAAATTTTCTGACACAATTCATAAAATAAGCGCTTCTTTGAATCAGGTACACTCTACGAAATTTGTCATATGTATATTATTAGGGTCAGTTCAGATGGTCGCGCGTAAACGCGCGATCCACAAACCGCGCGACTGAAGATACAGAGGAGTCATATACAAATGTTCATATAGTCGCGCGACATCGCGCGTATGACTCCTCTGTATTTTTGGTTTTTGGATCGCGCGTTTATGCGCGATCATCTGAACTTAGCCTTATGGATATAAAAAAATGAAAAGTTTTCTGCTAAACTCAATTTAATTTCTTGGCATTCTTTTTTGTGTTGTGTATGATGTAAAGTAAATCATTGTTGCTGTGATTCATTAGTAATGTATTAGTTAAGTTAGTTTCATATAGAATAGTCCTCTGTGTAGATGTATATTATCAGTATATTGTGAAATAAAATGATTAAAGATGGAGAAGTTTTTTTATTTCAATAAATCCTGGAAGTATATATATTGTTCAACTGGATTGAATAAATGAATTATTTCTTTTTTTGACGGCTTCGTTATAATTATTGAAGAATAACAAAACAAAAACACATAACCTAATTTTATTCACTTCAATACATTATAAAACAGATAGAAAAACAGCTATCTCAATACTAAACACTTGAATAATTCATCAACGACAGAAAACTAAAGCTAAAAAGCAGCATTGTCTGGTCATGTACCTCAAAAAAATGATATTCTTAGAAATTACCCAAAAGAGGTGACCTTTCTGCGTCCATTCGGAAAGTATTGTGCGGTGGAAATGGCGGTTTTCCTCGTTGATTCTTCAACTGCTTGCTGAAACCGTGAAGGATGAACAGGAGACCGACCAAAGAGATGATATGGTCTGGAAAAATAAAATAAATACTATGTAAAAATAATATTTTCTAGTTGAAATTCAAACGAAAAATCGAAGGGGCTTGGTAAATACATCTGAATGAATAGGTAGGATGAACACGGCGTTTTTAATCATATATAGCATCTTATAGCTCTCTTTAATCCGTTCATATAAAAGACGGAGCAATATAAACTGAGTAAATCGCATGGTTTGCGGATATGGTTCTATGATTGGTCAAACGTTAAAATTTTAATTGTAACTGTCGTTGTCCATTTGTTTGGGTAATATCGAATTTTTACTATGGATCTTGCTATTTCTGCGATTACATCACGGGCTTAATCTGGTAAGTTTTTGTAAACTTGATTTTTGTATTCTGAGTACTTTTCTATTCCCCAAATGAATCGAGTCGAATCGTTGAGATGTAAAGAACCAATTCCATGATTGATACAAATTGTCGTTCGATTGCTTCACAATAATACAAAACTCAATGACCGAAACTGACTAGGTTGAAATTCTGATTCGGATTCCAAGATCCCCAAAACGAGCGTGTAAAATGAATCTGAAAGAGAAATCAACTCACCTGAAGTTTGAAAGGGAGGTTTCAGAATGGCAACATTGAAGCCAGACACGAACATCCTTCTGTAAACGTTGATCATGATATACTGCAGATTACCACCAACCCAGAAATTTAAAGTGGTTATCATCAATATATACGATCCCAAGAAGGAACATGACAAAATATGACCGTGCATTGTGAACATTGAGAGGGAGAACCAGCACATGAACACAATACCGAAGAAGATTGTCCAATAGATGGCGTTGATATGGAAATTTTCATCGTCCGCTGAAAAATGCAATACAAATATCGTTAATTAGAGTTATAGGTTTCAGATAATATTAATAGTGTATTATTCAACGAGCGGTAATGAAGATCATAACTCACGCAGATGAAGTTTGCAGTAATTCATCCAGTGAGTTATGACCATTACCGCAAGATGAATCCTATACTTTATCTACGACTATAACAATAAATACTAAAATACAAAAATAGAGAAAGAATTTCATTGACAAACCCCAAAAGTTACTCATAAACGTTAAAATTATCAAAGTGACATTCCTTCCCTCAATAACAATAATGGAATGTTTCCTTTCGGCCAACTGAATAGAAACACAGAGCCATCTTTTCCGATTTATTGTAATGAGTTATTATAACTCACGTTGTTTGTTAATCGATACTGTTAATTGCTCAAAAAGCAGTTGAATAAAGAATTCAATAGGAGTAGATAAAGATATTTTTTAAATACCAGGTTATATGAAGGATTTGATGATCAAGATGTAATAACGGTTCATACAGTGCAATTTAAATATTACACTCTTATAGACACACCCTTCATTGCAGCTCTGACTTTTTGATGAGTAGGGTCTATTCGTCTATTGCAATACCTGCTGTCTTTTACAATATTGTCATATGCCAAGGTTTTTCCAATAAGAGGTTTCATTTTGAATAGCCCTCTATCTGGGAAGCTGTCACTTTTGGGATGTCATCTTTTGACATTTGACAAGTAAAAACCAAGACATTACTGAAAGTGGAATGATACACGCTTCAACGTCCTACTGGAATTGTTGAAATCCACTATACAAACGGTGAAGATTTTGTAGTCACAGTTCGTAAAACTAAAGCACTTTTGGGCTAGACACGACCGGTAATAATGATAACTACTGCTGGAAAAATTTGAGCTGTTGGGACAAGCTAATGATGTGAAGAATCGAAAACGTGTGCGTCGCTCAAGAACGCTGTGAATAATGCTGATGTAGCCCGAAGTGTTGACGAAAACCCAGGTTTGTCGATTCCTCCTTTATTTTGGGAATTAGGTATTCCACAAATGACATTGCATCGTATTTTGCATAAAGACTTATTATTATTATTATTTGAACTGGGGTCGTTGTGGCTCGGTAAGCCTTCTGGGAACTACGACCAAGTAGATCTTTTGTTCTCTAACCTATTCATTCATGGAAACCCAAAGAGGTCGTCAATGGCGTTTATAAATCTGACAACCTCCTTAGGGGCCTTGGCCGTTACCTCACGGGTATCCAGGACCGGCTTCCCCATATGAATGGTTCTTAGGCCAACCAGCCCTGGACACTTGCATACCATGTGTTCAGCTGTTTCTGGTTCTGATCCACAGAGTGCAAATCTCATCTGCTGACTTTCCCATGCCCCGTCAGCAGTCCCACCATCGCCCAAAGCTTAGCTCTTAGCAGCTTCAAGAGCTTTCTGGCATAGGTGAAATCATCACGAATTTCTTGGCCTGAATAAGTCCAGGAGTGTTTGTTCAGTGGGTTATCCTGTTATTCAACTCCCATTGCTGGACCTCTGCGTTATATGGTTATTTTCCTAGCCCACAGAAAGGCTCAGGTCCAGCAGGTGGTAATCTTGTTACGGTAACTTTTCAATAAATAAACGAGTTTTAAAAAGTGTTACAAAATTAGAAAAATGATAGTTCCTACTTACCAAGTCCAAAATGATAAATGATAGATGTGAAGAGCGCTCCGGCGTGTAAGAATGTCAAAGTTGCAGACAGCAACGGCACCCCAAACTTGTACCATATGCCCAACCATATCGAACCATAAAGAAGCCCAATCATGAGGGATATGAAGAAGGTATCTGCAAATTGGGGAGTTAACAGTGTTGCCGCATTTTTTTTTCGGGAAATTATGACTCACGATCGATTGTTGTGGCACCCTCTTTGCTCAGAAAAAAAAATGAGAGGATCGTTCCGCAGGAAAGTCCGAGGGAGAAGGTGGTGAAATGAAAGAATGCATGTCCTCTATAGATTATAACGAGTGCCACGAACGGCAATGTGCTGAATAACACAATAAAAACATCTTGGCCGCTGGTACCTAAAAAATTAAGTTTCGTGGTTAAGAGAGAACACCATCACATGGCTTCAGTTTGAAATGAAAATAGAGATATTTCTTCTTACAAATCATCGATTTTCATGAGGTTTTCACATAATTTCCTTTAACAATAATATACATGGAAGAAAGTAAATATTTTCGAACGGAAAATAAAGAAAAAATCTAGGTAACTTTTCGTTTTTCGCGAAAAAAATCGGAAAAACGGATTCTAGCGCCCCTAATTTAAATATATACGAGGGCGACTCACCTCCCTTCCCCTCTGGTCACTACGACCCTGCACAGACTACTCCACTCAGTTAGAAGCTGTGGTTTTTCCTTATTTCAAATTTTTTTTCGATAACTCTCAAAGATTTCATTTAAGGTATTAGGTTTGATTGAGTAACCCCTTCTTTTCATAGTAGAATTGAATAAAATAATAAAAATATAGGTTGTAATTTAAAAATCTTGAGTTCTGATTAATTCGAGTTGTTCAAGTTCATGATTTTCTCAAAAACACCCTGTACATTTTTGGTCCGAACCGCAGACTAGATTTGCCTTTTGAAATAAGAAAGTACTAGTCTGTTTTTGGTATAACCGGAAGTAGTAGAGAGAGAAAGATCAACGTCCCGAACCTCAATATGCAAATTTTCAGCACAAAATTATGATTAGCTTTCCATAAACGTTAAATATAACTGCAATACTGCAAAATTTACACTATGGTTTATACATAAATGAAGAAAAATGATAAAATAAATAATAGTTGAAGATTATAATGCAATGTTAATAAATCGAAAACTATTTGATCTAGAACTTTGCGGGGAAAAATATTGTATTCAGAATCATGAAAGCAATGTATGTTTTCAATGTTATCATTAAGAGTTACCAAATTCCTGGGTAATGATTTTTATTGACATGAACGTTCGATTTTTATACTACACCACATTAATTCAGCTCAAAAACACGGTCTGTGGTTTTTAGAGCAAAAAATCAATAAAATGAATTTGAAAAAAAATCATTTCTTCAAAGTTAACACGTTATCATAGCAACGAAAACATCCATTGCTATAAAGATACTGAATAGAAAAACTTTTACTGCAAAGTCCTAGCACTCAAGTTTCAGAGATATGAATTTTTTAAATTCAATTCGGATTTCGGGACGAATAACCCGGGTTCGAATCTCGCCGCTGAATATTTATAGAAATTATCTTTACATTGACATTTCAATTTTTTTTTCAAGTGTCGAGATATTTTTCGTTGAAAGAGGAAATAATGAACCATAGTGTAAAATTTGCTTTTTTGACTTTGTAACAGTACGCTTTGCACATTTGGGTCTAGTTGATTTGGAATATCCTCAATGTTCACTACTCCTAATGGCTGTGTGCAGGACATGTCCTTTCTATTTCTTCCATTTTGTGCAGTTTTGGGTATTTTTTTATAATATAAATAAATATGTATTCCTCTTATCTTTTTCGTTGTCTTATTTCAACTTTCTTCCAACGTCTTGGGTAATGTGATTAGATGACACTAATATCATGTTGATTATTCATTGGGTCAATTATTAAAAATATTATAGAGAGTTTTGGAAAGGCTCAAACTTGTTTTATGGTGAGACCAAAATTTGTGGTATGGGTACAACAGTTGTCATATATTCTTTACTTCATTTTTAGGGGCCGATAATGGAGAACAGAGATAAATATATAAATTTTCTCTCAATAATATATTATGGCATACTTTGCCATCCCATAAAATCTTGACTAACTATTCACAATTTCACTACAACCAGAGAAGGTATTCTCGACAAGTGATCTTTCGAAACGTATACATACGTACATTCAGTGTTCAGAGCACTAAAAGTACTTATACGCTATGCAAGTTCGCTTGTCAAGAGTAGGTTCCCAGCTCTATTAGGCAAACATTCATAGATAGATTATATTTTAACCAACTTGAACCAAACAACAATTTTTTTCGAGACCATTTGGTCAGCATCAATGTTATTGTTAAATGTCAAATCTGCCAAAACATGTTTCCTCCTAAAAAATTATGCTTTGAGACTGCCAAATCTATCTATCACAAATTTTTCATTCACCATTACAGATTGCCATCCTCAGAGTACATAGCATAATAATTTTCAATCAGTTTGAATGCATAAATTGGCTTCTATCACTTTTATCGCAGAAAAAACTAGGGAAAATCAAAGATATAACTAGGTTAGGTTACCACTATGTCCAATACACAATGGAAATCCTTTGGAATTCTATATGAAGCTCATATGATTCATCAGAAAAGTGTTGTGATAAATTATACATACACAATGTAGCAAGATACCATATATAAAATTATGGATATCAATTGATAGTTTTTTTTCAAGTCGAAATACTAAGAACTCACCTTTCTCGTCTTTCTCAATCAGATAATTTATATCCCCACCATAAGAAACTGCCGGAACATAGGCTGATACCATTGAATTTTTATATACGAGAACAGCAAATACTTCTCCCGTTCCTATGTAGGAGCTGAAGAATTTCTCTAAATTGGTGTAACCTTCAAGAATAGCAACTAAGCTACCATTCGATTTAATTCCTTCAACACTGAGCATGCCGCTTAGACCATCAAAATATTGAGATTTACTGAAAACCTGACTTGGCAAGTATTTGTGATAAACCTCTATCATCACATCATGCATACTGTCATTACAAGAATGATCATTGGATGATGGAGCTTCAGCTTTTACGGTAATAATGCTTGGACCATTGAAAACATTCAACATTGGTGTTTTCCTTTGATTTGTTTCACATCCACCAGGAATTGGAGCTATAAAATTCAAAGAAAAACTACAACTCTCAGGCGATGTATTATAAGCTAACCATGCAATGCCTTTCTTCCAAAACTAGAACATGTATAAGGAACTATAGGTATGTATGTAATGTGTGTATGATAAGAATGTGTTATCACAAACATATAAATTGTTAGTGGTCTTACATATCATTCTGAGTATGGCGATATAATTGATATTATGAATTAACCTTTGTCATTATAAATTGTAACGGCAATCAGAACTTCTTCAAGTAATAATGTATCATTTTGAATTCGGCTCTGGAGTAAAAAGGTATCTGAAAAAGTTTCCTGGAAAAATTGGAGGATGCCAATGTTATAACCATTAGCATGTTTCTTTATATCTTCACTGTGCGTTAGTGAAATGTTCAAACGTTGTGAATGCACTTGAAGGATATAGAAACCACTATATTTCATCGACGAACTGCTCACAATAACTTCATCATCATCTTGATCGGACAAAAATATATTTTGAAAAAAAGTATGTGTACTAATATCATTAGGGTCGTAGGAGGATATATCAACATTGTAACGTGCCGGTTCTCCTAAAATGGAAAAATTTCTTAGAATAAGGCTATTGTCACAAAGTGAACGAACCTTCAAATACCAAACATCCAATAATTAGAACACTTATTAAATGTTTAATGTGTCGTTCCATAATTTTACTCAAGAGTACATATCATCTGAATTAAACTCTTGAAGCAAATAATAATAAACAAAGGCAAGTTGTCAAAGTTGAATGTCATTTTCTGTTTCCAAATTCCGTCACTTCAATTTTCCTCTATAGCTTTGTGGCGCTGCCATCGGAATTTCTATGGATCTGTCAGGACAGTCAGGTGGTTAGCTGGAAGACGGCAGCGTTGCTAGATTGTCCTCATTTTCTGAACTTTCCTAACTTTCATATGGGATGAATAAAAATAAATTTGTTTTTTTTTTATGATTTTGAACTTTTGAAGGTAGTTGAACTACCTGAAATTTGACATTTTGTTGTACGTCATGACAACTCGATATATGTAAAGGAAGAAGTTCTAAAAATGAATATTATATCATTATGAAATTTGGAAAAGCAATGGATTTTGACAACCGAATTAATTATTCCAGGAGAAAAATGGCATGAATAATTACTGCAATATTCTGATCTGGTTGTATAATTGGAATCTGTGAAATTTCTAATGTTTCGATAATTTCTATTGTTAATGCAATTGAGTGCATTCATTTCTTGATGATTATAAAACTACAATGTCGATATTTGCATATTCATTTTGAATCGTAGACAAAATTGACAAATGTAGTCCAAAGTCCGTGCATTAGAAATTCAAATAATTCTTATCACTACAAATTGAAATTTTACAATCTGACATCATTGTGCTCACAACTTTACGCGATTCCTCTGCGATCTACTGGATCAATGAAATACGTAGTACTATTAAAGTGTGTGAGATGTAAAGTGAATTGTGAAATGAATAAAAACGATTATTGTTCTCGTGAAAATTTGGAAAATAAAAATGGGGAAAGATCAAGAACTGCTGGAGGCCGCAAGAAAGGGCAATGTTGCTGTCGTTGAGAAAATCCTAGGACAGAGAGCCAAAAGGAGTGGCCCTCTGGCAAGGTTAGTTCATTTGACAGTTGTCAAGTAAGTGTGTTTTTGATGATTTTTGAGGAATTCCATAGTTATTATCAAGTTATGGTATAGAATAAAGAATCCTGAATCATAATTATACATTATGGGTTAATTTTGTTGAAATAATATGATTATTTATTCTGAAAATCACCATATTCGTTTCCACTTGTTCAAAAAGTGATGTTTTGAGTTTTTCTTTTTGAAATTCAATGCAAAAATTTAAGTGGTGAGGGAAACTCCTTGTAAGAATCTCACATGCACCTTTTCCAACTGTAATTCACCGAATAAGACAGGTATAATAGCATTTTCCATGACTTGAAGATGCAAATGTTATACAAGTCCTCATTTATTATTTTTTCTTGGATTGTGATGTAAAATCTTAAGATTCCTTAGATTTTTCTGCTCAAAAATAAGCATTGCAGACCGTAAAATTTCACATTGAAGAATAATGTCTCTGGTTTTATATGATTACTTGTTACATTATGTGAAATCCTTACGAATGTAGATACAGTGTACAGTTAACACCTGTTCAAATCGATTTGAGTTCAGTGCATTAATAATACCAGAAATGAGATCTAGTTCTGAGTGCAAACCTGTCAATCAAACTGATAGGTATTCAAGATATTGAAACCATTAGTAAGACATTTCTCATTTGGAATTCATATGTTATAATAATCATTAACGTTATTCCATTGGAATTTCTTCTAATTTCACGAATTCATTTTCATGTTTTCTGATCGAAACTTGGGATACCTAAGTAGGTATATTTTTATGCTCCTCTTTTATAATGTTCAGTTGATTTACTTGAAAGGTGTCCTCTTTTATAATCTATGTTTTCCAAAAAGTTGCATTAAAAAAATCAGAGAGCAGAACATTCCTCAGATAGGTATAAGGCACATTTGTTTACGTTTCATTACTTCCCTTACCGAGTTGAATTTCATGGAAATTCTCCAGGAAAATGATCTACATATCAACAAACTCTAACCGTACGTTCCCAGTTCTTGGAAATTTAACTGGCAAATTCTAAGAAAAGCAAATCTCAAATTCTGAGAACGGTTCATTATTAAATGGAATCAAGTAAGTTCTTGCTTACATTTCTAGAAATGCAGATTGCATTAAGGTGATTCACACCGCAGATTCTTTTATTTCCGTACAAAAAGGAGCAGTTCGATTCTTTTTTGAAAACGATATAATAACACAGAAAATAATGTATCTAATGGATTATTTAAATGGGTTAATCGATAAGAAATTTCATTGCTCTTGTAATGCAAATAATCTAAGTGTGAAATCTATAGAATGGATCGTCTTCAACTTGCTTTGGTACAGAATGAGGAAATGTAAAAGATCGGTAATAGCCAATTGGATTTCTTTGAACATTGATAGATCTTCAGTGTTCTTCCGGATAGCTGCGGGCTCAGTGAAAGTTAGTTCTTCAACTCAGGTTACGATCAGGAAGATGATAGTGAAAAATTGCGAAACAAGTCACTGAAAGTAAAAGGAGAGTTTTATGAAAGCAATAATATATTAACATTGACTAGGATCAAACTCATCAATGATCAACGCATTTCTGAGTGTGTATGGAGATATAATTGTAACTTCATGCGTAGTACTTGACAAAGCAACCAGAAAACAGCACTATGAATATTAGATTTGTAAACTTATACAGGGCGAGTCGTTATTTGTTCCTCTTCATCTTGAGAATACAAATCGATATAAAGTAATATTACTAGCGTTTCTTAACCATACATTTTACATATGGGTGTATTTGAACTATTTGAAATAATATTCTAAACTTATGCAGAGCAGTTGGTCAATTTTAAAACCCAAATAATATAGGCGAACATCCGCATAATTTAAGCGAATAAAATTCCAAGGTTTTCATCTGATTCGGACATGGGCCTATGAAATTGTTCGTCATATACAATTTGACCAATTCAGAATCATTTGCCATTGGCAAATGATTCTGAATTGGTCAAATCTGTGCCGTGCCTGTCGTCAGGCGTGGGCTATCTCTATGACAACTTGACTGAACTGGTTTCTGAAAAAAAGTATAGTACTGGACCAAAATTTCTTTTTAAATTTTTTTAAATTACCAGTGGTCTACCAACAAAGTTCTCGCTCTTTGAAAGATCGAGATCTACAGTCAAAATTTTATCAATACACCAGCCCTAGAACTTTGTTGGTAGACCACTGGTAATTTAAAAAAATTTAAAAAGAAATTTTGGTCCAGTACTATACTTTTTTTCAGAAACCAGTTCAGTCAAGTTGTCATAGAGATAGCCCACGCCTGACGACAGGCACGACACAGAAAGAAGAAGAACTCTAAACTCCTATCTTCATATGTTTGTGACTGTATGTTGTATTTCTGGTAATTTTCTTTGATTAGCGCATTTATACTTTGTTATACTTTGAACATACGCATTGCCAAAACGTGACGTTTTGAAATTTATTTGGAATGAAGTTGTCAAACTCAATCGTGTTGTCATAGTGATTGATAATTGCACTGAATGCAATTATCAGTGTACTGTTGACATGATTGGGTGTAATTGTTCCATATGACACAAAATGACAAAATTTGATTGGTTGTTAGAACTGTCAAAAAATGTTCATTCATATAGATAATTTAGCGGTTACATCCACGGATGGATCATAATTTAAAATTCCCGCTTGATCTCACTAATATAAGTAACACAAAAGAGAACGACCCAAATGGTCTATGAACTGCAAATTGTAGGCGACTTTGAAACGGGTACGAAAAACCCAGTGGCCGTCACAACTGTCAACTTAACGATGTAATCGTTGCACCGATGACTCACACTGGTCGTGATTATTAGCGCAGATACAGTTTGAAGGTTCGCCGAGAAGAAGTCGTACGTTAAAAAAGATCTATAGACGCGCCAGAAACGGAGATGTAGGTACGTCCTCAAAATTTGGAATTGCAGATGCAGGAGAGACGAATAAATGTTTGCGGATAGTTGATAATAGATGCCGGAGAGGCGGTGTGATACAAATATAAAATTACATAGGTACCGTGATTTCCAATAACCAGACCAGATGTTCCCACTTGTTCGATCAGATGGATCAAGTGGGAAAGGAATGAGGAATTGAAAATTATGTTTGATTTATTGTACCTACCTACCGTGGTTTCAATATGTGTAGGAATTCGAGGGAAGCTGAATAAAAATGGTACAATGAATGTTGAGGTGCACGATAGTCGATTATTCTGATTTGAAAAAAAAATTGAAACAATGCAAATTTAACGTATACTATAGAATATCTGAAATAGTCGAAAAAACGTCTTATCCTATCCTTAAATAAATGAGGAAACCATTGACGGTAAGTCAGGGCTTGCGCTCTTGGAGACCACATATATAAGAGAGGCTTGTACCTGTAAACTACATACATGATCTTTATAAATGATTGTAACATCAATTCAATCAACAAACGATGAACAACAATCAAGTAAAAGATGGTCATTAGGCTTTAATTCTTGCACGAGTTGTGCGAAGGCCAACAAGTTGAGAACGGCGACGTATCGACATTTCGGCGTAGGGATTCATCAAGCCAAGTAGCTTGACGTTTTAACCAACTACTTGACTTGAAAATCAAGCTCGTGAAAAATTACATAGTTGTGCTTCACTTGACTTGATTTTTAGATATTTATTGCTTGACTTGACATCAAGCTAATTGATATTACTTGAGCTTGATCTGCACGCGTCGCACGGCATATATTTCTGCAATCTCGTACGCGCTTAGACTAAATAAGGGGATACCTCAAGCGCCGAGAGACTGAAGAATTCGCCAGTGTGACTTCATTAGTTTTTTTCTCAAATTTCTATGAAATCTATTGGTAGATTTTGGTAGTTTCAGAAATATCTTTCCAAACTTGGCCAAAATGGCCAAGGATTTTTTATCAACGCCAGCATCTTCAGCTCATGTTGAAAGACAATTTTCCAGATCTGCTCTTACAGTTACAAAAACCCGTAATAGGTCATGCGACAAATCTATAAGAATGTGTCTTAGATCCTGGATTGAAAATTATGAAATCAAACAAAGCCTGGAGGTTTCTCAATATTAAGAAACTTTATTTTTTATTATTTTTCATTTTGTTATGATTTATATTGATTTAATTTATGTTTCTATTTCGAAAAAGTAGATATTTTCGGTTCTTTCATACAATAAGTTTGATAAATAAAAACGTTTTTTGCAAGGTTCCTTCTCATTTCACCTTTTTTTTTATTGATGTGACACTACACAATAAAACTGCTGAAAATCAAGTAGCTTGATATGATTCAAGTACTTTATAAATAAATACTTGACTTGAGCTTGACTTGAAATCAAGTCAAGCTCAAGCCAAGTAGCTTGAAAATCAAGCCAAGCCGTGAATCCTTAGTTAAGATTGTTGAGAAATCCATAAACCAATGAAATTCTCAATTACAATTCATGAAATGTCAATTTCAATGATCGAAACATCGAATTTTAGTTTTTTTTTCTGTGTTTTCCGGTCACAGTCACAGACTATACACCACACAGTTAGGGATAAATGAAATTGACTCCATCATACCTCAAAATTAAAAAATTGCAGATATTGTGATCTGTTCCCTCAAAGGATACTCATTTCGAAAATTTCTCGAATAGATTCATGTGGAATTAACATCGAATGATTATAAGGATTGCTACGTGATGTAAATGAAATTTTATCTGAATCTCCATTAAATTTCATTTGAATTTCCATCATCACATCAATGAGCATTCCTAACGTTATGGAGGTATATCGATAAATGACATCGTAAATGAAATTCCTAGGCATTGATTGCTTTCATTGATTACTTCGATTCATTCGTCCCAAACTCATAGAAATATGGAATTTTTTTATTACATGACATTAATTATTTCCAAGAAATAAAACCAATTATTCCTCAGAACTCAATTATTCAAAATGAATTGTATTTGATCCTTTGAGACTGATAAACCTTTATAGTTTATAGGCTTTGGTGCCCGTTAATTCCTCAATGATAATAATGCAAAAAAAATCTTTGAGTAGAGAGTTGTTTAAAATGATTTGGTTTCAACTAATGAGGAATTCAAGGTCAAAACCAATCCTGTCCGTCTCTTCGTCTTCGTATATACATGATAACTCTTGAATGTAGGGATATTCTAAAGCTTGCTTTTCCACTGTCTTCTCATTTTCACTGAAGATATTTGGTAGCTAAAAGTGAATGATCTTCTAGTTAGCTAAGTTTATGATGAAGGTAACAGTCTACAAACCGCCCCCACCCACTAGAAGATGCTTACCGTAGTGGTAAGCGAAACATCAGGTGAAAAATTGACTGGCCCACGGCTGACAAGCACGGAATTCTTCAATTTTGGTGAACCTACTCCTTTCAACAGTATTTCTGCAGTCCTAGCCCCAATAGTTTCGAAATACTTAAATTCTAAATGTTACTTGCACCGCACCTTGAGCTATAGTGTGTTCTCCATCAGAGCTGTTTCCAACCCAGCATAATCTACAGCTCTCTTTCCAGATCTGGAGTTCTAATGAACTCCAATATCTGGTATGGTTTCTTCCTTCTCTCCACAAAATCTGCGCTCACTATTCATCTGATAACACTATTCTCATTAGGTTCTTCCTGAGGCTCTAAGGAAACCAGTGAGGAGGTAGCATGTTCGCATAGAGATCCAAATACTTTTTAAACCTAGTATTATTGAAGATCTGAAGGAAACTTTTGGAGTGATACATTCTTGGGAAATTCAGCCAGAGTATTTTTCTTTATATTTCCTCCAAATCTCGAAACTCTTATTCAGCTGCATCTTCCTTCACCACATAAAGGTTTCGGGCAAGTAAAAGGCGTTCCTAATCTCTTTCTTTGGGTACAAGAGGTAAAAGACCTTATTTTGAATTCTTGCCTAAATCATATCATCTTGAAATAATCGTAAGTAATTGCACAAGTGCATCAAAATTACCGATAATTTTGAATGACAGCGTGTTAACATGAAAATGACCGAATGCAGTTTTTCGAAGAAAACACGCTGGAATGCGAAATTATCCGGTCATTTTGATGCACGAGTGTAATTCGGGGGAATATTTCCCGAATAAACTGTTACATCACTTGTCGAACTGATGTAGAATGGAATTGCCATAGATTCGAACTGTGTAAGATGCATAGAAACTATGCATCCATGAACAGAACAATTATCGCAGTGCTGTTTCGCTTCCTACAATGCAATTATCGCTGTAATTTTCGATAATTGTTCTCCATATACATAGAATTTTTGACAGGAGGGAAATATTCACCGTAAATTAATTGCTATTATAACTTGTTGGATGTGCGACTCAGTGATAGTAAGCTTGACGTTTTGACCTAAAAGGTCTGGGTTCGAACCTACGATGCGCCAACAATTTTTTTCATTCTCCGCCACTCTTTTCAATGGTTTTACATACTCTACGAGATAGAAGTGAATGATAAAGTATTGTATAGAACTTGCAGCGTATTTTTCTCGAGATGCATTGAAATATTTTATGAACTATACAGAGAATGAAGAGTTGATTTGTAATCAATAGACCTTGGTAAGAATCTCTCAAACGATTTTCGCTTGTCTCCTCATTTTACGAGTACGGGATAATGGAATAGAAGGTGTTACAGTTGACGGAAGCGGAGTTATCGATCCTGTTAGGAATTTGTTACACTTCATTCACTCCTGCTCTTTGTCATTCTCAACTTTTGGATGTGACCTGAATCTTGACCTGCAACATTATGAAGTTTGTCACGTACTACTTAGACAAATTGAACTTGGCACACTGTTATGTAGTTATCTATTAGAAAAGCACTTTGTGATAATCCATTACTTTTACACGTACCATGAAATGTTTGCTTTCAGTTATGTATTTGATTTATGCTATATTATTAGTTAATTGGAGCATGCGAAATTTATACCAACATATGTAGGTAGTCATGAAAAATACTGTTATACGGTGCTCCATTGATGCTTTTGTAGTCTAATTCGTTCATTATTAATTCACTAGTGGACGAGGTCCAGGCAGAAATTCTTCTTTTGTGTCCATAGCACAATTCATCGTCAGAATATGATAAGATCATTTAATCATTTTAAATTTAAATTCAATGACTATCATAATAACATTTGCGTTTTTAAACAAAGTTATATGACATTTATTATTCATTAGTTTTCTTGGAATTTGTTTATATTTTTTCACGATTTTTCAAAATTGCTTTCCAATGATATCAAAGTAAGCAGGATGTTGGATACTGGAATTCTATTAATTAATTAATTGGGGCCTATTAAAGAACTTAAACAACAAAGGATATGTGACACTTTATTAGGAAAAGTGGCCCCATGTCGAATTGGCTGAATTTTTGATATGTTATAGTCCAAGTTATTCCAAACGAAAAGTTCATTAGGCGAAAGTTTTTCTGTTAGCTAGTTTTGACGCTGAAAACTTAATGCACTTAAAAACTATAATTTGTTCCCCATTGTTAAACAATACAAAACGTTATCATGGATAATTCTGAGTAATCAAGATGTAAACAGTCAATAATATGAGAAACTGTTAAAAGCATTGTTCTTTGGTATTGTTACATTTGGTTAATTATACAGTACCTATGTCTCAGCTACTTACAATTTTTCAAGTTCAATTACTCGAAAATGGTTACAAATTGCCTAAGCGATCTATAATAAAAAAAATTTATTAATCCTTTTCTACACCTTATTTTAAATCACATTATAATAAATCTCAGCAGTCTCTGAAATAACCTACTATCGTTATTCAATAAATCACCTTTTCAAACAAGAAGAACTGAATGTCCTTCCAAACACAGTAATCCATACGCAATAACAACCATCCCCAAAAATTATTAGAAAATATTGCGTGTGTATTATTGCGTTATTGACGTTTGAGTGCTAGAGCACTCAAACGTCAATAACTGTATTGGTTTAGACTAGAGTCTAAACCAATACAGGGGAGAAAATCCGAGGAAGGAGGACCAACTCAGCTTTCCTCATTTCGTGTTCAGGTCTGAAGTACTGCTTCAACCAAACAACTAACAATCTTTGATGTAGTTATTAAGGGCATATTGAAAGAGGCAAAAGCCAATCATCGGAACAATGGCCACTTCTTCGGCCATCTCCCCTAGCTGTTTGTGCTATAAAGGGTATATTCAGTAAGTGTTACCAAAAATTTTCTGCTGATGCCGAAAATTATTCTGTCTAATATTTATTGAACATACGGAATAGTTCTGCAATATAGAGATACTCAATGTCACATGAGGAGGAAATGTGTCGTTCCCGCAATTCGATATAACTGCTCAGAGCGATATTAGAAATGTTTCACTCGGAAGGATTAATCTTTGCTTCATCAAACATTTTAAATTCCAATTTATATCAAGTTTTTGAATCTACCTAGGAAAGTTATATTTCAGCGGTAGTTTCCTGAAAGATCGAACAGCAGATATTGAAAACTGCATTAAGTTGAAAGGATCTCCAGTAATTAATTATTTCTCTTGATCTTACAACACATAGGAGAAGGTTGTTGATGCAAACAAAGGCTTCCTTGGGAATGAAACATGTTTGGAATATGATATAACGGGTGTTTTTTTCGAGGTATATAACTTTAAGTTGGCATTACTGTTCAAGATGGCGACCGATTTAACAGCTGTCAAGTGATTTATTCTCAGTTTGGTTTGGCAATTCATCATGAATAAACTCACGCCTGAACAACGCTTGCAAATAGTGCAATTTTATTTCGAAAATAATGGTTCTGTGCGGAATACGTATCGCGCACTACGTCCATTTTATTTTGTTCAGCGATGAAGCGCACTTCTGGCTGAATGGCTACGTCAACAAACAAAACTGCCGCATTTGGAGTGAAGCTAATCCTCAAGTGTATGTCGAAACACCGTTACATCCAGAAAAACTGACTGGTGCGCTTTATGGGCTGGTGGAATAATTGGTCCGTACTTCTTCAAAAACAATGATGGCCAGAACGTTACAGTCAATGGTGATCGGTATAGAGCCATGATTACTAACTTTTTCATTCCTGAATTGAACAACCATGATGTCCAGGAGCTGTGGTTCCAACAAGACGGCGCAACATGTCACACAGCTCGTGCCACAATCGATTTATTGAAAGATACGTTTGGTGACCGCCTAATTTCACGTTTTGGACCTGTGAATTGGCCTCCAAGATCTTGTGATTTAACACCGCTAGACTACTTTCTGTGGGGCTATGTAAAGTCATTGGTCTATGCGGATAAGCCACAAACCCTTGACCATTTGGAAGACAACATTCGCCGTGTTATTGCCGATATACGGCCACAAATGTTGGAAAAAGTCATTGAAAATTGGACGTCCAGATTGGACTACATCCGAGCCAGCCGTGGAGGTCATATGTCAGAAATCATATTTAAAATGTAACACACAAGATTATAACACAATCCACAAGATTATCTTGCGGATAAATAAAATCCATGTCAATCGAAAATCCATCGTTGATTAATTGCAATTTAAAGTTCTATAGCTCTAAAAAACCACCCTTTATAATGGGCAAATACTCTAAAATAAGTTAATCTTAGGATGTTGTTCGAGTTGACGCTTTGATGATGTTTTTTGTTGGTAATGTTTTCAATCTTTTGATTCGAAAAATGACCTCAACTTATCTTAAAGGTCTTTTTATCGGATATCTCTTAAATATACTTTAGGGTGCAACCAAATCATTCATTTTGGAAATATCCTCTATCAATATTCCAACTAATAGAAGTTTTAAATTATATGTATATCAAAAACTCATTTTCAATGATACATTTTTTTTTCGTTCCAGTCTGCGAAGAGGGCCTGGTGCTAACGTTCAAGACAGCAGCGGATATTCGGCTTTACATCACGCTTCACTAAACGGACACAAGTAAGTGTTCATTACGCTCTAATATCGAAACTCCTCTGATCGTTCTGTTTCACAGGGAAATAGTAAGACTGCTTTTGGACCATGACGCTTCAACGAATATCATCGACGTCAAAGGATCTTCTCCCCTACATCTGGCAGCTTGGTCGGGCAACGTGGAAATTGTCAGGATGCTGCTTTCTGGACCATCCATCTGCAACGTCAATTTGACGGTGAGTTTTATGTCTGAAAAATGGTGATAATTGGAGGTTGTTGTTGCATTGAGTATATGCAGAAAATCTTCATTCAAGATGAATATGGACATATAGAAAGCACCCATCCATAGCTATAATGAAGGGTGTATCAATAAGAGTGCAATATTTGATTTGTGCGCCTTTTCGGCATCCTTAATCAGATTGATAATGTCGTAATAGATCCTCTAGGAGCATAAGAAAGTTAATAAATACATATCCACTCTTTCTCTTCAGAACAATATCATCAAATACTGAAAAACACAATGGCACAACTCCGTTTTAAGTTTTGATGGTCTCATTAGCAACTGTTTTTATTTGGAGCTTATAAAATCTACTCTAATGATCAATGAGAAAGCAATACACATAAAACCTGTCATTGATGGTGGCATTGACTGTCTTGAATGAGTTCGTATCTGATAGTACAGGTCATCTGACCTGAACCCTTCTGTGGTTTTGGAAAGTAACACCACAGAGCAGTGATCCAACAGTGGGAACTGGGAAACAAAGAGAACCTCTGAAGAAACACGCCCAGACTTGCGCGAGTGAAGAGATTCGTGAAATTCAAGTCTACTTCAAGAAGCTTCGGTAGCTACAGCGAGCTGAGCTTCGGGTCATTCGGTACAAATACCATGTTACAAATGTTGACAGTTGACTTCTGCCAGAGTACGAGCTATATAAATATCCAAAACGGGATGGTCTAAAGACCACACTTCAAGGCTGGCCAGTTCTTAATTCTCTCGATGCGTGATAGCTAAGGCTCCTGAGGATGTTGCCAGAGTTGCAAATACTATAGATGATCTCCTTAGAACTCATTGAGTAGGCTGTTAGGACAAACGATCAAATGGCCGCAGTTCTGGAAGACTAAGTCCTAGCTAATCGACTCCAACAATAATCTAATCTATTTGATAGTAAATATCACCTACCAGTTATTAGACATGAATTGACTGCCATTTTTCGGCTTTAGGCTGTATAGTTTGAATTGATCCATTTCATTAGTTTAATTATTTAGTTACATTCCTTCTCGAACTTTGAACAGCGTATTAATCACTAATTTATGTGAGAGTTGATGAGGAGAAGATATAATTCGTAGTTTAGGATCTTTTCTACAACGTAAAGTTTCGATTTTTTCCTTCCAGAACAAAGATGACGAAACAGCTCTCCATTGCGCTGCTCAGTATGGTCATACGGCTGTGGTTAGTCTTCTTTTGGAGTACGCGTGTGATCCGGGCATACGAAATGGCAGGGGCGAGACGGCTTTAGATTTGGCCGCGCAATATGGAAGGTAAGATAGCACAAACAAATTGTTATGTCTGGAACCTGAATGACTCGATTCTTTTTCAGATTGGACACGGTTGAACTATTGGTTAGGACGGATCCTAGTTTGATGCAGTGCTTGAGGAGGGCCGCTCCAGACATCGTTTATCCACATACGCCACTGCATATGGCCAGCAGGAATGGTCACAGGTAAATTAATTTTTGTGATTTATATTGTATACTGGGAATTCTTAAATCATTTATGCAAAATGTTGAAGTGAAAAAATAATCAATAAAATATACCCCTATGCGACACTTGATTTCTTTCAGTTAGTTATTTTTCACCACTTGGGGGAATACGTATTTCTCACTCGAAGGATACGATTATTACCAATTAGGTGGTGGCTGCTTCTTAATCAAACATTTGAATGTCTTTTCCCAATTTTTCCCGAAATGTTTTATTGTGGTTAGTTTCACATCTAACAGAAAAAGATCCAACTTTAAAAACAGTCATATAGAATAATTGAAAATTCAACTTTGCAAAGTTTTCATTAGTTTCATGTGTGCAGTTTTGGTCGGCGCGACGTAATGAAATGCAAAATTCCAAACTGATCATTTCAAAATATTGGTTTTCTGATGATGAAATCAGCCTGGAATTGTTATTTCACATTCAAACGCAAAATTTAATTCCGATAAAATCGATAGTTTTGAAATTATCAGCAAATCAAAATATCGAACGGCATTCATGGAACCTCTAGTGACATTTTGCCCATTAACGAACTCAACCGCTGCATTGGAAAGCTGTGCAATTTACAGAGATCGCTAGCAAGATAATGATTCTGGCATCTTGAATTGAAATTTATTTTCCAACAGGCCCCAGTCATATTCTGCAAAATTTTTGTGAGAAATCTACCGGAATATTGGCGGCTATGAGTATGACATCTCTGATCCTGGTTGCGCCACTACTTCCGGTAAAATTAACCGTCCAACAACAGGACCCTGCGGTAGGCACCCCTCCCCCCAGACTAAACCCTTTCTCGCCACTTGTAGAGAAAACCACTCCAACGCACTGCCCCACAATACATCACCTGCACCCCCACCCCTACCACCCCCTAAAACACGAGGTCCCTCCAGGAATCCTACGCATTATAACTGGGAACATACCGGATGAGCTGCAATATGCTGCGTCCATCGGTATGGCATGTGTTGCGAGAGTATTGCAACACGCGGCGGCGGCGGCCGGCTCAGCACGCTCAGCCTGATACGTATATTGCGTGGCTAATGCGCCTCGTGGATGGGAAGCGGTAACGCGGGGAACAATGGTCGTGTAATCCGCATAGCGCGGAGTCCCGTACGCGTGACGGCAACCTGGAAGATGCAGAAATATATCGTATCGGGGATTTATGGGATTAGGAGACGAAATGAGATGTGGCGGGATGGGATTGATGGCGGTGATGGCCTGAAAATGGCATCGGCGGGGGCGGTTTAGAGTTATGACAAATAACATTATACACATTATAATATATACAGGATGAGTCAATAGTGCTCGATCGGTCGATAACAAAACAATTTACAAGTTCTACCACCAATTAACAAGTAACAAGGTTACCTTTAAAAAAAACTTTTTATGTATAAAATCAAAGGGACAGTTTTTATGTTGATACTTGTAACACTAGTTCAGCGACGGGTTCAAATTTGATGCAGGGGCTTGTTCAATATAAAGCTAGGTTGACATGGCAAGTGGATCACAGCTGTGGTTCAAGAATACATGGAAAACGACCCGTGTCAACGGAAGAATCGTGCGAATATTCACGAAATGAACGATTTATCCTAGTTGACACGGGTAGTGAAGCACAGGCGAGGTTAGTTATGTGTAGAGATCGACTCGTGTCAACGGAGGAGTTGTGAAACAATTCTCGAAACGGACGGTTTCGCAGCCGGCACGAACATAAAATGGAATATCAAACATGTTAGATATTTAACGTGTTGCGTGGTCTTGGAGCGACCATAGTGGGAGTAGACAAGGGTTATTTTCGATTTTTTTTGTAATGAATTGAGCTGTACTAGGTTTGTGATACTTTGTTAAATTGATTTTTTTTTGTTAAATACGACTTTGAAAATATTTCCCAAAACATGTTATTGGGATTCAACGGATGAAATAAATTTTTACTACATGTACTGAATATTACAAAATTCAATTAAAAGCTAGGCCAGCACTCATTTCATAAATTTTTTTGGTTTCACAGGAACACTCAAAAATTAGAAAAATCTCATCCCAGCACATCTGTATTTCGATTTTTCTTATGAAAATATGTGTAAAAATTGTGCTGCACTTATGGGAAGTTGTGCCCCTGACATTTCCGTAAAAAAAAATTGAAGAAAGTCAGTCCTGCACTTTGGTTTTTCTTCGGCGAAAATTGATTCAGATACTTTTGCTACTTGTTCTGATCAGATTTTCAAAAATAACTCTACTTTTTCTTCAAAGGATGGAAATCAGTTATCAGTAAATTGTTTGAAAATCTGACAGACATCAGTCAGCAGAAATATGTATATAGTAGCCCAACTATACAGAGTGAGTCTTTGCAGGTACATATATTTGAACCGAGCCGATTCGGAAAAATGGTTGAAGAAAAAAGTATTTCCTTCGACGTCAAAAATTTTCGATTGAAATATGTGTACAAATCCAAGATATCAAAGTGTATAAAACAAATCTCGGTCAAAAAGACCAAAACTGGTTCAACTTTTTCTAATTTTTTTGTTTCTGATTAATTTTTTGTGGAAATTTCTACGGAATACCTACCTTTACATGGGTGTAGCACAATTTTTTGATGTGAGTAAAGTTGACCCAGCACATTTGGATTTTCGATTTTTTTTTTCGAAAATCAAAAGGTGCTAGACCAACTTTCCACACAGTGTTGCCAGTGATACTGATTTTTTTTAACTTCTGCATATGAGGGAAAAACTTCGATTCGTTTTTCTTTCTCACTTAGTATACCGGACTTTGATGGAATTTCATGTTCGGAAAAGATTCATCATGTCAGTAAAAACCATATTCATTTCCACCAATTTCATTCCATTTTCGAGATATAACTGTTTATTGATCACCCTGTATGACGGTGCCAATAATGGTTTATGAATTTTCTCTATGAATTAATTATTTGTGGTTACGAATTCGAGAAAAGTGCACGTACAGGGTGATCCAATATTTCCGAAAATAGAAAAAGTCCGGATCTGATTTGTTCGCGATTTCAGAAATATTGAAGGAAGGCGATAGTAGAGTGACTACTCTTCAAAATTCGAAATTATTCGGTCGATTAGTTAAAGAGTTATTGAACTGTGAAATTTCACTTATGAGATTAACATCACCCTGTATATAGCAAATGGCGATCTTGATATGAGTCCCCCATGATGACCTCCATTTATGTATCCATTTGCCGCATTCTTCCCGGGATACCCTGCATATAGCCTAACTATATAAAAATATTCTCAGACAAAAACTTTTGTGAAAATATTAACGGCAAGAGAAAATGAAAAAGCGATATTCCTTGGATGAAAATAGAGCCACAAACGTTTTGCGATTGATCAACAGAAATCAAATGTTTAGAAATTCGGAATGAGATTTAATTCGGTCATAAACAACAGGCAGAAATACCGACAAAGTTAATTCCCATCAAAAAGGAGCCGCATCATAGTCATAAATATCTAGATTGACACAGAAAGACATGTGCAGTCATCAGTGCTGGTCGGCATCCCTTTGTGCCGACGAAGAAACAACATAAATTTGCCAAATAGGTTATGGCAATACGAATATACGTCGTTTCATCGCCCGTGAGTAAGGAGTAAAATCATTGGACGCAATGCACTACCCATGTCAACCTAGCTTAATGCTTTGCCTCATACGATAAGAAATTGTAACAAATACGATACATTTAAAAAATTGTTGGTTGCACATGTGAAGAAACATTGTTAATAGAATTGTATATTGATTTTTCTTTTATTCGTTGTAGTTAGTGTTTTTGTCACTCAATAAAGATTATTATTATTATATTATACAATACACGGGCGTAGCCAGGGAAAGGTGGTTTAGGGGGTTCAAAACCCCCCGATATGTGAAGATGTCACCATTTACATAGGCGTACATTTTTGCTTCCGTCGTTTTCTTTCCGAAAGTCGAGGATTTATTGTAAAAAAACTAATTATACATTTATGATTCAAAGTATTGTCCATCGGTGGTCTCTACTTTCTCCCATCTTTCGGTCAGCGTACAAATCCCGCGTTGAAAAAACTGGTTATCTTTTGAAGCGATTCACGAATCGATCTAATTTTTTACTTCTTCATAAGACCGGAAGTGCTGGTGAATCAGGCCGTGTGCCATTGATCGAAAAGTGATAGTCCAAGAGAACAACGTCTGGAGAATAGGGGTGGTGGGGAAGGACTTCCTGTTCCAACGTTTCCAATATGTTTTGATCACTTTCGCAACATCACCAAGTTTCTCGTTGTATTGCGGCCGTTTGTGTTTCAATGCTCGGCTCAAACCCATTAATTGCGTTTGATAACGATCCCCAGTGGGTTTTCAGTGGGTCTTAACAACTCATAATGCACTACGCCGAGCTGGCCCCACCAAATACTGAACATGATCTTGCAACCGTGAATATTCGGTTTGGCCGTCGACGTGGAAGCATGTCCGGGATAATATTCATTGTCTGACAACATATCACCTATATATATATATACATATATATATATATATATATATATATATATACCGACGATTATTTCATTAGTGAGGTACTGATTGAACATATTTTTTTGTAAGGAATAATTCCACATAAATTGTTACCATACTACGCGCCTGAGCTCAAGCGACGCGTCGCGGTTGATATTTGATTTCCTCAATTTCATTTCCTCTTTTTCACTGTTTTGTATCAGTGACCCCCTCCTTATCGTTCAATTGCGACCAATTTGCTCTTACTTCTTGTTAACGCCAATTGACAGCTGTATCTTGTGCTACCTTTATAAACCTTTTTATCATTACACTCTTATGGTAAATTTTAGAGTTGTTTGTTCTGACTAGAGGGTATTTCCGGGAAGAAATTTACCTGCGCCCATTTTATTAACTATTATATCTTAACATCTTGAAGAATCCCTCCGTGTCCACTGAGCCAAACCTCGGATACCCAAGTAGATAGTTCGAGTAATAACCTCATATTTGAGATTACAAACTTTTGAGGTTACATCGTTTTTGTTTTAAATCGAAATTACACCTCTTATTGCAAAACCTCCTATCTCGAACAAATCAAAAACGAACACTCTATACGTACCAACGACACCCCTACCCTATGACTACACATTATCCCCGATCTCCACAATACCTCCTTATTGTCGAACCCTCTCTCCCTCCTCCACACATACACCCCCAGCGTCAGTCTATCCAGATCCTATCCAGAAATGAGCAATTTGGCCGTCGATACGCCGGTATTACGATGGTCGTTGTACCGTGAAAGCCCCGTGCATTCCACCGTGAACGAGAGATGATGCACAGAATCGACGCTTCGGTTATTCGCATAGGTGCAAACAAGCAGTTGCATAGTGACGCCCTCTGGTCCTCACCTGTATGAATGAATACGGGGGTAGATGGGCCACCGGCAATTTCGGCGGACGGAAGAGAGGTGCGTTCCCTGGTGCGGAACCGTGATAATCGGTGAAACAAGTGGGCAACGCAGCAGCAGCACACGCCACACGGTTCTGTGATGATGATTCGGTTGTCACCATAGAAATCCCCAAGCGCGGTGGCTGGTTGTCTCCCTCTTGGCGATTGCGGCAATTAGGTGGCTTGTCAGGTTGGAACGGTGCGTAATACGAATTAGGATTTTAAATATCTAACGCTTCAGTCAATAGGTCCCGGGCCCAAGCAGTGAAAACTCATTTTTTCTTAAAAATTCGACATTATTGGTCAACATAGCTGTAACTTTTCAATTCCATTTGTGTAGAAAGATTCGTCTTTGCTTTTGAACTAGGCTTCACCAATAACGCATAGAAATTCATAAAGTCAAGTATTAAGGTTGATTCATATTATCCGACACGTATCGTTTCAGACACCAAGCGAATCGATTGTCGGAACGGAGAACGCGTTCATATGCTCATTCAAGCAGCGTTTCAGTTTGATTCAGGCAGTGGATAAATTGAGGTGCGAAAAAATGTTAAAACTTTCACGTAAATAACTATATGCTATTACATTATTATTGGATGAAGATGAAACGAGAGAAAAGTCAGTAAGAAGATTTAGTGTACACCCCAATATTCGAAAACAGAACCATCTTATTTCAATTTGTCGTCAATTGCCCTCCAAATTTTTTCCTTTTCATTAGCATCATGATACAATCTCTATTAAGAATTTAGATTATATATCATAGAATTTCCTGCACACGCACTAAATATATTAATTTTTCGGAATCCATAACCAACGAAAATTACGTGTTCCAGATCTGAGCGCAACTGTCTGCTAATTCACATTATCCGTTCAGACACGTTACGACGTTCATACAGACTCCGCTCATACGACATCAGACAAAATATTCTCTCGATCGGTGACGGACAATTTGAATTACTTCATAAGAAACGCAACAAATGATATTTGTCGTAAACGATTCGCTGGGTGTCTGAAACGATACGTGTCGGATAATATGAATCGACCTTTAGGTGTACAACTTTGCTTCCGCCGTTTTGTAATAGATGGCTGTAGCGGTAAGCGGTAATCGAAATGAATACATCCTAGATGTCATACAATAAGCTTAGGTATTTGTAAACATAACGCTATCGATATATTAGTCGATTTGTGTCTGCATCATAAAGTTATTCTTGATCAATGGCACACGGCCTGTCTTACAAAAAAGTTAAAAATTGGATCGATTCGTGGATCGCTCCAAAAGACGACCAGTTTTTTCAACGCGGGATTCGTACGCAGCCTAAAAGGTGGGAGAAAGTAGTGGCCTGCGATATACAATACTTAAAATCATAAATGTATAACCAGTTTCTCACAATAAAGCTTCGAATTTCGAAAAAAAACGGCGGAAGCAAAGTTGTAGGCCTATCTACCTATATAACTTATCTACCTATATAACTTAGGTTGCCTACTGACTTGGATCAGAGGAGTATCATTTAACAAAAAAGACGTTTCTTCTCTTCCGCTTCTAATGAATCAAGAGATCATTTTCCAGCTAATTTTAATCGACTTCATTGTATGGCCAAACAATTGTTTATTTCATATCAAAAATTGGGAGAATAATGCAACAAATATTTGTAAACCTTACGAATAGCACGCCATGCAGGTGTCAAGCTGATATTCATGCACCAGTTGGTCATACATTGTTTTATTATTAATCTAATCTGCTTTGATTACTCTGAAAACATTTACGTCATTTACTTCTGTTTTTCGGCGTATAAATTCATATTTTCAACACTTGCGAGGCTGTTATGTTGACGCTGGTAGATAATTTTAAATCTGTTGGAAGTATTATCATTATTTCCTTTGCTCTAGTTTTTATTAGTCAAGTGTTTTGTTAGTTGATATACAACTAGTTTCTGTCTACGATCTGTCCGATCTAGCTTATGAGTCAATTATTAAAATAAAGATTAGAGGAATTAATTTCAATACCAAGGTAACTTGGATACCTAAATGATAGAATTTCAATATGGATTAAGATGAAATCCAATTAGTTAAATAAAGATAGTATGATTCGATAATTTGAACAATTCGCTTTCCAATATAGCTTTGAGGGAAGGAGTTACACGTAGGTGTGTTCAAAATGATTCGATCTTTGGACTTTCTGCGTACAGACTCGCAAGTACTGTATACCTTTTCCTAAATACGATGACTATATCATTTTGTAATGAAAAAAAAGTGTGACTGCGCATCATCCTAAACTCTTCTCTTTTTTCCAGGGCTGTTGTGGAGGTGCTGTTGAGAGCTGGTTTCAGCGTGAACGTAAGAACCAAATCTGGTACTCCTCTACACGAGGCTGCCCTGTGCGGCAAGGTGGAAGTGGTGAAAACACTTCTGGAACATGGTGCCAACACTTCGATAAGGGACGCAACTAATTACACTGTGATGGATTTGTTGAGTCAGTTTAATACAGCACCTGCGTCTCAAGAAATTATCGGGATTTTGAAAAGTAAGTCTAGATGTAATCATTGAATTTGACTTTCAGTAGAGGTTGGCTTAAGCGAATTTAATAATTGAAAAAACTGGGTGATTTGATCAGTACTTTAGAAGTTCTGCTCTATGCGCAAACCCTGCGATTTACTTAGTTTATATTGCTCCGTCTTGTATTTGACACAGTATAGGTAATTTGGGTTGAATCTTCGTAGTTTGGACTCAAGATTCTAAAGATGAAATAATTGCAATTGCAATTATATATATATATATATATATATATATATATATATATATATATATATATATTACATTTATAATACGCGTCAAAGATTCATAACAGAGAGTCTAATGAGAAATCTGCTTGTTTGCCACCCCCCCCCTCCCCCCTCAGATAATGGACCACAGAATAGTGACAGTACCTAACCTACAAAACTGTCAAATAATTAATTTGTCAAATTTAACAATGTTGACTAAAGCACTGATTGGATCACCATTCGTTTCAAGCCCCCTCCAATCACATTTCCAAACAGATTCGTCGATAATATGCATTTAAAAACTACCTTTTTTTTAACTTATCCAGGGCACAAAAGAGGTCTTCCACTAGTTGATAGCGATGGGGAGTCAAATCATCCCTTTCCGGCCGTACCCCATCCGGACTCTGACCTGGGAAGCCCCTACGAGAACGTGAGACCGTCTTCTAAGAACTCCAGGTCTGGTACCACGGATCCTTCACCTGGCACATCGCCCCTAAGATGGGACAGTTACCATAAGCACGCCAGGCCTCCTGAAGGCTTCGAAGATAGACGGACGTCAGGAGTATCTATGTGAGTCCTAGATTTGTCACTCGATTGTTATTACTATGAATATTAGTGTTTGCGATATCAGCTCTGTTTTTATTTTTTATTCGCTTGAATTTATTGCTGAAGAAGTTTTTTTTTGACGATCAACTTTTCTTTATTCTAAATTCCTTAGTTTCGTTCCATGAAAGCTGTCAACTCGTATAAACTCTGAGACCAGTGGCGTAACTAGGTAATTTTGGGTGCCGGTCCAAAAAAATATCCTTATAAAAACAAGTTCGGTTTCATCAAGTAAAAATTAGAGAAAAACATTGACTCAGTCAGGGGTTCATCGAGTTCTTCTCATTCTGTAAACTGCTCTTTTTTAATGATTTGGAATTTACCGTGAGATTAAAGAAGGAAAAAATATATTGGTGTACACCTTTGCTTCCGCCGTTTTGGAATAGATCACTGTAGCAGTAAGTGGTAGTCGATATAAATAGATCGTAGATGTCATACAATAAGCTTAGGTATTTGTAAACATAACGCCATCGAGATATTGGTCGATTTGTGTCTGCATCATAAAGTTATTCTCGATTAAACATGTCAGCTTACGAGTCAAATTCTCGTCATTTGCGATAGGTTTCAGTTTTTTGCTTTAATATGAAGAAATCTGCGACTACGGCTCATCGAATGCTCTCAAATAACTAAAGTGAGGCTGATATTAGTGGAAGACGCGCCGAGATTGGTTTGAACGCTTCAAGAATCGTGATTTTGATGTCGAAGATGGAAGAGAGAAGGCTTTCGAAGATTAAGAATTGGAGGCATAACTTGGTCAAGACTCTTGTCAAACTCAACAAGAATTGGCAGGATCATTGGGAGTGACGCAACAAGCCATTTCAAAACGCCTGAAATTCATGGGAATGATTCAGAAACAAGGAAATTGGATGCCGTTCAAGTTGAAGCCGAGATATGTTGAATGGTGTTTGTTTGTTTGTGAACAGCTACTTGCAAGGCAATCACGAAAGGGATTTCTGCATCGCGTTATTACTGGAGACGAAAAATGGGTTCATGGGTAATCACAAGCGTAGAAAATCATGGGGATATTCCGGCCATGCTTTCACGTCGACGGTAAAACCTAATATTCACGGTTTCAAGGTCATGCTCAGTATTTGGTGGGACCAGCTCCGCGTAGTTTATTATGAGTTGTTAAAACCGACTGAAACACAGGCGATCGTTATCGAACGCAATTAATGCGTTTGAGCCGAGTATTGAAAGCCAAATGTCCGCAATACAACAGAGAGACATGATAAAGTGATGATTCGTGATCGATTCGTGGATCGCTTTAGAAGATGACCAGTTTTTTCAACACGGGATTTGTACGCTGCCTGAAAGAAGGGAGGAAGCCGTGGCTAGCGATGGACAACACTTTGAATCATAAATGTATAACCATTTTTTTTACAATAAAGCCTTGAAAAAACGGCGAAAGCAATGTTGTACTTCCATGTATAAAATACGTAAAAAATTTCAAGCGGTGCAAAATTATTGCATTTTTTTTGTTTCGTGTTTTTTTTTGAAAATGAAGAAAAAACTTCTTCAGCACCTTTCTTCCTCTTGTAATTTGTATTATCCCCGTTCAGTTCATTTTCTATTTCTGTTGCAGTTATTGTTTATTTGCCGCATCCTTAGTACCGAATGCATGTTTCAGGAATGAAAATTACCATAGCTTAAGAAACCCCCAAAAAATCCTAGAATTAACACCCTTGCACGGCATCGAATTTTCCTTCACCGAGGACCTAACAGCCAGGAAGGAAAGCATTACCTCGCTAGATAGCTATCACACGGCTTTCGATTCTTCGCTAGAATCTGAATCTTCCAGGTATAGATCGATAGATTCATCATTCGAAAAGTCCGATTGAAAATTTGCTCGTTATTATCTGCTGGAAAATATTGGTTTTCTCTTGTGTTGGCTGTGAAAGTTGATCTCACGTCTGAACTAGGGCTGGGACTTTTTCGCCTTTTTGTATTCGAATATTCATCCATAAATTTATTCGATTATACGAATAATTCATTCAAACAACTATTCATGCTTGACTATTCATGAGTAGTCATGAATATTCAACTATTCGTTGATTATTCAGTGATTATTCAATGATTATTCAGTGATTATTCAATGATTATTCAGTGATTATTCAGTGACTATTCAATGATTATTCAGTGATTATTCAAAATTCAGTCAATATTCAGTGATTGAACTCATGTTTTAATGAACCAATAAAATACGAGCGTTTTGATGAGTGAATATATCCTTTGCGACGTGGTATAATTGTTTTGGTGTTTTGCCTCTCGCCATATTCGCTCTATTAGTGTGACGTCACACACCGCCATTTTTGGTTCTCCTGTCAGTGTTCGGAATCCAAACAAATAAATTGTCATTCAAATTAGTACGGTCTCGTTGAAGGAATTGGCTTATTTTCATAAATAAGAGTATTTGAGGAACGATTTCAGTATTGATTGATAGACCGAAGGAACGAGGTTAATACCAGTAACTTTGAATCCTGTATCATTCCCCAGATTTTGTGAAAAGCCGTGTTTATTAGTTGAACCTCAAGTTCGAACTTACGGCATTAATCTCGTTTCTTCTGTCTATCAATTAATAGTAAAATCATTCCTCAAATGATCTTATTTATCAAAATTAGCCAATTTCTTCAACGACAACGTACTAATTTGAATGACAATTGGTTTGTTTGGATTTCGAACACTGACAGGAGTCTATTTATAATTTTAATTCAATTTTATCTATTTCAATATTATGTGATTTCCAGTAATTTTAATATTAATACAACGATTTGTCCGTAGTGAATCACAAAACCTTGTTTTAATCATTCCTGAATAGTGAGTCAAGTGATCATTCAAACTTTCATTCGTAACTTCATAAATATCCAACTCACTGAATAGGAAACTGTTCACTGAATAATCAGTGAATACTCAACTATTCACTGATTATTCATGAATAGAAAAGTAGTCATTGATTATTCAACTATTCAGTGAACACTCGACTATTCACTGATTATTCATGAATAGAAAAGTATTCATTGATTATTCAACTATTCAGTGATTATTCATGATTATTCGAATAATGCAGAATGCAATTATTCGAATAATTATTCAATGATTATTCGAATCATTCATTCATGATTCCCAGCCCTAGTCTGAACTAGCCTTTGATCACTGACTTATGGCATTTAAGAAGCTGCATCGTTGGTTCTGAAAATGAGAAAAACTGTAGAATATTTTGACATAATGACACGTATAATTCTTCATTGTTTTCATCAACGTGTATGTTTATGCCTTTCTGATAAACCCCTGTATGAATCTACTACGTCAGCAATCCGGTACAGCTCTACCTAACTGAAGTTTTTGACTTTGGAGTTTGGGCCGATCAAGGGCAATTGAGAATTATCTCCAACGACTAGATTTTTCAACTTGCAATATGAAATACATGGAAATACCTCAATTCGAAACTAGATTCAACCAAAACTAAACGATAGCATTACATTGATCACTATTCCCCACAACATGAAGATTATACTAGGTGCCTCAAAAAAAGTTTATATTTGCTTACCTTATTGCGTGAACGCAACTATTCAGAGAAGCGCGGAGGATATGTCAATTGGTAGCCTGTCTATTGGGAATGCGGTCTCTTCGGAGCGTATCTCGGGAGAGGATCGCACGTTGTGCGTACGCGAATTTCACTGCCACAATAGCGCGAAGAAATTTCTTTAATCTTCGAAGTTTTCGTCAATTAAATGATACGCCAAACAGTCCTCTCATTCGGAAATGGGTAAAATTTTAAGAACACCGATTCAACGCTTGATAAATTAAAACCCGGACGCTTAAGGTTATTGAGAACGGAAGAAAACGCGGAACGGATTAATTGGTCTGTTCGTGATGATCCCAACCTCCCCATTCGGAAGCGTGCATGTGCTCATTGCGTGCAAGAATCTTATTGGAGAAAATGAATGTGCTCAGATAATATTATGTAATAATTTATAGAAAATAGATTTGATTTCTTTTTCATTATTGAAACATGACAATTTTGAGAACAAATTCAACCTGACGATAAAAAAATGAGGAAATCACTGACTTGATGTCGGGAGCTTTTTCAGAGATCTTTCGCTCATTCGCCAATTCCACCCTTGGGGAGCACATTACTGTATGTAAGTATAAATGTGGTCTACAAGGGTGCAATTGGCGAATTATCCGAATATCACTTATAAAGCACCCAACTTTAACTCAGTGTTGAAAGTTTTTAAGTAAGAGGCTTAAAATTATTATTTCTTCATACAAAGGGTTTTCCAATGAGAGAGTTTTATACACGAGTATATAAAAGAAATCAATGGATGTTTATTTCATTGTAAAGAGGAAGATATGCCCCTAATGATGGGAACGATATCAGCCAAATGGCCGACATATAGCTATGGTAGCAGCATCATATCCTTTTTATGAAATTTTCCATGACCAGTTGGCAAATTTGCTCGAATCGTATCTTTGAGGTCTTGAATCGATAGTGGAATAGACGTGGAATTGACGTGGTTCCAAAGAAAAAGTCTAGAGATGTTAGATCACAAGATTTCGATGGCCAATTGTGATCACCTCTTCGAGAAATAACACTGCTGGAACTTTTCCTGCAAAATTGTGATTGTTTCGTTGCTTGTGTGGCATGTAGCGCTGTCAATCATAGCTCGGTAGCGCAATTCATTCACCGCAACAGTTGCATCAACCTCATTTTCGAATAAGTAAGGTCCAATCACACCACTTTCCCAAGCATCAAACAGTGACAAGTTGGCAAGAGTGGACTACATGGAAAAATAATTCTTGAATTTTGCGATGACCCGAAAGTGCTTTAGTTTGCCGAACTGCGACTAAAAATTTTCACCATGGTTGTAGTGAATTTCAACAATTTCAATTTGTTGTTGAAGCGGTCATCGTTCTAGTTTTACTAATGGCATAGTTTTATTTATCAAATAAAAAAAAATCAGCCCATATATCGAGCTATTCAAAATGAGACCTCTTATTGGAAAACTATTTACATTATAAACTGTGAAAAACTCTATGTATTCGATTCTTTCATTTCAAAATACCGACCAACACATTTGCAACCCAATATAACAGTCGTTCGAGCTCTTTTTCAATTTCACCTTCCGAATCCAGACTATTCAAGCACCCTCTTCTCATAAACTACTTCGTTGTGAACTAGTACCTTGTTCCAGGGAGTCGGACAACAGCGACTTCTACCAGATACCATGCGCCCCGAAACAGTTCATGGACGCGGACGACAGCAACTTCTTGTCGGCCAGCAAGGATTCGGATCAGATAAGCCTGTCCAGCACGGCTTCCAGCTACGGCAATTCTAGAAGACCGGACAGTGGCGGCATACCCCTATACATACCCATGAACATGAACAACAAAGGCGGATACAGTCCCATCTCGAATCACAGCAAGGTTTCGGTGAGTTAGTTGAACATCTTGTAATGTACATATTTCGTTGTTTTAAGCAGGGTAAGATATTGCTGTGAGAAAAGGTCAGTGAGTTTATTCTAAACTGCTATACCAAGGTTTCTTCCAAAAACTAAAAGAATCGATCAAGCGATTTTCGCACAGGATCAAAATGAATCTAGTGGGAAAGATAGTTCACACCGAAAAACATGGTATGAGATCGCTGGTGGACTCATCAGTTGGACTATCCTGCGATCTCTGCCCAAGACACCCTCTCACACCATTATGATGCACAAATTCGGGGATTCTTTATGAACCCATTTATGCCTTACTAGAGAGTGACGCGAAGCCAGCAACGCCACCTCTCGGGCATGCGGAGTCACTACAGACAAATGTAAGCCACATATTCGGGGCTTATCCTATTTCCTATAAAATTTCGTTTCGAATAGTTCATAACATTTCTTGCACTTTCATTCTTTATAAAAACCGCCTCATTATTGTTTCACTTCTAATGTCATTGAGAAGATATTGAATTATCCCACTAGTATTACACTCGTAGAACTATTCGCAAAATCCTCAAATTTCAGCCGACGCCTCCGAAGAAACCTCCCCGTAGGAACATATCAATATCTCCCACCCACCTGCAGCCGATGTCGATGTCCGTGGACGGCGTCAGCAACAGCGCCTACGAGTATCTCTTCCTCTCTCACAGCGGCACCCGCAGCCAAGGCAACCTGAGCGACCTGGAGCACCACGAGCACCACAGGAGAGACAGGCTGCTGCACGGCAGGAGCATAGACCAGTACGTCGAGATGAACGTCTTCAACATCGCCCTCGACGACGACGAGATCCAGAGGTCTAGCAAGGAGCTGCACAGGGGCAAGAGCGAAGACCTGGACTGCCGCAAGAGGCAGGAACCGGTTGCGGTGACCTCCATGTACGAGAACGTGCTGATCAAGAAGCAGAACCCGAGGAGGAAGCTACGCAGGAACCCCGAGGTGTATGAGGACTTCAACTTCAAGAGGAGGGACGACTCCACCTGTTCGTCTATGCCTGAATCGTCCTTTATCTCCAAGGCGTACATAGTGATAAGGGACAGTGATAACTCGTCGTCCAACGAAGGTTTCGAGTCCTGCAATTCGAGGACTATCGAGAGGAGGTGCTCCTTCAATAAATACCCCTTGAGTCCCACGCATTACGTTCAACCTCCCACTCCTGATCACCCACCTCCGAATCCTAGGGAGGCGGAAAATTTGATTTTCGAAAAGATACGCCCCTTGAGTCAGGTGAGCAATGAAGAAGTGAATGCTGCATGACGTTGTCGATGTCGTAGTTAACTTTAGGTGTGATGGAGAATGAGACATATTATAGTAGGTATTCGCCATTCGGGTCGCACTTCCTAGAGAATGATAACTTAAAGAGAATATTTTCATGCGAATATTCTTGATAACTATGATATAACTTTAGAAGAGTATTTTACATGAAAAATATACATATAGTAGTGAAAATTTCTGCAGGCAAGAAGAATGAAGTCGAAATAGAATGAAAGCAAACTACGATGGATACTTTCAATTTTTCATTGGGATTTTTAGGGATTGTAGAGATTATTTAATATATCTGAAGTTTGGTGCTTCTGCTTCTATTTTTGTAGTTGCTTTGAAGAATCTGGTGATGGATGTGCGTGAACGAGTCCTTTGATATTTTAGCTGGTGTATTCATCTTTACCTCGTTACTAACTTTAATATCATGAAAAAAAATGTTTATGGGTCCTCATTTCCTCAGATCGCTGAGGTCTAGCTTCGACCCCATCTGAAAAAATACTCGGATTTTGCCTTCAGTTGGTGTTGTAAAATGAACGAAAATAAGTTAATTATTTTATCAAAATTGCAGTCATCTACTTTGTTTTTTGTTTATCTTTTATACGAAACGAATGAACAAGAAACCACACCACAGACAACGAATTCATCATCATCATGCTTCACCGTACAACCGTTGGACATAGGTCTCTTTTATTCTATTCCATTTTCCTCTGTTCTGTGCTGTTTGGATCCAGTTATTCGACATTCTTTTGATTTCGTCCCTCCAGCTGTAGGTGGTCTTCCTCTTCTTTTTTTATTTGTCCGCGGTCTCCACTCAAGCATATTCCCTTTTCATCCCTGCGATATGACCTGCCCTGCTCCATTTAGGCTTTGTCCCAACGCTGCTCACATCCTCTACGCCTCTCTGATCATCTTCTATAAAGGTATTTTTCTGCCAATAATTTCTTATTTCCCCTCCGCATGGTATCACCGCCTAGGTCATTCCCATGTCCGACGGGTCATTCTTTCGGCACAGCGGCATATCCTCCTCCTGCAGCCACATCTTCTCTTCAAGTTGTGACGGGTAGTTTACCCGCACACTATGACGTCGTTCATCGGGCTGCAGCTTATTTTCTGAGGAGAGGATTTGAATTTCGTTTCGGAGAGCTCTACATTCCATCCGTGTCCTTGGACGACCCTGGTAGGTCCTCTACGATCCGTCGGTCTATGGATGTGTCACTGCGCCATTTCTTTTCTTGTTGGCAGAAGGACTGGGAGACGTCTGACTCGGGTCGTTGTACCTTCGACTGGATCCCCTCTGTTCATTTTATTTCCAACAACCCTTGGTTGCGCCCTCTGACCTGTTTTATTTCAGGCCATGGTCCCTTCAAAGGTTATCTGTTCAGGCTGGGTCTGGTCGAAGAGGAACATTGTCCATGTGGTCACCCACAGTTCAGCGACCACATCCTTAGAAACTGTCCCTTGTTCAGTGACCTCAGGGTCGTTTACAGTTTATCTATTCTCTAGTCGCCGGATCTCAGAATAGACGATTTCTGTTCATCTCGAAATAATTTTGGCCCTTTATCTGCATTCGCGGCTGACGCCATATGTCGCCTCAACTCCTGGCATTCGGCCTTATCTGAAATTCTTCCCCGGACACCAATGATGTGAATGTGCCTGAGCGTAGTGACGAGCACTGCTCATGAACTACATTTTTGCACTGCTGAGCTGATCCTCTACGCCAGTTCTTCTGCGAAGATCTTAAACCCAACATCGACCTCTCCATCTTTCTTTGCGTCGATTTTGGCTTCCTGGCGATTTCAGTTGCAGATGCCAAGATTTGATTTTTAGACTAACCCTCTCACACACCTCATCGAAGTCACTCACCATCTCTTTTATTTCCCCAAGGCTATCCGAAATGAAGAGTATATCATCCAGACCACGAAAGGCAGTGTCAAAATATTCCATTCGAATAAGTTGTGAAACGTATAGTAAAGTGATTCGACTCTTTTCTGTTATTAATATTGAAATTATGTTTCACCAAGTGATAAGCGAGGAATCAATTTCGACTATCAAGAATACTTTGTTAAATTAATGAAACCTAAAAAAGAACGAACTATACCTTAGAAATCCCAATATGAAGTTGCAATAACTGCTAGAAGAAACTGTTGAATGAGAAATATTTGGACTCATTCAGATTATCTGTTAAAATATATCTCATTACAATTGTGCTAACCCTGTAATTTGAACTTTAAAATGTTCTCTCCAGGACGTGAAAAGAATGAATCCGTAATGTGCAATAATGTTCAAAGGAACATCAGAGGAATTCGAGATGAATATTTTCTAAGTACGCACATCAGATATTGCTCGACAAAAATTTCATCTCAATGAAAATATTCGAAGGCTGCAACGAACATCCATCAGAGGTTGAGTGAGAAATTATTGAGAACTATTCCTTTGAGTTCTATCTTTCAAGGAAGAAAGTTATTTTTGACCAATTTTAATGAACACCAATACGTTTGATGAGTCTCATTTTCCATCACTTTCAGAATAGTATTCCAAGTATTACTTATACATTTTAGTTCCGATATTTTAAATTGAAGGGCAGCTTTTTTGGCAGCTCGTCGTATGAAAAGAAATATATTGCTTGTTATTCATTTTATGTATGTTTATGTTCGATTTTAATAATGGATAAATGCACTGAGTTTTAGTCGATTTGGATGGCTTTATTGACATGTACATAGAACAATATGTTTTTGTTTTGCTACTGCTATTGTTGTATCAAACCACTAATGAATTTGCAGATTTGATAATAAATATTTGTTCGAAATTGGCATTTTATTCATTTAATTCGTTTTCCGATCTGTTGAATGTTTGTTTGCATGGAGTGAATAGTTTCTGGTAGGTATTTCATATGTGAAAATTTGTCAGGAATATAAAAGATTGTCGAAAGACATGGAAACGGAAACTGAGGAAGAGTATTTGATGATTTGCGAGAGATCTAGTGGCAGTTTCTCTAGCAGTGTGTCCTTATCAGACAGAAGTATGGATAATGTTATTGAGGAATATCATTCTGATGCTCCTTTTGCAGGTAAGTGTGAACGCTACCCAATTTGTCTCAAAAAAAATATCTACAAAAATATAACTATTGTGTATATCATGACAATTCAACTATTCTGCTATTCTGATGAAAAGAGTTGAAACATAATCATATATAGAACCTTGTGATTTCAACATTAAATATCAAAATACCAGAGATTTTGCTTTCGTTTCGGTTATACAATATTTCCAAAATGTGAGAAGTTTATAATTATCACAAATTCAATTCCAAAAAGCTCCTCTAATTATATTTACATTTTTGAACAAATTTAGATAATACAATATCTTAAACACATAGTGAATTCTTGGTTCAATATACCTACTGCGAGACCTACTGTCATTATTTCATGAAACTCTGTTCTCCCATGTTTGGTAATAAATTCTTTTGAATTATCAGAATTTCAGGAAAACGGCGAACGTCCTATATATTGTTTTTCAATTAAAAAATTTGAGTGTATTTTTTCGTCGTTTCGATACCTACTCATTTTGCTGTACACCGTTTTGTAACCCGAATTTGTTTAGGTGTAGATGAAAACATTCTGTTAGTCAGAAGGACCAAAACTCTATATTTTCTATAATAATACTTTGATGAAAAACAATTTGAATTCTATGGTAAATCCAAAAACTGAAATGGATTACAAAACTGATTTTTATTGTGATTATCACCACGAAAAAGGTTGGTGAAGCGCACAACAGCCTCTCTTGAATATACCGAACGTTCTTCTTCAACTTCCTTTTCAGGTCTAAAAAAAGGTTCATCCAGAGTTCTTGAGACGATTAACCAAAACACACCAGCAGTACGACCAAAATCCTTGAAAAAACTGAAAGTTCTCTATGACTCGTCCAACATATCATCTAACAATTCTAATACAAGTAATGATGATGTAAAAAGTGATAACGAAAAATCATCGAGTTCGGAGAAAGAATCGGAAAATAAGGAAAATAAGAGCCAATCGAACCCTGACAGGTTGTCAACGCTAAGTCCATTCGACGAACAAGAAGAATGGGCTAAAATACAAGAAATAATGGCTTCTTTCGGTACTGGTATAGTTCGAGAAAGTGTTTTTGTAGCAGAATTAGAGAAGGAGTTCCAAAGTAGGCTGATGACTTTGAGTTATTCCCAAAACAGTCTGAATTCAGAAACACCCAACAATATTGAAAGCTGGTTACAGAGTTTGGGTGTTGGAGATTACGCTGGACTTTTCAGGAAGAATGGGTTTGATGACATACATTTCTTGGTAGGTACCTTGCCCGATTTTTACTGTTGGGTGAAAAATTAAGAGTGCTGTGCCTCTAGTGACGGTGGGACAGAGTGACAAAGCCTACATGGAACACAACCGGTTCTCCTAACTCGCAAAAGCTCTAAGCTTCTGAGAGGACTCTAGGAGACTCGGTATAGAAAAAAATAAACATATTAGGTATAGTAAAAAGAAATCCTTTATTTTTCCAATAGATGGCTTTAGTTATCCGTTGTATAAGTCCGATTAGGTTCCACTAGATTGCGTTAGAAAGATGAGATTTCGTACCACAAAAACTTTTTTGACAGTTTTGTGATTAGTTGACTCAGTTTAGTTCGATCGCGCGCCAAATATGAGAGAAGAAGAGAGAGAAAATTCGTTAAATTTTTATTAGGTTCGTCGATTCCGTTCCGGTAATTTCGATGTCACAGATGCACTACGCACTGGAAGGCCAATTGTTGAGAATGTCGTTTCGATTGCCCAAGGACTAAAAATTGCACAAAGTCGTTTGGAACCATTTGAAGCGGTCAGCTTTGTCCAATAGGAGAGGAATGGTGTTTCATCAGGACAACGCCAGGCCACACACACCGATACTGACTTGCCAGAAGTTCCAGGTGTTTGGTTGAGAGGTTGTTATCCATCCACCTCATAGTCCGGACTTGGCACCAACTGATAACCATATGTTCTTGAGCATGGCGAACAATTTTGTTGGTAAAATATTCGCTTGTGAAAACGAATTTTTTGCTAATAGGGACGAAGGCTTCTTCATAGAAGCCTCTCGTATGAGAGGCATAATGATATTACCTTCAAAATGGCAAAAATTTATCGAACAAAATGGCCCATATTTGACCTGAATCGGATCATTCTATGGTAATAAAAGCCTTGTTTTCATGCGAAAATAATGGATTTCTTTTCACTACACCTTATAAATGATATCTTCATACACATTGAGTGTTATCAAACTGTACCACGTTACGCTACTTGTCTTTCTTGCGTTATTGTCTTAATCTATTTTTAGAATGGCGTTCTGGAGGAATCTGATTTAACAGAAATGGGACTATTAAACGAGCATGAACGTCGTGTAATACTTAACGCAGTATCCCAATTACCAACGAAAATTCATGAAATATCACTAAACAACAACAATAGCGAACAGAACAGTGTAAACCAATGGTTGAAAGATATTTTCTTAGAACAGTATTCCGAAACTTTTGCCAAACATTTATACCATGATATGGAGCGGATAAAAAGGATTTGGGATGTAGAGCTCAGTGCTGTTTTGGATATAGACAAAGTAGGACATAGAAAAAGGATTTTAGCTAGTGTTAGCAATGGTGAACATATTGTCACTGGACCAAAACTAGATGAGATTAATCCGGAACTGAATTCTACACCGGTAAGTTTTTTACAGTTGGCAACGACCGGTCATTATCAAGGGTGAAACTATAGGCAATTCCAGTTATTTGAAAAATACAGAATAAGGCTCTAACGGAGAGCGAACGTAAACTAATAAGAACATCAGACTGGCAGAAATCTAGGTCAGGAGATGATTACAGGGTAAAGTGTTGTCATTGAAGGTGAGTAGCGATATACCAGTTTAGCTCTTTTTGGAGCTCATTACTGTCGTACTGTCATCGAAGGTAAGTAGTGATCAATCGGTTTGGCTCTTTTTTGAGCTAATCCGTATTGCACAACTGAATATCGATGGCAACCAAATAAAACCAGAGACTATTTGGACAGAAGTCAGTAGTAGAATTTATGTTGTATGCAGGGATGCGACACCCGTCATTCAACCACCTAAGCTTTTTCCCAAATGGTAACTGTTTTTTTCCCATCGTCCAAATACACACCATTGTGTGTATTTGGACGATGGGAAAAAAACAGTTACCATTTGGGAAAAAGCTTAGGTGGTTGAATGACGGGTGTCGCATCCCTGCATACAACATAAATTCTACTACTGACTTCTGTCCAAATAGTCTCTGGTTTTATTTGGTTGCCATCGATATTCAGTTGTGCAATACGGATTAGCTCAAAAAAGAGCCAAACCGATTGATCACTACTTACCTTCAACAGTCATTACTGTTGCACATCGTAACTCATGTAGGTCTCTCATTTTCGAGGTCTTCCTGGGCTTCGTTTTCCCAGTGGTGATTTATCTCTAGGATCTTCATATGTTAGAATAGGTCTTATAGCTCTTTCGTAAATACGTTTTTTTGTGTCAATTCTCAAATATCTGTTGTGGATTATGGTATAATTGAGCTATGATTTCCACATGTGTTCTTACTTCTGGTTCTGTCACCATAACTAAAGATTTCTAGGCCCAAGTAATCGAACTTCATCACATGTTGTATGGTGCTTCCATTCACAATTTGCATCTGAGAACTGTTTTGGATGTGGCTTGGATGTAGATATTATCGTCCCAACGGATTGAGCAACTGTGTTGAATACATGTAAAAGCCTCTTCAAGTCATCATTACTTTCTGCCACGATAACTGTATCATCCGCATAGGATATAACCTTTTTTTCCCGTCTTATAACCTTTCTAGCTACATACTATTTTTATTATTTTATCCATGATAATATTGAATAGCAAAGCACGATAATATCCTCTATTGTTTTGATGAAGTTGCTCGATATTTGTCTGTTGTAGAGGAGATGGAGATGGTGGCTCAAAAAGTACTCTATTTTTACCCTCACGGTATCAATGTTTACTCTTGACCTAGAATTCTGCCAGTCCGATATTCTATTCCTAGAATCCTTGACTATCACAACGTGGATATTCAGAACTGGTTTATCCAGAACGCTGCTTCTTATGGTATCTAGTTCTGGATAGTAGGATGATATATTAAAATCTAAATATCTTAAAAAACTGGAAATGCCTTTTTGATATATATACGAATTAAAATCGCTGATCATCATAGCGACTGTTTCCAGAAATCCGAAAGCGACCAATCTTCAACAGACGTCAAGACAAATTCAGTACATTCCTTCGAAAGTAACACAGGCACAATACGTCACAGGAGGAAGAAGTCTCGGCCTGCTCCTCCACCTCCTACGACGCTGGATAGAAAAAAATTTGGGGAATCATCTGAAGCCAAGAAGGCTGGTGAATTGGTCGTAGGTGGGGGTAATTCCATCAAGAGCCAGTGGAAGCACCAGCCTATGCTACTTATAACTGGGGTTGTTAAGTATGCAGCTAATGTAAGTAGAAATTTTGAGGATGTAATGGTGTTGTGCTTTATTTTCGGTTATTTGTCCGATAATAATCATATTAGTTTGAAGATAGGTTCATTTGCCCACAAATGTTTATTATTTGTTGAAGAGATTCGCATTTTTTTAAACTGAATACTTTAACGAGATTATTATTATTATTATCTTGCTTCTGCATATCCCTTTTTTTCCAGTACTTAGGATCAACCTCAATTCGAGACTTCAGGGGAACAGAATCCACGAAGAAATCGCTAGAAAAATTGCGAAAATCTTCAGACCATCCTTCACAAGAAATTATTTTGTCCATTTCATACAAAGGAATCAAATTCTTGAACCCACTGAATCAGGTACATCCTTCGAAATATCCTTTCAATTAAGTTTCAGCTCATTTTGTGATTTTAATGATTTCAGAATGTCATTTGCGAACACGAAATTCGCAACGTCAATTGTGCCTGTCAAGATACTGACGATAGGACTTATTTTGCTTACATAACAAAAGACGAGGAACAGTTCTACTGTCATGTTTTTCAATCTGCCAAAGTGGTGAGTTGATTGAGTTAGGTTTCTCAATTTTTAGAATCATTGGGATTTTTTGGGAAACAGAATTGTACCATAAAATTTGGTTTTTCCGGCACATGTTATTCCTTGCTCGATTCCATCTCACCAATGATAAATGGTACTCTTTGACTTTCCAAATGATCTGGTCCATCTCATTTTTTTGAATTTTTGGATAACCCTTAAATTGGCACCATTTTTCGTTTACGTCATATATAAAAGTATTTTTTTTATTTATATTTAATTCCCCTCCTTTTGGCTTTATACCCTACTCTCGTCGAGAAATATCCGTTGAAAAACAAGATAAGAGTTTCGATTTCAGTCCTAGTTGAATTTTATGTGAATAAGGATATGATTTAGGAAAAAACTTCTAATTATAAAAACAAAAAAAAATGAATATGAATATGAATTTATGGAATTCATAGTTGGATTTTGTCCAATAACAAAATTATTAGCGGAAAAACAATCCAAAATGCCAACTGCGTTTTTTTTTAGTTCCGGTAGATATACTTCACTAGACAAAGGATTTAGCCCCACCTTATACACTGGCTAGGGCCCCAAATTCCACATAATAGGCTAGATGAAAGTATTGAAAAAACTGATTGCCTTAAATAATGGTCTCTGTTAAAATTATTATAAAAAAACACTGTTTAAATTCAAAATGGTGAAGGCAATCTGATTGCATTAATCAAGTAGACTCCCAAAAGGTGAAATAAATTCTCGAAAATTGTTATTTCAATTATGAATGATGATTTGCATATCCATTTCATAGAAGAGTAAGAAAGACCTTTATGACTTTACCTGTTGAGATTAATACCTCTGTGAAAATTACTAGAGTAACATTTCTTTCAATTAGTCTACGGTGTACTCAAATACATGTTAGTGAAATGAATGTACCAGTTTTAAGTTTATAAATTCAGTAAGTTTTTTGAACTTTAAGAGACTGATGAGGAAAAATGGTATTAAAATTCACGAAACATACGTATGGCCATGTTAATTTTGTTATTCTATTTATAAGACTTTCACTCAATTATATATTTTTGGATAATTCATTTTTCTCTCGGTTGGTTTCAATATTTCTCATCTTGAAATTGTATGTCCAGACAAAAAAGTATAAATCGAAAAAGATATATCAGATAGTGGAGGTTTTGGCATAATTTTGATATCATTTTGATATTCAATTGTTGTTCGTCATTTACTCTGGTTTAAGTTATAGTGAATTAGCATCCAGTATATTTTTTGTTGACTGTTAACGTTCACTAAACACACAATGAAAGATTGGAGGTATGGACGCCATGATACCTATGGCCATTTTCGCTCTAGATTCAAATTATACGAAAAAAGTCCCGTACTTTCTCTTACAACTTAAGTTAACTGTCGAATTAACTTTCGTTCAGGAAACAGTAGACGTATTCCTACATCACAAGAAGGGACCTCGTCATCTAGTCTATTATTACTCTCCTCATTGTTCTTAGAGACATCCCGTCCGACCAATATCTCCCTCCAATTATTCCCGAGTTCAAAGAGCCCGCCCGCCTTTTATCTTTGCCCGATGAAACGTACACCGAACTCTAGCCCCCAACCCTTGACGACATATTGCAGGACCAGACCATAGACATCATCCTCACCCTCGGACAGGCCTTTGAGCTGGCCTACCAAATGGCGCTGCGGGAACAAGTGACGTGCAAGACCAAAGCGAGTCGGGTGACCGCAGCAGACGTCCACAAATCGACGGTGAGTCCTGGATCGACGTCTTCAGCCTCCCGCGATCTCAAGGACCCCTCTTCGTCCAGCGTCAGGAGTAGCGATCTCAAGATGAACGGGCATCCTCTCAGGATGAAACCGCTGACTCTGTCCATTGCTGCCGATGGGGTCCTGATGGACGTGGGACGCCAGCAGGGAAGCGATGAATAGGAAGGTTTCTTTTGAGGGAGAGGTATTGTTTATTGCTACTCGAAGAGAGTTCAGTATTGGGTGTACAGCTTTGCTGTAGCGCGGAGGTGATCAAGAAGGAATACCATCACGTGGCTGCTGAATTCAAAACGGAATAAGAGATATTTTTTCTTACAAATCAACGATTCTTATGAGGTTTTCACATAATTTCCTTAAACAATAATCTACATGGAAGAATGTAAATATTTTCAATTTGAGAATGAAAAATAATAACAAAATTCGGTAACTCTTCCCTTTTCACGAAAAAAAATTATGATATTCACTTTGTACAAAGCACTAAAATAATTTTGATATATTCGTGAAAAACAACCTAATAAAAATCATTACAAAAGAGGTAAAACTATAATTTCGTGAAAGTAGTCGTATAGTGCTGACCTCTACTTATTTGCTTCGAAAAAATAAAGGAAGATGAAATGAATGTATAACTTCGTACACCGTACAAAGTTTGGACATCGCAAAAGCGCCAGAGGAGAAATGAACGGCTACCAAAGTTTGACTGATACGCGAAAAACCACGTGGTGGTAATCCCTCTCAAGACAGTTTGGCAACGCCGCATCCGACAAATTAATTATTTACTGTCCAGTTTGAACAATTCAGAATTTGATTGTGGAAAAAACGACGGCAGTAAAGTTGTACACCTAATTCATTTTTCTAACAAAGTTTGTTTGTTCGGATAGCTCTCCTATCATTTGTAACCTATAATTCTTGTTGAACAGTTTGAAGTTCAAACCTGTAGGTGGAATGGCATTTTATATGCATTTGAAAAGTTTTTTACTCGAGTTATCTTTTATCTTTGAACATTTCAACATCAACGATGACAATAATGATGAATGCAGAAATTTATTGAATTGAACAATCAACTCGCATCATTTCCCCAAATATCATAGGGTTGATTGCAGCCAAATCTACAGTATACACTATGACAACCACAATATTTCGATAGTCTTATTAGTACTGTAAGTAAACCACTCGTGATTACTTTAGAGCAACATCAAAATATATACTAAATAAATGCTAAATATATGCTAAATAAATTTTATTATTATTATTGTTATACATAAATATTTTGGTACGGATATTGAGATACTCAGATAAAACGAGTAACCAATTTCAAGGAAATACTTCTGAGTAATTTTTCCTATTTGTATCAATACTTTTTTGAACATACGAACAAAATTAAAAGGTAACAACAATTCGATTCTAATATTATGACAACTTTAAATTTGTACAGCACAAAGCGTTCTCACAAAATGATAATAAGAGAAACAAACTGAGGATTTTAAAATCTATCTAATAATAATAAAATGAATTATTTTTTTATTCCACCTAGAGGTTTCAGCCTTGGTTTCAACTATATCCTTTATGGAAAGAAATTTAGCAGAATTTTATTAGAACATTAGATCTATTCGCCAAAAAATTGTGAACTGAGCGAAAGCCATAATTATAATTTTTTTTAATTTGCAAGATCGTGGTCATTATGGACAAAATAGTGGAATATGCGCTTTCTGTTACTACTATTTTTGTAAACACTGCCTTTTTGATTTATATTATATCTATGAAACCTATTCTTCATTCCATGTGTAGGCATAGTGCAAATAAGGAGAAGGATGTATAAAAACAATTTGTTTTCGTTCAAAGAGTTGTTATATATCCTTTCCCTCATAATATTTTAACGGATTAACTTCTGAAAAAAGTGATATGTTATTGAAATTATTATTGAGAGTATCGGGCAGGTCCTGATAGGATTAATTAAGATTCACTGCCAAAATTTGTGGGAATCTAGTGTTTGACTTTTCAAATTTTATTCAATTAGTCATAAAAGAAAATCAGCAAAACACAAATCCCAGAACTATGTTCAAAACCGTCTACATCAATGCCTAATATCACTCAACTCATTCTACATGCCCAATTGAATACAGTCAAATATTATATAGAAGAACTAACACCAAATGATTGCTGTGCTTTGGATATTGAAAACATTATTTATGTTAGAATTGAAAATTATTGTATTGAAAAAATACATTAATGGAAAAAGTCATAGAATCTTCATTTGCGAAAAATTATCAATAATCAATGTTTTTTGTAATTTGTATACAAACTTTTTTATTCTTTGCTAGTTGATGCTCAATTGAAATTACTTGTTAGGTATCTATATTTATAAGCAATATTCTGTTGAACACAATAAAAACCAATAATAATAATAATAATATTGATTGCACTTATATCAGTTAACTCTATTTATGGGTAATTTCTAGTTCTTCTTCCACTTTTGTATCGGTATACATTTTTATATTTCAATGGTATGGATTCTTACTAATATATATATCGGCATTCGATGTAAATACTCAAACATATTATATATGCATATTAATATATGAAGATATTATATAAAAGCTTTAAATTATCAGAGATTATCTAGTCAGAAAATCATTCACCTATCAAACATCCGATTATATAGTTCATCATATCTTGTAATGAGTGATTTTTGGAACATTTATTATCATTCCATATTCGTCGAAATTTGTATTTTTTCAAGGGATGATTTCATTTATTCTTATTATTGTTATATTGTTCACATTATCATGTAGATGTAATCATTAAATGAAATATTCGCTGGAAGTTTGTACTTTATTTATATCCTCTTCATCTTTATTCACCACTGGAAAATATTATGGATGGTGAGATGGACACCAAATAAATTTTCATAAAATTTTATTCTATCTATTTACGAGAGTTTTTTTTTTAATTATGTGTTAATATGTCATTTAAATTGATAGAATAATTATGAAAAGTTGTCAATTTTGTTTCCAAAACCATTCAAATGAAGAACAAATTAATAGTAGAAGGGATGGGGTGGAAAGCTCTACATTTTTTAGTTTTCAACCTTCGAACTATCAAGGAAAAATTTCCTCAAAATACTTGGATTTAGGATTGGGATCTTACCTGTTACTACAGAAAACATCAGTTCAAGCATTTTTCTAGGAGAAATATGATTAGTAGGTACCAAAAATGACATGTAAGACTTTGTTCATTTTAAGAGACAATAGGCATTGATAAAAGAACTGTGGATTTAATTTAAATCCACACAAAAATTCAATTCAATTTTACAGCATCGCTTTTGTTATCGTAGGTCAAATTGTCAAACATGAGTTTTGTATCGCGAATGTACCTAATAAGGTACATTCGCGATCCAAAACTCATGTAAGATCCTTTGATATTTTATCCATTGCAAAAATCGCAGTTGACATTATCGCTCCTCGTGAGTATAGAGCACAATCGAGCCAACTAAGGGCCTAAATTTTCGAAATCATTGATCGAGTATCTTAAATAATCAATTTCTGGCTCTTTCTTGGCAGCATTTTCAATAGGAAATTTTAATTTTATTTCAGTAGATATCTATATCTATTGTAGCATTATTTGAGAAATATTTCAGCTTCTCGCAGAAGTATTACCTAATAGGGATTCCAGCACATAAAATTACAATTTTTGTGTCGGTCCAGTTACTGATGTAACTTGATCCTTCCATCATAGAAAATTCTGGTTGAATTGAATGAAATAATTCTAGAAAAGTCATCGTCCAGCTATTCGAAAGATCGATCGTATAGCAAATGCCTCTTAGAGGAACTGGAGAATGAGAAGGAGATTTATTACTTTCAGTTCAAGGAACATAAATCAGTAGAAATTGATTCTCCTCCTAATATCCTTGGATATTTTCCTGTTCTACGTAAATTCTATGTATCATGGAAATAATCAACAAAAGACAAATATAGTGGGTTACTTTAGTCGAAGATATTTATAATTCTTGGAAATAATTGAAATATGTAATGATGAAATGCACTTATTTAATTTCATGGATTGTCAAATGGAAAATGATCCATAAATTAAATGTTATTTTGGTGAATGAATAGGTATCATATATTATTATATGAATCGAATGAAGATGATTGTGTAACCACCTTTTGATAATGATTTCTTCAATTCTTGAATGATGAAGAAAATATTGAGATGAGCTGATGAGCAACTTTCAAACTTTTCAAACTCAATATCTGATGTGTTTAGGTCAATGAATTATTGGCGACTTCATGTAGTTTAAGCTAACAGTGCTTAACAAAATAGAGAAATAGTTTTGAACCATTGGTTTCCTACATGGGGTGTCAATCAATCAAATTCAAACAAATGAATAATACAAGCAAAATCTGAAATATTTGCAAAATGAATATCTCGTTCTTCAAATTTTATTTTTTTATTCGTACCTTATATGAAATCTTTCTGGGACTTTATTATACCTTCTTGTGGCCTCATGATTCACACCCAGTTCAGCAGCTGTTATTCGGTGAAAATAAGTCAAAAATTTTCCGGTATTTCTTGTAGTGAAACCATGGTACTCAGTACTCACTGTTCCTAATAAATTATTCTTGATGTCATGGAAATATAGGTATAGGTAAGTATGTCCTAAGATGTAAGTGTGAGCATTTTTCATGTTGGAAGTGACTCCTACAACTATATCTGCTCCTCAGCTTGTAGGTGATAAGTATCTCATTATTTCTGCTCAATAAAGATCTTATCTGATTCATTTCCCTCCACCTCAGAATAATAGTCTATATGTAGTCAATGAAACCCTGGATATATCAACATGCATGTATTATTCTAATCATGATCATGAAGGTTGCCACTGTCAATTTCGCAATTAGCTCTACCGTTGGCAGCGTTAACTTTGGCTGAAAAAAAAGAATTTCAGGGTAGTGTTGTTCTTGGGTTAGTATCAAAAGTTGGGTTTTCTCTACGTTCATCTTGAGTTTATTAACCTGAAACCTGCCTTAAGTATATATTTTGACTCTTTTTGAATCCCCTCTTCGTTCAACAAACAATATCGTACTATCTGATAGCACATTTTATGGTAGGTCGCAGAAACATTGTCGATCCTAATACAGACCCCTGCGGAGCACCATTTTCTACGTATCTACACTATTTAGTATTTACCATACCTCAACTTCTTTGATTTACCCCACAATAAATCTTTTCAAGAATTCCTTTTCGAAGCTTTTCCTTGAAGTTGATGCCATTTGCAAGAGTCTAGAATTGCATTTGATGGCAGGTGGTAGAAACAATATCGGTCCCAATACAGATCCCGGCGGAACACCACATTCTACTTATCTCCACCATTTACCTTATCGTAACTTCTTCGATTTGCCTCACATTAAATCTTCTCGTGAATTCATTCTCGAAGCTTGTCCTCGAAGTTGATGTCATTTGCAAGAGCCTAGAATTGCCTCATCACGCCAAATTTCCATATCATAAAAAATGAAGTCGACTCCACGTAGCCCCTAACCCGATTTCTGAATGAACCCGTCATGATGGCAAAGTCGACGATCTATCTCAATTGCCACTCATTGCGAGATCATTATTGTTATGAAATCATAACGGAATCGAGTTATCTCAAGTCCCATCCAAATCCTCTTACTTATGAAATTATCCACCCCCTTTCAATCATCGACAAAGTCGCAATTACACAGGGACAACATGCTGCGAGCGGGCCACACAGCATCCGAACAAATATTAATCGAATCTGAGAACAATAATCTCGCATCACCGGACACACAAATTGTTTCGTAAACTGATTACGCGCGGCAACGTCGCTCTTATTTTCTGTCGCCATAATGTGCCCCATGATGGAAGCATGCGGGTCCTCTGGGGGCAATCTGAACATTGCTTCTGCGGGTTAAAACTCGCAGTGAAGAAAGATGGGATTTTTTTATTTTTTAAATCGAATTTTAAAATCCTGGGAAAATGATGTGCATAATGTTTGAGGGATGGATATAAATCAAGTCAAAGTAACAACAATTATTTATTATACCTACAAGCGAAAAAAAAAATAGATTTCAGCTCGAGGTTGTGGTGCCAACACCGAGAATTAAAATCATATATCAAATTATATAATCATATAATACACATTTTTTTTTCTGTAACGACAAAAACGACGATCTAATATTGAGAAATCATATCATTACGATATATTGAAGTCATCCGAAGCTAAGGAAACCTTTTAAGTGAACAGTGATATCTATCAACTTAATTCTAATATTCGATTCAAAAATTTCAAGCTTCGTGCAAATCACAATCACAGCATGGTTTTCAAAGCGAGAAATCCACTACCACTGCCATGATAAACGTCATAGAAACATATAAAAATAATGAAGAACTAGAAATGTCCTGTTTAGACCTCAGTAAGGCTTTCGATTGTGTAAACCAAAAAATCCTACTGGATAAGCTTCAATACTATGGAATCAGAAGAAAAATTCACGAGATATTGACATCAACAGAGGTCAAGTTGTGAAATGGAGTGGTGATATATCGGAGGATATGAAGATTCAGATGCGTGTTCCCCAGGGTTCGATTCTCAGGCCTTTGTTGTTCCTCTTATACATCAATATGTGGCCCATGAATTGTGTGGTCAAGCTGGTGATGCTGGCTTGATGAATGGATCTGGGAATCGCCAACAACTATAGAGGAAGACAGAGTCATCCGAGGAGACGCAGATAAGCGGTTCTCTCTGAATGAGCATAGTAAAACACAATTATTTTTGGCAAAATTCGATTTTATTATTTAACATAGTTACAAAATCGAGAATCAGCTGAGTGAACTGCACACGATGAACCGAATACAAAGCGAGAAAAAACACAGTCAGCTGGCAAGGTTATGGCATTAGTATTCTGGGATGCGCAAGGTATAATATTCATTGATTGAGTACCAATGTGAATGATTTACTTTCCAGTTTTGTTGAACCGATAATAACTGTAATAGATCAAATGTGTCCTATGGTTGGAATACAACCTGAAAGAAGTATTGTTTCCAGATGGCTGAATGGGGAAATATTAAAACTAATGAGGGAAAGAGATACAAAATATCAACAAGCAGTTTTGACAGGGTCGGATCAAATATGGCAAGAATATAAGCAACTCAGAAATTTCACCACCTACAAAATACGAGAAGCTGAAAGGAGATATTATGTTGGGGTTATACATACAGAGAACAGTTGGAATATATGGAAGAAGCTCAAACACTTATTACCTGGTAAAGATAGAGAATGTTTACATAGAATTAAATTCAAAAATCAACTAATTGAAAATGAATCCGAAATAGCCGATGAATTCAATGATTTCTTTATCGATAGTTTAAAAAATATAGTAATGAATATCAAGAAGTATAACAATTATGACAGATATCTATCTAATATTGAAAAATATGAAAACTTTACAAATTTCAAATTGCTCGGTATGAAAGAGTTGAAGCACATTATGATGTCTCTCAAAAACACATAAGGATAAGATGATGGTATAAATACAATTTGTTGCTAGGGATGTGTTTCAAGCAGTGGGAAATAGGTTGCTGGATGTCGTCAATACGTCATTGGAAAGTGGAATTTTTCCGGAGAAGTGGAAAACATCGACGGTGATACCAATAAAAAAGGTCAATGGGACGTTTGTTTGTGAAGAAATTCGGGGAATACATACGGTGCCAGTGTTAGAGAAGGTGCTTGAAATTGCGGTGAAACAACAACTCGTAGAATACGATCGAAATGAAATTCTCACTAAAAACCAATCAGGTTGTCGAGTGGCTCATTCTTGTGAAACTACATTGTTGAATAGTTGTGACAAGTGACTGGGGCATATTGACAGTGGTAAGATGATATTGGTAGTGTTTTTGGACTTTCAAAGAGCATTTGAGACAATTGATAGGAAATTACTGTTACTTAAAATAAAAAAACTAGGGTTATCTGGGAAAGTTTTTCAATGGTTTGAGTCATATTTGACAGGAAGGACGCAAAAAGTAAAATTCGGAAATTTTGTGTCATCAATTGGGAAAAATGAATTTGGGGTACCTCAGGGTACAAATTTGGGAACAATTTTATTTCTATTGTATATAAATGATGTAGTGAAATATGTATGGAATTGTAAGATAACTCTGTTTGCGGATGATACTATGATATATGTTTCTGGATATGATGTTGAAATTTTGTTCAAATTAGTTAACGAGGATTTGGATAGGTTGTTCATTTGGCTTTGCGACAATAACTTGAAAGTCAATAAAAGAAAATCGAAGTATATGTTAATAGGTAGTGAATATAGAACACGTAGTACCGACATAAGTAATTTCAGAATTAATATTGATAAAGATGAAATAGAGAGGGTTACTAAAATGAAATACTTAGGATTGATTTTAGACTAGAATTTAAAGTTTCAGTTTCACGTGGATTATATCGCAAATAAAATGTCGCAAAAAGGTTGGTTTCATATCTAGAATGAGGGGTAATATTGATATGAATACGTCACTGATGTTGTTTAGATCATTGGTACTTCCTCATGTGGATTATTGCTCGTCAGTTATGTTTAATTTAAATAAAGGTAGCATAGATAGGTTACAAAAAGTACAAAATAGAGGTATGAGAATTATTTTGAAATGTAATAAAAGAACTCCCATAAGAAATATGTTAAATTGTTTGAAATTGATGAGTGTCAATCAATATTCAAAGCAAGGAATGAAATGTTACCTGAATATTTGAGTGAAAACCTAAAATTTGCTAATGAGATACATAATTATAATACACGACGTCGAGATGATTTTTACATAGAAAAAGTAAATGCTACATTAATGAATAAATCCACATTTAGCAGGGGATTAGTTATCTTCAATAAACTACCTGAAAAGATCAAATATTGTAAGAATTGTAGAATTGTAGAGAATTCAAAAAATGTTTAATGAGTTATATTTATGAAGAATTTAATTAAGTTAGTGGATTACATGTATTGTTTTCAATAGCCGAGTGCTAATAAAGTTTATTATTATTATTATTATTGATTACCTCCAAAAGGGCCAGACCATCAACAGCGATTATTTTATAACGTTATTGAATCGTTTGAAGGATGAAATCGTTAAAAACGGCCTCATAAATAAATGTTTTAAATCAATGAAAACAATAGCATTAATTTGACTTCGAATGGCTTATGCATCCACCGCATTCGCCAGATCTGGCTCCCAAGAGACTTTTTCCTGTTCTCGGACCTCAAAAGAATGCTCGCTGGAAAGAAATATAGCGACAATGAAGAAGTTATCGCCGAAACTGATGCCTATTTTGAATCAAAAGACAAATCGTACTGCAAAAATGGTATCGAAAATTTGGAAGATCGCTATAATCGCTGTATCGCCCTCGAAGGCAACTATGTTGAATAATGAAATCAAATTGTGCCAAAAAAATGTGTTTTACTATGGTAAACGGGGACAGAAAAAAAATAAAAGAACAATATTAGAACAGAAAACTACATATTCTATTGAGTTTTGATATTTTAGAAAATTCAAGAGGAATGTCGAAAAATATCAGCAAATATTTTCAAGATCACAAAAACGATAGATTTGAGGTAGGTTTTTATATTAAAATAATTTCAAGCAAACCATGTGCCGAATTTCGACAGGATCACATAACCAAAAACTATGAGAAATTCCAGAAGTATATTGGAAAATAAATAATTAATAACCTTTTAAAGCTAAGTGCGAAATTATATGTTTATAGCGTAACCAGAACCGTAGAAATAACAAGAGAAAAAAATTGACCAATATTTCCATGACCACCAAACCGATAGTGTTGATATTGCAAGCGTTTATATACACAGAATAACAATAGATAGATTTGTGCGAACTTGAAAGCTGATCATATCATCAGAACCACAAAAATTTCAAGAAGAATAGCAAAAAAAACTGCGCGACAAATGCAAAAAGATCCACAGTTTGGACAGACTATTCAATTTTTTGAGTATTTTGAATTTTATTAGTTTTACAATCGTGAATCGACAGAAACAGTTAGACATACCATCCAAAGGGCATTGAATTCTAAAGATTTATAGTTATTCAAGAAATAATTAATTGTCATAGACAATGTTTAGCATTGTACTCGCAAAATATGACTGTTATTCACTATAGCGTTATTCATTCAAGAGAATAATAGCAGTATTAAAATATATATTGCATTTGTTATGGACTACGCAGCGAAGAAAACTAATCGATGGAAGCCCATCCAAACACCTCCTTTCAACCCTGAAACAAAATCAAATGTTATCTCCCATAAACAATTATTTTCGCAGATGTTCCAGCCATCATAAGAAGATCACAATCCCATTCAGCGAAAACTTATCCACGCAGTATTTTCTTCCCATATACCTCACCGACACCGTACAAAGACCGTGTAACCGTGCACGATGAGGTTATAATATTCTCGTTGGCATGTCGATAATGCACGTCACCTTGTGACCCAGCGATCCGTTAAACAGAAAACCGCACAACTAAAAAATAGTTCCAACCTAAAAGAGAAACATATCAATTAAGAACGCATCGCTAAATACGAAACCCCACGGCGAGCGCCAAACAAAGGGAGAACACACAAGGGCGCAACATCTCCATTTCAAAGATGGCCAGGTATTACAAGCTTCGTATAATAGCGCGTGCTCTTACGCAAGATAAAGGAGACGAGAAAAAGGTTAAAGTAACGAATATTCCACCGTTTTCTAGGTTTTATTGTTGTCACCATCACTAACAGTGTCGGCAGGTTTGGCAGTAATGGGGGTCTTCTTTAAGCCGTTTTTAAACCGAATTGTCTCCCTTGGGCTATCCATGGTTCTGAGACGCCGAATTGAATGCGGTGATTGTAAGCGAGACCTTTATGGGTATAAACATTTACCATTTGGACCACAGCGCGGCTTGTTTCTTTTTGGTATCTTTTTGCGGTCTGATAAATGTGTATCACTACATTGTAGAGCACTTTTGCCGCATTAAGTACCATTGTGGGATTTTAGCAAGACGCGGCTGAGGTGACCATCCAGAAAGCTTAAATGGTGTACAGGGTTTGACAAATAATTCTGTGTTGTGACCAAACTGAAGGACGCTACTTAGGAGGTTGTTCAGCTGTTGAAAGACTTGATTGCCAATGAGAAACTTGCTATAGTTACAATAATAGTTATTTGTTTTATTAGACAACGCGAAGTAGTCTAATCTACTTTGCATTCCGAGTTAAACAAATAATTTTTTCTTCGATTTTTTATAATCGTATATGTAGGATATTGTATTTGCAAATTATTACAATTCCCACAATCGTTTTATTTTTCCTGTAGTGATAAATTAAAACGAAATTTGATAGGAATCTCAATTGTTGGTTGCTATGGAAATGTATGTATATGTCCATGATAATTATAGTTTGACAACTTGTGAAATATCTTTTGGAAAAATATCGGATATATTTATATTATAGGCAGTGATAGCGGCTTAGAAGTACTTACTCCTCCAGAAATAAGGAAGGTGACAAAAATATTGATTGTCAGAAAATATTGAATGTTTTATTCGCATTGAGAATAATCACTCTACTGCCTAGGCAGGAAAATAATTCTTTGCTCTTCGAAATGTTCTCAAAATCAATATTTGTTGTCAATCAGAGAAACATATATTTATCTGACACTACTTTATTTTGTTCATTTGCGTTATGTACTCAACTCAATTCAAATTTCATCACGTAATGCATTTTTTCGGAGAAGAATTCATTCATGATTTCATGGGATTCTTTCGGCAACAAATTCAAGATATTTTCAGCAGTTGTAGTGTCCAGCATATCTGAACATCATCATTATCACTGTCCATTTTAAATAATTTCGAAGGATATGAAGATATTGAAATTGAACCGACTTTTATTTAATGGATTCATTACTTGATGGAAATTCATATTGATTCGGTAAAAATAAATATAAGCACTTTTCAATTTCCACAGATTTTTGTGGGAATTTAAAAATGCATATCTGACTTTTGTCTCAACGATAAAAAAATCGATTGTTGAGAGAGTATAATGAGCCTCTTGTACGAATGTCATACATTATTTCCTCTAAATCACTGGATTTTAATTGAAATTAATGGAATATTTCCATAAATATCGTTTATTGATTTATTTTAACATTGAAAAATGTGGGTTGGCAGAACAATTTTCTGTATCACAAATTTGACAGATAATAGACATATTCGTGACAGGAGATTTGCGACTACCTACATATAATAATAAAATATAACCAAGAAATCTATGTGAATCTGAGATATTCTCGCACGTGTTCGTTCTACAAGATGTAATAGAATTAGCGGATTGGGAATTAGAGAAATAATATTATGTGTATAGTCTTTCCAAAGTCACTTGGAGGAAGCCAGAATATTTCGATTAGACAAAGGTTGTCCAAGTTTCCAGAAATTAATTTGGGACCAGTGAATTTATTGCCCAACAATATTTTCAAATAAACCCTGGTATTTAGCGGATCGCGGTATCCACTTCAAAGGGACATCTTCCGCCAAGCGTTTTTATGGACTAGTTCAAGTGACTTTGGATATACTATCCTCGTACTAAAAGCACATTACCGAAATTTAACATTTGTCGTCCGGATAGCATCTTAAGTCTGAAAATGAACATGAAATATATTTGAAACAAAGAAATCCCCGAATTGTTGATATCCAATTGTTGGTAGTAGAACATAGAAAGTATGAAAGCTGTTCAAAATTATATAATTTACGTTGAATAACACTGTGAATTTTTCACAATGTCCCACTCCTTTCTTTCGAAAAAATATCTTCAAATAGAAATCATAAACTAAATTTAATCTACTTTTGTTTAGAACCATAAGGAACACAATTTCTCGACTTTCAAGCAGCAATAATTTTATATACGGCGTCGATTTTAGCAAACATAAAGTAGGGTGCTATACCGATCTCTTTTTTCTCATAACCGAATTCGGCAACACTAATCCGCCTGTCGCAGTGACAACTACATCGAATCACCCGCGATATCACAATCAACGGGCGACGTTCACTTTTTTATCCGTCCATTATACGGGGTGGCCCAAATCAATTCATTCCAGAATGATTCGCGTTGATTCTCGTTCGTAGTAATTTGCCCGGCTTAACTAGATCCAAGAGCGATCTTATAATAAATCTGACACAAGCTGAGACCGACGGTCACAATGTTAATATTTACGACACGTGACCGCCACGTGATCGTGTGCGAACTCTGCTTTGGCAACGTCTCCATTTAGCGATTCGGAATATTCGTCAATCAAGGGGTCTGAGTGTGCAATTTGGCGCCCAGCTAGTGGGTTTTGAGAGATCAAAGCATATTTGGATTCGCACTCGAAGAGAAGAGGACATTTATGACAGCAAAAGGGGCATAATTGCGTTCTTCTTCCGGGGGTATTTTCTGTTTGTAGCAACCTCAGTGCGGAAACTGGCGAACGAACGTTATATAGGATGTGAGTAAGGGTAGGTACATCGCTTTTTGACAGCTTGTCATCGAACAGATCGCTTGGTTATTTTAACATGTCTGTTTTATGTTTTAGTTTTAGATTCACTGATGACGAATCCGTCATCATATTCAATTCTGTCCAACGTAAGCACGATAACTGTAGATTGGAATACCTAAATCGAAAACTGGAAATTTTTAGGTTTTAGGTGTATAACTTTGCTTCCGCCGTTTTACAGTGAATTGCTGTAGCGGTAAGTGGTAGTTGAAATAAATATATCGTAGATGTCTGACAATAAGCTTAGGTATTTGTAAACATAACGCCATCGGAATATTTGTCGATTTTTGTCTGCATCATAAAGATTAAACATGTCTGCATACAAGACAAATTCTCGTCATTTGCGGAAGGTTTCAATTTTCTGCTTTACTATGAAGAAATTTGGGGCTGAGGCTCATCGAATGCTCTCAGATGCCTATGGTGCGGCCGCTATTAGTGAAAGAACGTGCCGAGAGTGGTTTCAACTCTTCAAGAACGGTGATTTTGAAATCGAAGACCAGCATGGAGGTGGAAGAGAGAAGGTTTTCGAAGATGCAGAATTGGAGGCATTACTTGATGAAGACTAGTGTCAGAAGCAACAAGAATTGGTAGGGAGTGACGCAACAAACCATTTCAAAACGCCTGAAAGTCATGGGAATGATTCAGAAATGAGGAAATTGGGTGACGTTGAAGCCTAGAGATGTTGAACGGTGTTTGTTTGCGGGCCGAAGGCTGGGAGAAAGTAGTGGCTAGCGATGGATAATATAGTTTTTTACAATAAAATCTCAAGCAAAGTTGTTCGCCTATGTAAGATCAATGTATTGTCGCTTAAATATACAGGGTGTTTCCTAAACATGCGGCAAAAATTCAGGGGGTTGTTCCTTGGACTATTCTAAGAATATTTTGTCCTTTGATGATTTTCGAAAAACCTATTTGTTTCGAAGATATAGGGGAAACAAAATTTCAGATAATAACATTTTATTATGAAAAATTACATGAAAATTCAACTCAACCTACAAAAACTGTTGAAAATGACCACCTCTAGCCAGCATACAAGCATCCAATCTTCTCCTCATTGACTGCCGAACCCTTTCAAAAACACCAGGATCATTTCTTATTAAGTTACACCCAGCAATGATCCGATTTCGCAAGTCTTGCACATTTTCTACTGGAGTGGTATAAACTAATGATTTTAGATGGCCCCATAGGAAATATTCTAAGGGGTTTAGTAATTGGAATGTTGTTAAACAAATTTAAAAATAAATTGTACCTACTTAGTAAACACAGTGCGGTACGCATTTTTATTTAAACTATTATTAATTTTAAAAATATGAAAAATGTTGTTCGCCCTGTATCTTCGAAACAAAGAGGTTTTTCAAAAATCATCCAAGGACAAAACATGCTTAAAATAGTCCAAGGAACAACCCCCTGAATTTTTGCCGCATGTTTAGGAAACACCCTGTATATTTTTGATTGTTTCAAATATGACATAGTAAAAAGCCACATCTACTTTCTGATAATAACATTTTAAGTTTTACATTTTAAGAAAAACTGATGAATAATATGAACTGTTCGATCTGTAATTACCTTGGAAAACTTAAAAAAGTCGAATTTGCACCTTTAATATCTACTGAAACCAGATGCAAACCAAAATTATTCAATTAATACTAATCTATCAATTTCTACAGATTTCTGACGACGAAATCTACCGATGACATTCTAATTGGATTGTCAGCATTGGTTCAACCTCTCCCTAAACAAAATCCTGGTTGCGCCATTGTAGAATACTTTTTCTTTAGACTAATTATTTTCTATATTACAGTAGGTATCGTAATGAGTTCATTACTGTTCTGAAAACGGTACTGTAATGTAATGAACTGATTACAGTATCCTTTTCAGTTATATTTTTCGTTTTGTGGTTGTCTACACTGACTACAATTTTTAACACAAGTAAATATTCAATATAATATAATTCGGATATAGTGAATTGATTTGCAACATTATTTTCAACTTCTCTTAATTCCAGTGGTTTTAAATCGATTTCTTCATACATAAATGAAGAATTCGATGCGTAATTGTAAATTATTTGAAAATTCGAAACATACGATTAAAATTCAAATTTCGTAATCTGTCAATTTTCGTAACAGTCACACCAACTGCCAAGATACAATACAAAAGTCACTGGGATTCAATAATTTGAATTTTTCATTGAATTTCGACAATATTTCACAAAACTTGACTGAAATAGAGAAAATATCGTGTAATACTCCTTGTAGAAGCCAATTCCAACACTCATGCGTTCGTGTTGGAATAGGAGCTCATTCTGCAACTTGTTTTAGACTATTGAAGGAGAACGTGTTGTTATAGTACTTCAATCCTTCCATAAAAAAAAAACTTCTTGATTACCATGGTTTCCATTGTTAGCAATAATTCACACAACCAAACGTCACAAGTGTCAATGTCATTTTCCCCGATATTCAGTGAATAATGAGCAGTGCGCTCACCCCGGCGAGAAAAATCTCCTGACGCATAATGAGGGGTGTTAAAAAACGGAATTTCTCGAATGGCTGCACGTCAATGAACACCCACGTGGCCTTCCGATCGACACGTGCTAAACGACAGTAACAATTCCTTTTATGTCGCCGTCGGGACGCTGCAAAGGGCGACCGATTGGACGCGGACGCGTGTTTCTAGTCGAAGAACGCCTGGTATTTTTTTATTTACACGAAATTGGCAATAAATCGGGTGAAATTGGTGGAGCGGTGCGTGCTGCGGCTTAAGGTTGGTAATTGTGGTTATTTTCATTCAACACATAGGACGGAAAGCCGAACACAGGCTTTCCCGCTCATTTGGCAACGTTTATATTTCATGAGAATTCCTTTTTCCTTTTGAAAAACGAACATCTCCAACCTCCGGAATAGATCATCTGAAGCAATCGGAAAATACAAACCATCCAAAAATGTAGGGCTGTTCAAGATAAAAAGGAGCAGCATTAAATATTCTTTATGGCTACAATACAATGAGATTGATCGTAACAAGAGAAAACCGTAATTTTGAGGTTTATTTTGAATTTCAAGACTTCAAAGTTTCCACAATGGAAATTTCGTGTATTCCACATAATTTTCTGTTAACTGAGTAAAAAAGAGTTCAATTCCTAACGGGTGAAAGATTTATTTTATTGTTGACCTGCATATTGATTGATATCGCATCCAACATCTGTTTACGGTTTTCAATTCTGAACTGCCAACCCTTGTTCTATACTTCTATATCAATAAATCAACAGCAGTGTGCTTAGAACTTCACGTCTTGAATTGATATTCAAGCTACTTGACTTGACTTGACTTGAAATCAAGTCAAGTTCAAGTCATGTATTAGTTTTTCAATGTTCAGTCGAGTACTTGATGAATAAATACTTGACTTGACATTGAAAAACTACTACTTGACTTGAATTTGAGTTGATTTCAAGTCAAGTCAAGCCAAGTCAAGTAGCTCGACTATCAAGTCAAGCCGTGAATCCCTATTGCAAGGTTCCTTCTCGTTTCAATATTTTTTTATTGATGATGCACACACTACAATAAAACTGCTAAAAACCAAGTAGCTTGATATTGATGTCCAGTCAAGTCAAGTATTTATTTATCAAATACTTGAATAATCAAGCACATTCTATCAAGCTACTTGATTTATAGTAGTTTCATTGTATAGTATGCACATCAATAAAAAAATAATGTTATGAAAAGGAATCTTGCAAAAATCACTTTTATTGATGAAACTTATTGTATACAAGAACCAATAATATCAACTATATTTTGAAATGAAAACCCAGATAAAATCACCAAAAAATATAACAATATATAAAAAAAATAGTTTCTTAATATTGATTAACCTCCAAGCAATATTAGATCACATTCTTTTCCATCCAGGATCTAGACACATGAGGAATCTTATGGATTTTTCGCCTAATCCATTGAGGGTTTTTGTAACAACCAAAGCTGCTCTGAAAAATTATCTTTCAAGAGGAGCTGAAGATGCTGGCGTTGATAAAAAAATCTTTGGCCATCTAAGCCAAGTTTGGAAAATTTCACGATGACCCAAAAGTGTTTTAGTTGTGACCATTTTCACTATTTTTGTAGTGAATTTGAACAATTTAAATGCGTTTTTGAAGCATGTATCGTTTCATTGTCAAAATATGACAGCTGTCCAGATAGCGGGTTAATTAAAATGAAAAACCTTATTGGTAAACTCTTGGTAAGATGTTTTTTATTTTTATGTCATTGTTGTCAGTTATTTCATCTAGAATTTGAATGAAGAGTTCTTACACGCTCTTCCCGAAATTCGGTATAAACATTGGAGTACTTAATTTACATATACAAACTAAATTTCAACCTAGTTCTGTCACATTTAGATTTGAATTCAATTCAATCGATTCCAAAATACAATTACATACGATTCTCATCATGACATTTGAAAAACATTACCAATTTAATTTTATATGCAACAGACACACTTTGAAAACGATATTGTGAACGGAGGGTAAATTGGATCCCCCATCCTTTACACAAAGAATTCTCTCATAATGACAAAACGACTTTCCATTTCAATGGCCTTCATTGATATTCCCCACAGCGTTTTATAGCATCTTTAGCTTCTCACCGAAGCTCATCGAAATAGCGCCTATCATTTTTGTAAATGTCAGTCCAACCCCAGCACTATTAACACCCCCTCACGTGACAGATATGATGAATTGAACATCGAGAAATATCAAAGAACTTCCTGAGGGGTGAACAACTTCAAGAGATGGAATTAACTGCCATGGATACGACAAAACTGCAACAAAAGTTGGTAGAGTATATTGATAGGGTAGGCGACTAAATTCGCTAGCAAGGGTATTTAGGAATTTATGACATTGTGATTATAAAGATCATATTCGGAATTAACTCACCTTATAAAATTACAGTAAGTGATTTACTTCCATTGAAAGACAATATTCCCAAAAAATCGACCACTACAGGTTGGAGGGTAATAAAAAGAAGGATTTGCTCAAAAGGAAATAATAAAAATAAAAAAAGTTAAAGCATTTGGACTTACTGAAAGGTAGAAGTTGAAGCATATCCTTCAATTCGGATTAATGATTACCTTTTTTCTTGCACGGAAAACCATCTGCTCAAAAGTATATGGATTCATACGTAAATCACATATTGAAATTTGGAAATCAACTAGGAATTTATGGCTTGGATTGATATTTAAGCTACTTGGCTCTAGCTCAAGCTCAAGCAGCTTGAGCTTGACTTGAAATCATCTCAAGTTCAAGTCATTTAGTAGTTTTTCAATGTAAAATCAAGTACTTAATAAATAAATACTCGACTTGACATTGAAAAACTACCACTTGACTCGAACTTGAGTTGATTTCAATTCAAGCTAAAGCTACTGCTTGAGTTTGAGCCAAGTAGCTTAAATATCAAGCCAAGTCATGAATCCCTAAAATCAACTGCTGTTGAGAGTTTTGTACAGCAGAAGTACAGTTCCATTCCTGTCAAACAATTTAGGTTATGGTTTCATTTTCCTAATTATCTATTTGAGCACGGATTAGTAAAAGTTGAAAATGAGTTCAAGTGAAATTGAATACTGCAATATTGAAACCCTTTTCATTTTGGGCAGCTCATTTCCTCTCTGTTTCATCACCTGGATCTGAGAAGGGTATCATCAACCATGGCTCCAAACCATATCCATCATCTCCTATTAGTACTGCGTTGGATTTGTATGCGTCACCTCTCTAACATGAGAATTTTTCCAAATTCTGGCGTTTTAAACGGATCCCGGCCATCTGACATCAACACTTGTGAACATTGATTTAATTCACTTGTCGTTTGGGCTTAACGCTTCAAGAACGTTGATTTTGACTACGAACATTGCGGTGGAAGAAAGGATGTTTTCGAAGAGGCAGAATTGGGGGCATTACTTGATCAATACTTGTGTCAAACGCAACAAGAATTGGCAGGATTATTGGGAGTGTCGCAACAAGCCATTTCAAAACGCCTGAAAGTCACGGGAATGATTCAGAAACAAGGAAATTGGGTGCCGTTCGAGTTGAAGCCGAGAGATGTTGGACGGCGTTTGTTTGCTTGAGAACAGCTGCTTTCAAGGCAAAAACGGAAAGGATTTCTTTATCGCATTGTGACTGGATACGAAAAATGGCTTCATTACGATGATCCCAAGCGCAGAAAATCTTGGGCATATCCCGGCCATACTTCAACGTCGACGGCCAAACCAAATATTCACAGTTCCAAGGTCATGCTTAGTATTTGGTGGGCCCAGCTCAGCGTAGTGTATTATGGGTTGTTAAAACCGACTGAAACAATCACAGGCCATCGTTATTGAAAGTAATTAATGCGTTTGAACTGAACTGAGCATTGAAAGACAAACGGCCACAATATAACGAGAGACATGATGAAGTGATTTTACAGCATGACAAAGCTCGACCCCATGTTGCGAAAGTGGACAAGACATACTTGGAAACGTTGAAATGGGAAGTCCTACCCCACCCGCCGTAATCTCCAGACGTTGCTCTTCCGGACTATCACTTGTTTCGATCAATGGCAGACGGCCTGGTTGACCAGCACTTCTGATATTATGAAGAAGTAAAAAATTGTATTGATTCGTGGATCGCTTCAAAAGATGATCAGTTTTTTCAACTCAGGATTCGTACGCTGCCCGAAAGATGGAAAAAAGTAGTGGCCAGCGATGGACAAAACTTTGAACGATAAATATATAACCAGGTTTTTACAATAAAGCCTCGATTTTCGGAAAAAATCGGCGAAGCAAAGTTGTACGCCTATGTATATAATTACATAATATGAACCCTTACTAAATAAATAGATCCTTTCCTTCAATCCCATAAGAACTACATATTACAATGTATCTAATTGCAGATTCAGCATTTCATCTTTATGAATAGCCCTTTGTTTCACTTGTTATTGAATTGTTATTCACCTAGGAATTTAGATAAGAAAATCTATAAAGGGGACTGAATCTGTGTACTCATTAAGAATTGATTGGTCATTCTTTAAGAATTGATTGTGTATCCATTAAGAAAAGATTGTCTCGCTTTGTATTCGAAATAAATCGTTTTGTTTTTAAAAACGAGGTTTTCCACCACAAAAACATAATTGGCGACGAGGATGGGATTGTGCCGTTCCTATTAAAGAAGAAAATTTGGTGACATTGATTGTGCCATTCTTTCCTGCCAGAAGAAGAAGTTCCTGCAGTGATCCAAGAATCCAACTCAATCAACATCGATCTTCCCAGGACGTCGGTTTCAACCGTTCAGCACAACCGGACAGAGAGTAGAAAACCACCCAGAAGCCCTGATCACCTGAGTAGCGCCCCGTGACGACTTCATAGAATACAATTTGGTGAGCAAAATCCTTTCCAATCCTTTCTTCCCAGTTTACTTATTCTGGACAAAAAGAGTCATTCTTTTTAATAGTTTTGTGTGTAAAACTGTATCATAGTTTTTCCTAGGTTTCTTTAAAAAACCGACATAAGAGTTTTCCCTAGGTTACTCATTTAAAAAACCGATTACTATATTTTACTTTATTGCATTAATAATTAATCAAGATTACGTCAGTAAAGCATTTTAAAGGTAAAAAAGAGCGTAAAGAAAATAAAAATATGGCTCAAGAAAGAATAGATTTAACATTGCCAGAAAAATTTGGAATGTTATTACCTAGATTTTCAGGAAAAGAAAATGAGTTGCATTCGTTCTTACGTAGCGCAGAACAATTTTTATTCATGTTTGCAAATGAAGCCCAAATAATTAAAGATTATTGTTTCGCAGTTGTAAAATCGAAACTTACTGATCGTGCATTAGCAGAGGTATCTACTTCTGATAGACCTAACAATTGGGACGTTCTTAAACGATTCTTAAATACGAAATTCGGAGATCAAATAAATTTAGATGTATTAATTCATCAATTGCAATTTTTAGCAAAGAAGCCACATGAAGACATGTTAAATTTCATTGATAAAATAATATCGTTGAAAATTCGAATTAATTATAGAATAGATTCAGATCCTATGCCTGATCCAGAGAAATTAATTTATAAATCGAATATTTTAAAAATATGTAAAACAGTATTGATATCGAATTCCCCAATGGAATTACGAACTTATTTGATTACTAACAATGCATTTAACTTTGATAATACCGTAAACGCTGTGAAAGATTATTTATGTAATATGGCTCAGTATGAATTATTAGACAGAAGTCGAAATAAAAATCCTATACATAAAAATGTATCGAGAAATAATTATTCCGATCATCGCAATAATACAAACAAATACAATCATTTTTCAAATAATAATTACCGAACGCAGCATTATGAAACGCAGCATAGATTCCCTTCGAGACCGATACAATTTACGCAACGTCAAGTAAATACTCATTATCCTACGCAACGTGAAACGTTTGGTGTTCCAAGTACGTCGAGAAATCAAAACGTTTTTAAACCGAATCCAAATCAAAGAATAACTACCCCACCTGAAAGAATGTCAGTACAGACACGAGTTTATCCACAAAAAAGACCTAATTATTCAACCCAATATCAAAATAATCCCCAGAGAAAATTCTATAATAATAATGATCGAAGCCCTGATTTTCTCGTAGAAGAATTAACTGATATCGATATAAATCCTAATAAGAGAAATTCTTTCTCACAACCTTCTACATCGAAAAATAATTTCTCAAATAAACGAAATTTTCAAGACCCTACTTTAGAAAACGAACTGACATAAATCATACGTTAGATGATACGAATCAAAATCCTATTGAAGTACCAGTAAACCTTAGTCATTTAAAAACTGAAAAAAAAGATTTATCACAAAAACAGAAACTGCGTATTGCAAGTAATTTTAGAAAATTAAATGAAAAAACTATTGACATTAATCATCCAAAACCGGAAATAAATAGTCAATTGTCGAAACCTATAGAAATAAATAATATTGAAAACGTAACTTTCAAATGCGATATAACTAATGATACGAATAATAATGAAACCAATGAAATTGAAAATAATGAAATCATGGAAGAAAAATTAGATAAACCCTCTGAATTATTAAATACTATTGAGCAAAAAGATGATGATTTTTTGATTCATAAATTGATAAAAGATGTAAATGATCATAATTATACCGATATTTCCAGTGATCCAAAACGAAAATACTTTACAATGAAAATAGATAAAGAATTTTCGAATAATAGAAATTCCCATAAATTTCCCCATGATATTTATCGAAAAAGCAAATTCAAACGTTCTCCCATACAATTTCAATCAAGTTACGTAGGTCACGAACCGTTCAATTACTCCTATTGTAATACAAATCCAACCTATATCAAAGCCCCAATCACACGAAAACTTGATCCTGCATTCAAAAAGATAGATGCGAAAGAAATTGATTCTCATCGTATTCAAGACGATAAAAATAAACATATTTATCATAAAAAAATATTGAAACAACGAAAAAAATAAGTTTTAAATTTTATTTGCAGATTCAAAAATGGACCAAACAAATGGTATACTACTTACTCTAATAATGATAATCCTATGGACAAAAATAAGTATCATAATAAACGCACTCGAAATCATTCCCTTAGAAAATAATATATTACCCGTTTTATTAGGAAAAGCCTATGTTACGAATAAGAATCTACAATTGATTTATCACATTGATTTAAATAGGATAGAGGAAATAATTTTCAAATATCAAAAGGAAATTGAAAACCTGAAAGACCAAAAATTAGGTTTTGCTCAGACAGCAAATTATAAATATTTACAACATTCAAATGATATAAACTTTAAAGCCCTTGAAGAGATTCTTAATAAGAGTATTAAAACTAAAAGAGGATTAGTTAATCTTGGTGGTAAAATTTCAAAAATATTATTCGGAACGTTAGATTCAGACGATGAAGAATTATATCGAAACTATTTTAATAGCATACAGAAAAATGAGAAAACGCTCATGAAAAATCAGAAGCAAATAGCTACTGTTGTAAACGATCTGAAAAATAAGTATATCACTAAATTCAAAAATATGAATGAAAATCTGAAACTATTACAAATTGTTCCAGAGTTACGTGAGGTAGAGCAAATGCATCTCATGACATTTGAAATTAAAGATATTAAAAATACCCTTGATGAAATTCAAACAGCAATAAGTTTTGCAAGATTACACCTTTTACACGAATCTATTTTACCTTATGCTAAATTTGTCGAATTAATCAAGAATGTCACAATAATACCTGTTCATCACCTTAAAGATTATTATCAATTATGTCATACTAAGATTATTTTTCAAAACAAAATATTACTCTTTTTGATTTCAATTCCCACTGTTTATCAGAAAGGCTATGATCTATACAAGTTTTACTTCCTACCTCAGAATAATTTAACCATTTCCCATACCAATCCCTATATGCTCTCTCAAGAAGAATTATTGGAATGGTCAACTTCAACAAATAATTGTCATCCCGTGGAAGAAGATTTCTTATGTGATCAAGAATCATTAAATAAACCCCCAGAATGTCTCAGGAACATATTGAAAAATCATACAGAAAATTGTCCTAGAATTAAAACTACTTCACATTCAGACATCAGATTGTTAGAAGATGGAAGTATTCTATCGATAGACAACGTGAAAGTTCAAGAGAAATGCCCTCAACAAATTAAATATTATTTTACTCCTTCGATGGCACTCCTCCATTCGAAATGTGAAATAAGCAACCTACAGAAAGAGATTTTCCCTCTAACCACCATAAATGAAGAAAAATACATTATTCTACCCAAGCAGACCCATTTTATGAAGAATAATTCCAAAGAAGAAAATATCGAGAATGAAGATATTCCAGACATCGTCTTAGAAGACTTAGACCAGTGGAATCTTCAACCCATAGGAATAACTTTTACATTTATTTTAATAATATTTATAATAATAATTATTATTGCTTTTGCTTTTAGATATTTCAAAAGAAATGTATTTTTAAAAGCTACACCTCAGCCAGGTGATACCTTTTTCCAAGAAGGGGAGGAATTACATAATATGAACCCTTACTAAATAAATAGATCCTTTCCTTCAATCCCATAAGAACTACATATTACAATGTATCTAATTGCAGATTCAGCATTTCATCTTTATGAATAGCCCTTTGTTTCACTTGTTATTGAATTGTTATTCACCTAGGAATTTAGATAAGAAAATCTATAAAGGGGACTGAATCTGTGTACTCATTAAGAATTGATTGGTCATTCTTTAAGAATTGATTGTGTATCCATTAAGAAAAGATTGTCTCGCTTTGTATTCGAAATAAATCGTTTTGTTTTTAAAAACGAGGTTTTCCACCACAAAAACATAATTATATATTCGAGCCTCATCTACAGTACAAGAAATAAAATCTCTCACAGCTCCCGATTTACATAACATAGATATCACTACGATCGAAAATTTATAGGCTCTGAAAAGCCCCTCTGGTTTCAGAATAAATAAATGGCCTATGAAACTTGGGCGTAATATAAAACATGACACTCATTGTTCTCGACTCTTCTAGAGTTACATATCTTCGGTTATGATTTTATAATGACTAGGGGCGCTGAAACGATTTGCACTGTTATTTAAATTCATACAGTTTATAATCCCCTTGTACAAAACACAAAAGAACAATGAATATTCAACATGTTTCTTTGGAGGATCTGTTTATTTCTCATATCGTAACATGATTGATTTGTGACTATTTGATGAGTGTAATGAAGATTTGAGTTTCAATAGGGGAAATAATTTAATTTGCTCACAGTAATCGCTTAGTTTAGAAATCACATCATAAGAGTAGTTCAAATAGATATACTTTTGTATTTAGTTTCAGTTCATTACTTTTGAGTTTGAAGAGATATTCATCAATATGACAACCTACGATTTGAGCTGTAAAATATGCCGATAAAAGCTGTTAACGGAAATGAATTCTCCTGTTTTCTAAAATGGTTGAATTTTTTTTTTTTTTTAGTAATTTAAATTGATTGCTGACTCTGATAATTGCAACTAAGTGCGTAGCAGAAGTTATGTGAGCACAAGAATATATTAATGATGCATTATGACAACTATACTTCAAAAATAGTTCTTCTAACTGATGCAGAATAGCGAAAAAACTATTCAAATACATGGGCGTACAGCTTGTGACGTGTCGACCTTGAGTAAGCCGGTCACAAGGCTAAATTCGGCTCGCGACTACACTCAGTGAAGATGGGAGTGAGTTCTTCAAAATTAGATGGAAGGTAATTATGGGCGCCAGGTAGAGATATGCCTGTCTTAAGAATAAATTGCGTACTCCTCTACCAGAGTAGCAGTAAAACAAATCACTCAAGTCAAACGTTTAATAAAATTAAAAGTTATGCAGTGGTTGATAATAAAAAAAATAAAAAAAAAAGGAATTCTCAAAATTACCAAGAGCCAGAAGGGCTTCTCAAAAAACTTTACCTAATACTAACAATTGCCAGAAGGGCTTCCTATAAACTATAATCAACAACAAATGCCAGAAGGGCTTTCTATAACCTATAATACCTAACCTAATCCTGACAACAGAATCCTTAATCAGCCTACACTCGGCTCAGGTTAAACCTAAAACTTCAATACCAAACCTAAACGTACACAGAGTTCAACAAACTCCAAATATACCAGATAATAAACAAGACAAATAACCAAGTAAACAAGAAGATTGACCTAAACCACAAATCCAGAAGGAATATACAAATACAGTGGTTGTAATAACTGGCTGGTATAAAATAGCAGGTTGAATAAAGTAATAATAAATTCCAGTCACAAATCCTGAAGGGATACACAAGTATTATAGCTGTTAAAATAAATGGCCAGTTAGTGAAGTGCACCTCACCGCAAACTGTTTACAATTTCGACAGTATATAACAAGCATGAAACAACCTTTGTTCAATATATTTCAATATAACTATCAATGGATAGAAAATTAATAATATAACCGTAAACTCTTATTCAAATATCTGATTAACTATCAGTACACTAAATCGTTACTTTCAAAAACTAAATCTCAGTACAATACTCATTAAAGCCAGTGCAAGCACCGGTTACCTGATACAAAGTCAATATTGAAGGTTGACATCAAATCTAACGGTGAGATCTCTATACGTAGAATGTACCATCTACTCGAGCTGCACCATATGCCAGAAATATACTATGTACCACCATATACCAGAAAATAATACCATAAACTCCAACCGCACTATATACCAGACTCCAGAACTCCTGAACGTAATCAGTCACTAGGACTCTTCAAATTCAACCAGACACCAGGATTCTCAATAATATCCAGGCACTAGGATTCCAAATCCAACCAGGCACTAGGATTCCCAAAATACCCAGGCACTAGGATTCCAAACAGTAACCAGGCCGTTACCAGGCACTAGGATTGTCAATCCAACCAGGCACTAGGACCCTAATAAAAGACAATAAGATATTGTTCACAAAATGAAACGGAATTTATACCTCTCAGTTGTTGTTCGAGGGATAATGATCTTCTTGATATTATTCTTCCTGTAAGTTCAACAGTTATTCGAACTAATCGGCGGGAAGCGAATCCTAATAAAACAGAAATTTCAGACAACAGCTCAAGATATAGAAATGATATCATACCTCTCAGATCTTCAGAGTAAAATTCAATACCAGAGATGGGCCTTGTGGAAGAAAATTCTTATAATCACGTATAAAACGTATTTCCCAGAAATATTCACAATACCATAAACCATACAGGGAATTATCCAAATTGAAGAAATAATCGCCTATAATAAGGATGATTCTAGATCATATATTCTTCAAATTCGGTCAATTTTCCTCCAAAAAACCTTTTCTCAAAATTCTCACAAATCGCCGATAACCTCTATATCTGACAATCCATAACCACAGAATCTACCAGTTGTCAAACAAAACTTCCGACACAGAAGAAAACAAACAAGAAATCCAGAAACTATAAACTATTTCCCAACGGTAATGATATTCGACCTCACTTATCCGGAAATAACTGTTCCATAACAAATTCAAATTTAAATCAACACGGAATATTCCGAGTTGAATCAACAATCAAACTCCAGAGGGCGCAGTAACAACCGAAATCTCAAATGGTGTAAAATATAACCGTTACAAATCCCCCCTTACTTTAAAAAAAATTTTACCAGAAGGGTCAAATTTTTTTCTGCCAGCAACTTCAAAAAGCCAAATACGGTAAACCAAATAACGACAATACTTCAATGAATCCTAAAGAAAACGACACCAGCAAAAACTCCAATACCGACACAACCAAAACCAGAATTGTCACACTTCAATTAACTTCAAAAGTCCAATCTCAGCAAATTGAAACGGAGATGGATAATATAGCATGTTGCTATCGTGGATCTGACGATACAAAAGATATTCAGCATATGTCAGCCACTAGATGGGGGTAGTGACCACCCTAGTAAATTTATGCTCAAGGCAAGGGTTAACCATCCTTTAACCCAAGCAAAAACAAAACAACAGCCAAAATTAGTCCGACAAGTGTTCATCAGTCAGTTGATCCGGTGGATGGGCTTTTAAGTCCTTTATATGCCAAACTCCCTGGTATTTACCGTCCTCACTCTGCAGTTCATAAGTCCAAGGGGATACCCGCGCTGAAATCAAGAAAGGTCCAACATATTTCGGTGCCAGCTTAGCTGTAAAATATTTAGCGGCGTCTGAAAGCACCTGATTTCTTCTCCACACCAACTGGTTAACAGTGTATTGGACATCCCGACGTCGAAGGTTATAAATTCGACTATTGGCCTCGTACGCTTTCGCTAACTTAACTTTAACGTCACCATATATTCTCGCGAAAGCTTTTTCCCGTTCCTTAGTCAAGGCAGACCTGTCAAAACGAATCTGTTCAGGGCAGGTATTTTCACCCTTACACGAAACTTCCTTTCCAAAAACAATAAAATTTGGAGAGTATCCGGTGACTTCGTGCTTTGAGGAACGAATAGCTAACCCAACCTGGTTTAACTGTTTATCCCAACCTCTCTGATCTTCTGACAGGTAGGACCTCAACATGGTTTTTATAACCCTATTAATTCTTTCGACCGGATTAGCTTGAGGATGATATAGCGCGGTATACTGAATGGTGACATTATAAGATAGTAAAAAATTAACAAATTCTTTAGACCGGAACTGTACGCCATTATCGACAATGATGGAATTGGGACACCCAAAGACAGGAAAGACATGTGTATCCAATATTTTTACAATGGCTGACGCGGTAGCCGTACGCAGTGGGAAAAGAAGTGGGAACTTGCTGAAACAATCCACGACGACGAAAATATACTGGTTACCGGAGCGAGACCGAGGTAAAGGGCCAACCAAATCCGCAGACAGAAGCTCGAATGGTCGAGAAATTGAGACCTGTTTGGAGAGCATGAGGCCAGCAGGCTTCTCCTGGCTCGGTTTGATGGCATGGCAGGTTCTGCAGCAGCGAATAAACGAAGCCACGTCATATCGCATTTTTGGCCAGTAATACCGTTGTGCCAACTTACTATAAGTTTTGAAAACTCCTACATGCAGTAAAGACTCATGGACCTGCCTAATTAGAGATTTTCTTTGAGGACGAGGAACAACTTCTCTCCAGCAATCAGAATCGGAGGCTAGTTCGGGAATTCGAGGTGTTACATTCTTGAAAAGCTTACCCTGAATAATTTGCCAGGATGGAAACCGGTGAGGGGCATGAGTCACTTTTCCTAGAAGTTTGTCATACCACAAATCCGAGGAATGACTCTGAGGAGTATCAACAGTATCGATGATAGGTACGGACCTAGATAAAGTATCCGGTACGATGTTATCTTTACCTTTACGATGGATAATGGTATAATCATACTGTTGAAGTCTGATGGCCCACCGGGCTAATCTTCCAGAAGGTGAATTCAGTCGATCCAGCCAGAGCAAACTAGCGTGATCGGTGATAACCGAGAAATGTGACCCCTCAATATACGGTCGCAGTTTCTCAATCGCCCATAGAACGGCAAGGCATTCACGTTCCGTGGTGGTGTAATTGCGTTCTAACCGGGTTAAAGACCTAGAAAGATAGCATATCACCTTTTCTCCATCCTCTTGTTGCTGAGTCAAGACAGCACCAATCCCATAACCGGAAGCATCACACTGAATGGTGAACGACCTCGAAAAATCCGGACAAGATAAAACAGGGGCACTAATCAAACATTCCTTCAACCTAATCAAAGCCTCATCACATTGGGAACTCCATTTGAAGGACCGATTTTTCTTGAGTAGCTCCGTTAAGGGAGCAGTCAGATCCGCAAAGTTTGGTACGAATCTCCGGTACCATGAAGCCAAACCCAGTATACGTCGAACCTCCGAAACAGACGTGGGGACTGGTATGTTCAAAATAGCCTGAACCTTCGCCGGATCCATTCTTAGACCTCCTGAATCCACTACATAACCTAGATACAAGAGTTCCGGTCGACAAAAATGACACTTCTTCTTTGAAACAGTTAAGTTAGCCGCTTTGAGTCGTTTAAAGACTTCCTTTAATACCTCTACATGTTTTTCGAAGGTATCAGAAATGATGATTATGTCATCTAAATAGACAAAAACATATGGTTCAAGATCCGGACCAAGAACTCTATCGACCAAACGCTGGAAGGTAGCCGGACTATTAGACAGTCCCATAGGCAGACGGAGGAACTGAAACAAACCTCTATTGGGTACTGTGAACGCAGTTAAAGGTCGAGAGGATGCTTCTAAAGGGACCTGAAAATATGCCGACTTTATGTCCATAGAGGACAAGAACTTGGCGTTGCGGAGCCGATCCAAGGTAGAATTAATAATGGGGAGAGGATACGCATCTTTTTCAGTTACGGCATTCAATTTCCTGTAATCAACACAGAATCGGTACGAGCCATCCTTCTTTTTAACAAGAAGAATCGGTGATGACCAGGGGCTGGTCGAAGGTTCAACAATGCCCTGCTCCAGTAAGTTGTCTAACTCTGCATCAATATGACCTTGCATTACCGGACTCACAGGATAATACCTCTGCTTAATTGGACGACACGAGGTTTTTATCTCATGTTCCACCAGATTAGTACATCCTAACTCGTCACCCATGTTCTGAAAAGCTTCCTGCACAACCTCATTCAAAATCCTAGATTGCTCAGGGGTAAGGTGTTCCTCTGATGCAATCGCATCCACAGAGACACCAGCATCACGTTGAAATACCCATTTCCCACAACGAAGATCCGGTACGACACCAAACTTCCTCCAAAAATCAATGCCTAGGATTAAAGAATGCGGCAACTCAGGAACTACTAAGGCTGAAATCATCTTAACTTTATTTTCAAGCTTAATCGGTAAATCCACCGAACCGATACTCGAACAACTTTGTCCATTAGCGACTCTACAAGAAACAACATTATCGACATTAATACTAAGATTCAATTTCTTCAACATTGCCCATCCAGGACCTCCAATAATCGTGCATGAAGCACCAGAATCCAAAAGACCTAACAAATTAATATCAAAAACAGAAACCGACAAATATGGACGTTCATCATTTTGCGCATGCGCCAACACATAATCCAACAGAGCTTTTTGGTGCAAAGGTAAACGATCACGGGCAGAGAAATGAGGGAAGGCACACATACTGCCATTAGAGGTCTTCCCCCTCAGTTTTCCGACGGCTTACACTTAGGACAGGTCCGAACAGTGGAACCTGGACGACCACACTTGAAGCAGTACTTATTTTTGGTCATCTTACAATCCTTAGCAGCATGACCAGGTTGCTTACAGTTCCAGCAAGTCAATATTGCACTTACCTCAGCCGAAGAAGTACTCACATCAACAGAAGAGGCAGAAGGTTGTTCTGCATATACGTATGCTAGATCAGGTTCCATCAAAGAGCTCCTATTTCGTGGAGGAGGTACAAAGGATTCGATGGATTCCTTGCGAGCCTCGAGTTGTCTTCCGATATCCAACAGTTGCGAAATCGAGGTTATGTTAGTCAAACCTAACTGACTCTGGTAAAAGGGTGAGATATTACGAAGAAGGATTCTCAGTCGAGCTTCCTCATTGACTGGTACAGTAAGACGTTTGAACATAGTGTCCATCATTGCCAGATACAAACCGATGCTTTCATCAGGGCCTTGTGTTCTGCGTTTTATCTCATCGAAGAGTTTCTCATTATAATTGGGAGGAAGAAACTGTTTTCTCAATTCGTCAACTAACTGAGACCACGTTGACAAGGTGGATCGGACAGATCGAAACCAGATAAGAGCCTTACCCACAAATAGATCGCTAGCAGACAAGAACAACTGCTCCTCTGTAACGTTCCGGGAAATACATAATTCCTCAACATTTTCAAGGAAAGAACTCAGGGAACATTTAGAATTATCTCCACTAAATTTGGTAATATTCCATTTTGCTACTGATACTGAAGGTATCTTACATTGAGGAGCCGAAGCTGTAGCAGTGGTCCGGTGAACTATATCACTAACTGTGACTTCATCAGATTCAGATTCCGACGACGAATCAGATATACCAGCTGTATCCATCAGCATGCTCAACTCCAAAGGTGACTGAGTTTGCATCGATAATCTTCTATATTTTCTTGCTCGCGACCCTAGTTCCGCCTGTAATCCAACTATTTTCGCTAAATAACCTGACCGGAGAACCTGTTCATCCTCTGAGAGCGCTTGAGATCTTTCAGCTCGTTTGAACAAATGTACCAAGCGGGTAGACGTCTTCAAAAAAGATGGGCTTTTCTCATCACCCGAAAAATCTAATAATTCTCTCTGAAATAACGAAATCGAGTTTTCTATCACTTTCGAGTCATCTTCGAACCGAAATGGATATGGTGGACATTTGGTTTTAATTCCCGACTTTTCTAACCTCAAATAACCTCTAAGACTCTTTCTCATCTCAACAACCGTATTCACGTTACCTACACCTCTAATAGCCAATTCATAACCTAATTCATCTTTATCAAGACGATTCACGTCCATTCGACCCTCCATACTTAACAAAATACCGAAAGCACAATTTTACCTAACCTCAAAAATACAAAATATTGGCAGCGCCAATAATTACAACGTAAATCGACAAAGCAAAAATTAAAAACAAGTTAGACTTGAAAACTAACGAAATACGAAAGATATCAGTAATAACAACAAACCGATCAACCACTGCAAGTCAGATAGAATAGACTTTTAGGCCCCACGTTGGGCGCCAATTTGTGACGTGTCGACCTTGAGTAAGCCGGTCACAAGGCTAAATTCGGCTCGCGACTACACTCAGTGAAGATGGGAGTGAGTTCTTCAAAATTAGATGGAAGGTAATTATGGGCGCCAGGTAGAGATATGCCTGTCTTAAGAATAAATTGCGTACTCCTCTACCAGAGTAGCAGTAAAACAAATCACTCAAGTCAAACGTTTAATAAAATTAAAAGTTATGCAGTGGTTGATAATAAAAAAAATAAAAAAAAAAGGAATTCTCAAAATTACCAAGAGCCAGAAGGGCTTCTCAAAAAACTTTACCTAATACTAACAATTGCCAGAAGGGCTTCCTATAAACTATAATCAACAACAAATGCCAGAAGGGCTTTCTATAACCTATAATACCTAACCTAATCCTGACAACAGAATCCTTAATCAGCCTACACTCGGCTCAGGTTAAACCTAAAACTTCAATACCAAACCTAAACGTACACAGAGTTCAACAAACTCCAAATATACCAGATAATAAACAAGACAAATAACCAAGTAAACAAGAAGATTGACCTAAACCACAAATCCAGAAGGAATATACAAATACAGTGGTTGTAATAACTGGCTGGTATAAAATAGCAGGTTGAATAAAGTAATAATAAATTCCAGTCACAAATCCTGAAGGGATACACAAGTATTATAGCTGTTAAAATAAATGGCCAGTTAGTGAAGTGCACCTCACCGCAAACTGTTTACAATTTCGACAGTATATAACAAGCATGAAACAACCTTTGTTCAATATATTTCAATATAACTATCAATGGATAGAAAATTAATAATATAACCGTAAACTCTTATTCAAATATCTGATTAACTATCAGTACACTAAATCGTTACTTTCAAAAACTAAATCTCAGTACAATACTCATTAAAGCCAGTGCAAGCACCGGTTACCTGATACAAAGTCAATATTGAAGGTTGACATCAAATCTAACGGTGAGATCTCTATACGTAGAATGTACCATCTACTCGAGCTGCACCATATGCCAGAAATATACTATGTACCACCATATACCAGAAAATAATACCATAAACTCCAACCGCACTATATACCAGACTCCAGAACTCCTGAACGTAATCAGTCACTAGGACTCTTCAAATTCAACCAGACACCAGGATTCTCAATAATATCCAGGCACTAGGATTCCAAATCCAACCAGGCACTAGGATTCCCAAAATACCCAGGCACTAGGATTCCAAACAGTAACCAGGCCGTTACCAGGCACTAGGATTGTCAATCCAACCAGGCACTAGGACCCTAATAAAAGACAATAAGATATTGTTCACAAAATGAAACGGAATTTATACCTCTCAGTTGTTGTTCGAGGGATAATGATCTTCTTGATATTATTCTTCCTGTAAGTTCAACAGTTATTCGAACTAATCGGCGGGAAGCGAATCCTAATAAAACAGAAATTTCAGACAACAGCTCAAGATATAGAAATGATATCATACCTCTCAGATCTTCAGAGTAAAATTCAATACCAGAGATGGGCCTTGTGGAAGAAAATTCTTATAATCACGTATAAAACGTATTTCCCAGAAATATTCACAATACCATAAACCATACAGGGAATTATCCAAATTGAAGAAATAATCGCCTATAATAAGGATGATTCTAGATCATATATTCTTCAAATTCGGTCAATTTTCCTCCAAAAAACCTTTTCTCAAAATTCTCACAAATCGCCGATAACCTCTATATCTGACAATCCATAACCACAGAATCTACCAGTTGTCAAACAAAACTTCCGACACAGAAGAAAACAAACAAGAAATCCAGAAACTATAAACTATTTCCCAACGGTAATGATATTCGACCTCACTTATCCGGAAATAACTGTTCCATAACAAATTCAAATTTAAATCAACACGGAATATTCCGAGTTGAATCAACAATCAAACTCCAGAGGGCGCAGTAACAACCGAAATCTCAAATGGTGTAAAATATAACCGTTACAAGCTTTGCTTTCGCCGTTTTTTCCGAAAATCGAGGCTTCATTTTAAAAAACTGGTTATACATTAATGATTCAAAATATTGTTTGTCGCTGGCCACTATTCTCTCTCATCTTTCGGGCAGCGTACGAATCCCGCGTTGAAAAAACTAGTCATTTTTTGAAGCGATTCACGAATCGATCGAATTTTTTCTTCATCATAAGACCGGAAGTGCTGGTCAGCCAGGTCGTGTGCCATTAATCGAAACAAGTGGTAGTCGGAGGAAGCAACGTCTGGAGAATACGGCGGGTAGTGTAGAACTTCCCATTTCAACGTTTCCAAGTATGTCTTGATCACTTTCGCAACATGAGGTCGAGTATTGTCATGCTGTAAAATCACTTCATCTTATATATCGTTATATTGCGGCCGTTTGTCTTTCAATGCTCGACTCAAAAGCATTAATTGCTTTCGATAACGTTCGGCTGTGATTGTTTCAGTCGGTTTTAACAACTCATAACACACAACGCCGAGCTGGTGCCACCAAATACTGAGCATGGCCTCGGAACCGTGAATATTCGGTTTGGCCGTCGACTTGGAAGCATGGCCGGCATATTTCCATGATATTCTGCACTTGGGATTATCGTAATGAACTCATTTTTCATCTCCAGTAATAATGCGATTCATAAATATCTTTCGTCTTTGCCTTTCAAGCTGCTGTTAACAAGCTAACAAACGCCGTTCAACATCTCTCGGTTTCAACTCGCACGACACCCAATTTCCTCGTTTTTTCTGAATCAATCCCATGACTTTCAGGCGTTTAGAAATGGTTTGTTGTATCAATACTAATGATCCTGTCTTGTTGCCTTTGACACAAGTCTTGAATCTTGATTAAGCAATGCCTCCAATCTTCGAAAACCTTCCCTCTTCCACCGCCACGCTGGTCTTCGACCTCAAAATAACCGTTCTTGAAGTGTTGAAACCACTCTGGGTAACGTTCTTTTACTAATAGTGGCCTCAACATAAGTATTTGAGAGAATTTGATGAGTCTTAGCCGCAGATTTCTTCATATCAACACAGAAATTTAAAACCTCTTGCAAATAACGAGAATTTGGCTCGTAAGTTGACATATTCAATCGAGAATAACTTAATGATGCAGACAAAAATCGACTTATATTTCGATGACGTTATTTTCACGAATACCTAAGCTTATTGTATGACATCTACGATCTATTTATTTCGACTACCACTTACCGCTACAGCCATCTATTGCAAAAGTCCGAGAGCAAAGTTGTACACCTATATATTCCCTGGCTCAAAAGTTATGATAATATTATATTTGCAGCTTTTTGAGAACCAGCCAGATTTTTCTGATCGGCTTTTCTTATTAAGGGAATAATTATCTACAAAAAACAATACTAACATATCATATACATATTACCAAAAATAACATAGAGATTTTAGGAACGAGGACTGAGGAAGCAATGGAAGCATAGTGCCGCACCTATTGACGAAGTTCTTTTCTAAAAATAGCATAAAATATTCTTTGATGGTATGTACCTATGTCTACCGAAAGCCGAATCACTTTGTATATTTACTAGTAAAATTTACTATGCATTTATTTCAAGCTTGAAACCTCAATTCACGAACTGCATTCTCGTTGCAGTCTGGTATGGTAAGCAGTTTTTCTTTGAAAAGTTCTCAAATAAGGAAAAACCCCCATTGTACATTGAAACTGAGGCAGACCTACTCATTAGCAATTTTCTAGTTATGGAAAGATCCCTCTTAAATAGAAAGGGGTATTCATGAATTGAATACGTTTTCTACATAAAAGAGGTACTCAGTGCCCCATTGCAACTCCTGACAGAATTACTTAATTAACTTGACATTTTTTCTTCCATAGAAGTTTTCCAGGGAACTCAATTAGTTACGTATTCATTTCTATACAGGAAGCCCCTAATTCACTATATAGCGTAATATAAACGAGACTTGAATTTAGTCTGTAAAAAATCCCATTATGAAGAAAGAACCAGCAAAAAAATTACTTTTCACATGGCCGATTTTTACGACATTCATTAGTAACTAACCTTAAGGGAGGAGAGGACATTTTAGAACATTTGATTAAATTGTTGGGTCTCGACTCTGATGTGAGTTTCATTTTGAAGGCAAAAGCAGGGTGTTTTCATATAACAGCCCGACCTTTCTAGCTACGCTTCACGATTAGAATAGATGCTGGGATGGAGATATCAGAAATCTGTGATGATGACACATTGATACATAGGGATTCATCAAGCCAAGTAGCTTGATATTTTAACCAACTACTTGACTTGAAAATCAAGCTCGTGAAAAATTATATACTTGAGCTTGGCTTGATTAGATTTTAAATATTTATTGCTTGACTTGATATCAAGCAACTTGATATTACTTGTGCTTGATATGCATGCGTCCACGGCATATATTTATGCAATCTCGTGCGCGCTTAGACTAAATGAAGGGATTCCTTGAGCGCCGAGAGACTGAAGCATTCGCCAGTGTGACTTTATTAGTAGTTTTTTCCCATTTCTATGAAATCTATTGGTAGATATTGGTAGTTTCAGAAATATCTTTCCAAACTTGGCCAAAATGGCCAAGGATTTTTTATCAACGTCAGCATCTTCAGCTTCTGTTGAAATATAATTTTCCAGAGCTGCTCTTACAGTTACAAAAACCCTCAATAGGTAAGTTGACAAATCTATAAGATGCCTCATGTGTCTTAGATCGTGGATGGAAAATTATGAATCGAACATGGAGGTTTCTCAATATTAAGAAACTTTATTTTTTTATTGTGATTTATAGTGATTTAATTCATGTTTTTATTCCAAAAAAGTTGATATTACCGGTTCTTCTATACAATAAGTTTAATAAATAATAGTGTTTTTCGCAAGGTTTCTTCTCATTTCATCATGTTTTCATTGATACGACACTACACAATAAAACTGCTAAAAATCAAGTAGTTTGATATGATTCAAGTACTTGACAAATAAATACTTGACTTGACTTGAGATTGAAAAACAACTACTTGACTCAAAATCAGAGTGTATAATGTACCTATAGTCTAACCAAAATTAAATAAACATAAGAACATCCATGATTGTTTCGTTCTTCACTTGATGGAAATTCATCTTAATATATTGAAAAGTGAAACACTTTATTTCTGCTTGAATTTATTGATTACACAATAATTGTTCCGTAAAATTAAATTTCAACTTCTTGTGAGTATGGTAACAGTTACCATACTCACCTGATAAGATCAGTATTATATAATAGCACCGTTGGCTGCAATATCGGTGTTCAAGTGACATCTCATCGATAATTATTCTGTAACTATTAGATATCAGTCAGAAAAAAACTACAGTACTTTATGACTTTATAAGAATTATTATTTAACTCTTATTATTAATAAATCTAGAGACGTCTAAGAATATAGCTAATGATGTTTACAATAGTGAAGAAAAAATCGTTGTCACTATACATTTAAACTGAAGATGCATTATTATGAGAGACAGTCAACCCCATCAAAATCACATAGAATTATAAGTTATCTTTCATTTCTTCAACACCAACATCGAAATTTCCAACCCCTTACAGATTAATACGCAACTGTCATATCTGTTACAGATGATAGGGCGCAAACAATGGCCACCAAGTGCATAGATCTAAAGCCGCGCGTGCTCCACAATCATAATTGCGATTCTGTGATATCTCCTGATCTGCAGAACTGCGAACTTCCGGTATGTACACGTGGCACCCCTCAGTGTTTCCGGGGTGAGCATGGGAGACATATTGTTGGAGAACGGCAGTTTACATGCTGTGTTTTATGATGTGTCATGCGATATGACAACAGATCTGAACTGGCATTATTTTGGAGGAGATTTGATACATGGCACTGGACTGCATAAGCCGATTTTCTAGGGATATTTGGTATTCTGTTTACGCTGTAGGTCAAGAGTCATTGTGATGGAACCTGGAATTAATCTGTCCTGTATTTTCACAGGGATTTTTAGTGAGAATTGTACGATGAATAGTGATGTAACTAGGTAACCATGGGCCTTGTATAAACTTGTTTGGTTTCATCAGGAGGAACAAAACGAAAGCACTGACGTGAAGCCAGGAGCTCTTGCAATTCATATTATTCATCTGTAGACAATTGCTTTTGTTCAATGACATATGTTGAACTGAAATGTCAGACGAAGCGCCCTATGTTTAGTTGAAGGTTAGAAATTCAATATGGATCGTTAATCTACTGCTGAACTACAAAAATATGCTTCGAGCATCACGAACAGATTTAGATTGACACAAAAGTATTTTTAAACGTTCAATTGGAAAGACACCGAAAAAATCGAAGTTACTGATGTTTTAAGGTTCTTACATAATCGACATTCACGCTATACTAGGAATTCACGGCTTGGCTTGATTTTCAAGCTACTTGGCTTGAACATGACTTGATTTCAAGTCAAGCTCAGGTAAATTAGTAGTTTTTTAATCTCAAGTCAAGTCAAGTATTTATTTATCAAGTACTTGAATCATATCAAGCTACTTGATTTTAAGCAGTTTCATTGTGTAGTGTAACATCAATAAAAATTGATGAAATGAGAAGGATCCTTGCAAAAATTTCTTTTATTTATAATAACTAATTGTATAAAAGAACCGAATATATCAGCTTTTTCGAAATAGAAACATGAATTATATATATATATATATATATATATTCTGGGCTTAACAATATGGCATATCACATATTAGTAAGATACAGCCTAGTGCCGTCTACCCAGTCCTCTTCTCCAAGCCTCGCGATCCTGTGTCAGTTCCACGTTCAACTGTCTCTGTTCCATAGATTGGTGCACTCCCTCACTCCAAGAGCGTCTCGGTCTACCTCTTTTCCTTCGTCCTGGCGGGACCCATTCAAATAACCGCTTAGGCCATCGATATTCAGGCATTCTCATTAAGTGTCCAAACCATCTTAGACTTTTGGTTTCGATTCGGTCTATTACTGTTTCTCTGGCCTATAACCGATCTCTTATGCTATCATTGGTGACATGTTGTAGCCTTGATGTTCTTGCACTCCGTCTCAGATAGTCCATCTCAACTGCGTTCAGTCTGCGTTTTAGGTCAGCGTTAATGGTCCATATTTCACTGCCATAACACAGAGTTGATTCTACCATCGCTCTTCCTACCCGTATCTTCGTACGATTGGAGATTCCTCTATCCCACCACAAAGAGTTTAGGCAACCAATAATCTTTCTTGCCCCCTGAATTCTCTGCTTTATTTCGACTCCGCCAATGCCATTTCTGTCAACGACCGCACCCAAGTATTTGAACTGATCTACTTGTTTTATTTTCGTGTCTTCGTCGATGAGCACCTCAAAACATGCTTCACTGTTTACAACCAGATATTCGGTCTTTTTCAGATTCACGCTCAGGCCCCATTGTTCATATTCCGTGTATAATTTTCTGATCATATATTCAATATCAAAAGAATCCTGTGCCAAGATGACCTGATCGTCTGCAAAGTTCAACGAGAATAACTTGTGGTCCCCCACAGGAATGCCCATCTCCCCGCAGTTCCTTCTCCACCTAGCCAACACCACCTCGACATAAAGGTTAAACAACAGAGGCGACAAACTACATCCCTGCCTCAGCCCCTTTGACATATTAATTGGCTTTGATAACTGTTTGCCAATTCTGATAGAGGCATTATTATCCCTGTACATTTCTTGGATAATCAACAGCATTTGTTTATTGATCTTCAATATTTTCAATGCTTCCCAGAGTTTCTGACGGGGAATAGTATCATAAGCCTTTTCCAAATCTACGAAGACCATGTGTACCTCTTCTCCTGTTGATATTCTTTTCTCTGCCAGTTGTTGTAGCACAAACAGGTTGTCCACACATGAGCGTCCCATTCTAAATCCAGATTGTTGTTCACTTATGCTACTGTCCATCTCTTTGCTGAGTTTAGAGCTTAAAATTTTACCATAAAGGCGGCTCAAGCTGCTGGTAATACTGAGGCCTCTGTAGCAATTGGGATCCCTCCGGTCTCCTTTTTTAAATATCGAAACTAGGTAGGCATGTTTCCATTCTTTTGGGGTTGTTATCATACTACAGCATATATTCAAAAAAGTCGTCAGTCTTTTGACTATTTCTGTACCTCCATATTTGACCAACTCTATCGGTATATCTCCAGGGCCGGGAGATCTTCCATTCTTCATTCTCTTCATTTGTTGCTGCGTTTCTTCTATAGTTATCGTCATATTAGGGTGACCATGGCTATATCCTTCTTCTGCTTCATTCCTTGCGTAGTCTCTGTTTTCCGTTAAAAGCGTTTTGTAATGATCTTCCCAGTCTTTCATGTTAATTATATTCAGTGTTTTATTTGTCTCGTTGGTTTTGAGTGATTTAATTGTTCTCCATACTTCCGTTGATTGTGCTCCACCTATATAGTTCTCGATGATGAGGACAGAGACTCCAGCCGCTGCTCTCCGCGATTTGTCCACGCCTGACCATAGATGTATGTAGTTGTCTAGGTCCTCATTGCCTTTACCTTTTTTCTTAGTTTCTGTTAGAACAGCAAGGTCTGTACTATTCTCATCCAAGGCCAACAAAATTTCATGCATCTTGTTTGATATTCCCTGCACGTTCCAAGTTATCATTCGCATAGTCCGTTTTCTCGCCAGTCGTTGCCGTATGATTCCATTCCCATTCCGAGGCTTGTTGAATGTAAACATGAATTAAATCACTATAAATCATAACAAAATGAAAAATAATAAAAAAATTAAGTTTCCTGATATTGAGAAACCTACAGGTTTTGTTTGATTTCATAATTTTCTATCCAGGATCTAAGATATGATACATGAGTCATCTTGAAGATTTGTCGCCTAACCTATTGCGGGTTTTGTAACTGTAAAAGAGCTCTGAAAAATTGTCTTTCAACAGGACTTGAAGATGCTGTCGTTGATAAAAAATCCTTGGCCATTCTGGCTAAGTTTGGAAAGATATTCCTGAAACTACAAAAATCTACCAATAGATTTCATAGAAATGTGAGAAAACTACTAATAAAGTCACACTGGCGAATGCTTCAGTATCTCGGTGCTCGAGGAATCCCTTTTAGTCCAAGCGCGCAAGAGATTGCAGAAATATATGCCGTGCGACGCGTGCATATCAAGCTCAAGTAATATCAAGTAGCTTGATATCAAGCCAAGCAATAAATATCTGAAATCAAGTCAAGCCATGCTCAAGTATGTAATTTTTCACGAGCTTAATTTTCAAGTGAAGTAGTTGGTTAAAATGTCAAGCTACTTGGTTTGATGAATCCCATCGCACAATATTTGACCGTCTCTAACGGCACGCTATTTTGCATCTGGATTTACATCTCTATCATTAAAAGGTTCAGTAGACACAAGAACTAAAGCCACCTGACCATGGAATGTGTAGAACATATGCCTATTGGGTGCTTGGATGACGATATTTTGCATCTTGCATTCAGCGACGATGGATGTATAGTATCGAGCAAATGAAGTTTGGTCCCTGCTGTTTCTTCTCAATTCTGGTTCAGAGAAAGATGAATTCTTCTCTTTTCCCAGACTTATAATCGTCGAAGTCTGCTCTTGTGTTTAACTTCTCCTTATTTTTATGAACATAGTCAACTCCAGTATCTATGAATGCAGACGTGATGGTAAGTTTCCTCTCTCTTCAAAAGGAGCAAACAATTTTAAAGCAGCAGAAGTAGGGTTAGGTATCATATCATATCATAGAGAGTTGGAATACATCACTATTTCAGGTGACTATGTTGATGATTAAAGTCGAATTTGAAAAAAAATGTGTTTTTACCGGTTAGGCCCAGTACTTTTTGAACGAAGTGTTATTACTATATGCCAATTCTAGGTATCGTTCAACCAGCGAACGATAACTAAAAAAAAATCAATACAGCCCAAACCAGTTATCCCCAGAGTTCGAATCATCAAACAAACCTGATCTCAAACGTCGAAAACAGCAAAATATCCATATACATAGCAGGCAGCAGGAAACGCGTATCCAATAACGACCCAGCTTCCACCACCGCCGATCCCATAACGCTAATACACAGTCGGTCCATAACTCAACCGCAACAAGACAAGAGCTATTAGAAAAGACGGGATGGGGGCATCAACAACACGGAACGGCATCGTCATAGAGGCAGATCGGCATGGGCCCCTAATGTCTGTTAGATGCCGCAAACAGGAAGTCGTAGAGACGAGAAGCCACGGGCGAGCAGCAAATGATCCGGGACTAAATGTCCCTGCGAGCCATCAGGAATATTCGGGAATCGATTATCCATTGAATTCATTAAGTAGTGCATGTCAACACGGAGCTATAATGCACGAATGGGTGCATGCGAACCAGAGGCTCATCTGATTCCTTGCTCGGTATAATGTGGAATTGTGCTGGTGGATTTTGGGATAACTACTGGTAACGGTCCAACTGAATAAACGATGAACGATGTTGATACAACAACATCTTAGATTTTCAGATGCCAATAAAAACTTCAGGTTTTTTTTTTATTATTCACTTATCTACATAAAAACTGTGTTAAATAAGTTTTTCTCTAATTCTGTGGTTATTCCGTTCATTCTTCCACATCTTGTAGAACAAAATCGTGCGAGAATATATCAGAAACGCACAGTTTTCATGGTTATATTTTATTATTATATGTTGGTACTCCGAACTTTCCGCCACGGCTTTAGCTGTCAATTCATCAATTTGCCTTAAAGAAATCAGTTCTGCCAAACAACATTTTTCAATGCAAAAATCACTAAATGATATTTATGAAAATATTTCATTAATTTCAATAAAAATGCAATGAATTAGAGAAAATAATGTATAATACTCGTACAGAAGTCTAATTCTACCACTCGTTCAGTACCGTATCTAGGGCGTGGCAAAGGTGGCACTTGCCACGGGCGCAAGATCTGCAGGGGCGCCCAAAAATATCAAGAGAAAAAAATATTGGAGCACCAGACATAATAATTAATAATTCGAAAGATCACAACTCGGTTTTCATGTATACGCCTCGCAACGAGCAATGCCGAGGAATCTGGAAACCAAGGACGGAGATCTTTCTTTTTTGCTTGGAGGGGTGTTCTTGAAAAAAAAATTATAACAACGTTTACTCATATCTGTAATGTGAGAAAAAGAGGTTTGATAACGAAGTTGAGACTTAATTACTCTTTTTTTTTATTACCAATTCGATTGTTCTCACCTTATACTGCGTTTTCTTAAAACAGAGTTACGAAGGAAAATATTCCTTGGACAACTTTAAGACAAAAAAGTCCCATAAACATGAGCCCACAAACGCTTTGTTTTCGAGATACAGGGTGTTTCTTGTATAACCATACTTTTTAATGATGCTTATATTTATTAGTTCATCGAATCTTCATCAATCTTCGCTACAGAATTTGTTGATTAGTACCATTTGTTATAATTAATTTATTCAGCATAGCTTTCTAACTGGATTTTTATAATTATTTGGATTTTCCTGAGGATTACCAGAGAGCTGGTTGAATTTTTTTTTCGAAATCGATAGCTAATACGACAAAACTACAACAAACCAAAAAGTGTTGTACTAGACCAGAGTTTCTTTTCACATTTTTCTATAGAACCAGTGCTTCACCAAAAAATAGTTCTGGTGGAAAGAAGCAGGTACCCTTCCAGAAAAAATATCACCCTGTTGATTTACATACAAAATAAGCATATCACAAGATGATTACTTTAAATCGGAAGATCTATGCCAATTCAAGTTAAATATCTTGTGAAGGGAAGGTTCTATGAGAAAAAAAAACTTTAACACCGGTATCTCAAAACCAAAGCGTTTGCAGATTCATGTTATACGACTTTTCCTCAAAATGATCCGAGAAATATGTCATTTTCATTTGTACACATTATAGGAACACCGTTAAGATATAATCAATTCAAAACTGATATCTGCACAATTAAATTGCAATTTAAATCAATCAAAATAAATTGTATAACACGGCCTAGACAATTTTTCGATGCGAATTACTCAGTGCAGTACTTTGATAACTACAGTATTGAAATTTTGTGTCGAGAATGAAACAAAAAACCGAAAACAACGAGTAAGTGCATACCGATTACGAATGCGGAAGTTACAGATGGCAAATAAGGGGCGACACCGACAAAGCGGAGATGATAAGGAAAAATAATAAATCTCGGACATAGATGTGCTCGTAGTGCAGTAAAAGTACTCATCTTGAAAGCGATAATAAATCGTAAAAGGGTCCGATTTTGTACTCCGTGCCGATTTCAGAGGAAAGTAAAATGATTATTGGTTCTTTTTATGGAAAAAATTTCGTTTTTTGTCGTTGCGAGAATTCTGAAATTTCATATTTTGGAAATATTGGGGAGGGTGGGGGGTTTAATTACCACCCATTTTTACGCCCTTGTTGGAAACATTTGAAATTGCTAGCCTTCCCTAGAATTTGCGTACTAAGCATAAAATAATCAGAAAATATATGACTTGAGTTATGATCACAAAAATACTGTAAGAAAATATAATCGATGAAAAAAAATCAATGAAAATGGGGGGCGCTCTCTAAGATATTGCCACAGGCGCAATAGTACCTAGATACGGCTCTGCACTCGTTCATTCAAAAACTCGCCACTTCGTGGCTCGTTTTTGAATTTCGAACTCGTGGAAGAATATCAATGCCTTCTGCAATTGTATTATAAATAACTATTCTGACTCATCAAACTTACATGGGGAGTCACTAGAATCATATATCAAAAATATGTATAACACGAATTGTTACATTGTTTACAAACACACGTTGAAACACAACTACACATTGAACGGAATTCAGACTAGGTCATCATCGAGGAATTCTTTGGCAATTCTTAGGCTCTCTCCATCAACATCCCTCTGAATCTTTTCCTCATATGTTTCCTCTTAAGCGTTTTTAGGTTGGAAGGTAGCTTATTATATAATTTAATAGCTAAGTGATTTACGTTCACTTGAGCAGCTTTCACTTTGTGATATGGTATTTTGAAATTATCACGATTTCGTGTTTCATATTCATGATGACAGTTGTTCCTCTCTATTATTTCTTGATGGTCGAAAATATATAGTATGCAGGCAAGTATAAAAATACTGGGCAAGGTAAGAATGCCTTCCCTCGGGAACAATTCCCTACAGCTTTGTCGCCAATGCACCCCGCACAGCACCCTCAAAGCGATCTTTTGCTTTCTGAATATCCTGGCACTCTCAGAGGAATCGCCCCAAAAGAGCAGGCCTAAATTGAGAGCACTATGGAAGTGTGCAAAATGAGTCAATCTTGCAGCTTCGGGTCCCGCGAGCTGCCTAATTCTCCTCATAGCATAAGTTGCTCTCGATAGTCTCGGAATCAGCATATCAACATGAAGTGAGAAGCTCAGGTTGGGCATCAATGTGACACCAAGAAGTTTCAAGGAGCAACCGGAAGACGACATTTTAATAACAGGCCAATAGTAAAACACATTTTTTTGGCAATATTCAATTTTATTATTCAACATATTTGCCTTCGAGGGCGAAACAGCGATTATACCGATCATCCAACTTTTCGATACCATTTTTGTAGCACGATTTGTCTTTCGCTTCAAAATAGGCCTCAGTTTCGGCGATTACTTCTTCATTGGCGCCAAATTTCTTTCCAGCGAGCATTCTTTTGAGATCTGAGAACAAGAAAAAGTCGCTGGGGGTCAGATCTGGCGGATACGGTGGATGCAGAAGACGTTCGAAGCCCAGTTCATGCAATTTTGCCATTGTTTTCATTGATTTTTGACACAGCGCATTGTCTTGATGGAACAGCAACTTTTTTTTATTCGAATGGGGCCCTTTTTTAACGATTTAATCCTTCAAACGATCCAATAACGCTATATAATAATCGCTGTTGATGGTCTGGCCCTTTTGGAGGTAATCAATGAATATTTTACATTGCGAATCCCAGAATACTGTTGCCATAACCTTGCCAGCTGACTGTTGTGTTTTTCCTCGCTTTGGATTCGGTTCATCGTGTGCAGTCTACTCAGTTGACTGTCAATTGGGCTCCGGAGTGAAAAAATGGAGCCATGTTTCATCCATTGTCACATATGGACGCAAAAATTTAGATGAATTGCACTTGAACAGCTTCAAACACTGCTCAAAATCTTTAAAACGTTGTTGCTTTTGATCGATTGTGAGCTCGCGCGGCACCAATTTTGCACACAGCTTTCGTATGTACAAATATTCGTGAATGAAATGATGTATACGTTCAGATGATATCTTTACAATATATCTATTTCAATCAACTTTACTTTACGGTCATTCAAAATTATTTTGCGAATCATTTTGATGTTTTCGTCGGTGACAGCCTCTTTTGGGCGTCCACTGCGTTCGCCGTCTTCGGTGATCATTTCACCACGTTTAAACTTAGCATACCAATCAATGATGGTCGATTTTCCTGGTGCAGACCCCGTCAACTCTTGATCAAACCAAGATTTTGCTTCACGGTTTCGACTCTTCAGTAAGTTTTTTTAACGATGAGTGTAAGACAGAGTCTTATACTTATAGTGAGGAAAAACTGTATTGAAGAATACAAAACTTCCGAAACTTACATCTGTCTTCATTTTAATTTAGTTATGAATTCATTAAAATTCATATTAGTGGAATTATGACATATGATATTCAAAACCTATATAGCAATGATTGTACCGAACTCAATCTTTTTACCGCAAGGTTCTAGCTCAAATAGTTTCAAAGTTATAATATTTTCAATATTCAATTTTGAACATATTAAAAATCCGTTTTTTGGCAATTTAATGAAGTGCTGGCGGTATATGTGAGTGCACTAATGCCTCAGGGTTCGCTCATATATCTTTTATTAATTTTATTCCAAAAAGTTCTTCTGGGAATGTTGTACACTTCGGAAGCTGTCTGTATTGAAATGTTTTCATTTCGAACTGCATTGATTGGTCGGATTAGTGTTTTTTCCGTATAATTACTATATTTCCTTGCTACCAACTTCTTTTAGTATCGACGACCCATAATTGTGCATCAAAATAAAACAGGTGAAACAAATTTGGTATGTGGCAATGTCTCCCGCAAAAGGGCCACAATAGAAAAATTTCCCGAAATGTCAAAATCCTCTCAACCAAATGTTTTCAGTTTTTTTGAACGTGACGTTTAATGAATGTAAAGTAAGCTGCTACATATATTTCGATGTACCGTTCGCCATATTTTCTGCACAACTCCTAGTATTTCGCATATATATTCCCACGTTAAAAAATTACCCGCTCATATAATATACCGTAGCACACCATTCAAAGTATGACAGACGACCGTGACGGTTGCAACATGTGGGTATATAGTGTGGTTAAAGGTTCCGATTCGTGATTTCTGTAAGATGTTGCCAACTTCACCAAAACAAAGTAAAACTTAAAATATTAGGCAGTTCGGCAAAGTCACCTCCGTTGGCAAAGTCACACCGCTCTACCGTACTCAAAAACCTCGCATCTAATTCCATCCACGACAGCACATAGATTGACCGTACCCACAATCCACAATTGCATCATCGCCATAGAAATCCGCAAATCACCCCTAGCCCCAAACCCATCATTCCACCCCTGACGTCAGTCCGTCTGTCGCTGCAGTTCCGGATTATACTTTAATTGATTCGAGCACGGACAGACAGGTCTGTTCGCGCGTGAAGACCATCATTGTGTTTTCTATATCCCTAATCGTTATCTATCCAGCATTGCTCTTTAATTGAGACTCATTTATTTACCCATTTCAGATGCTGTAACGAATTCTCATCAGCTAGGTCTATACATCTTTTTATTGCTGGGAGAACAATGGGGTGTTCATTTTATTCACGGTTCGTCCTCTAGGGTTTTTCATGTATGTATCTCTGCGTATCTTGTTTTGTTCGATTCGTAACAGTCGAGTGTTACGGGATTTTTAATGGTGTGGAGGTGTAGGAGGAAGAGATGAATACTGATTGATTTTTGTTGTTATGGTGCTTCAAATATTATACTATTCAAATATGAAAACTAAGATGAAAAGAAATCACGTAGGGACCATCTCATTACATTCGTTCATAGATTTCCTCTTCCATTTTCATCTGTTCTTTGTGGTGACAGTGGATGAAATAAATAGGCTATACTCTTTGCACTGCAAGATTGTTCTGTTTGAGATTGAAAATTAGAGAATATGAAAAACCTCGAATATTCTGTTCATTACGATCAAGGAGATAATTCCTAAATTTCTTCCGAATGACTAGAACCACGAATCATTGCATCTTATTATCTATCCTCCACAATATCAGCAGTGCTCGGTGTGAAGCCGAAACCTAGAGGTCAGCAGCGAGCACAGAAAGAATAGCAGAATAAACCACTTTGGCAAAGAAGGCTAGAACCCAAAGTACATAGCCTCCGACAAGATAAAGGAAGGATAACACAATTCGCAAAAGGTTTATCGTCGAGAAGACTTAAAACATATGGATGAAATTGTGGATGGATCACGCATCTCGCATCTACAAGCATTGCGAGAAAAGGAATAATAGCTACATATCAGAGAGGATGTATCAAGAATGTATCAGTATCGAAGGAACAGGTGATAATACATTCCATTATATGTAACCAAGCCTTTAAGAAACATTGAAATCTTTTAATAACATATTCCGATTATAAGAAGTTACCTCCACATGGCTGGCTGACAAAAATTTTGGAAATATGTAAGATCGATGCAATTCTAATACAGGCAATAACAACTATCTAGAAACTATGGTCAAACTAGTGGAAATTTTTCAAAGGATGTAAGTAAGGTATTCAGATTAGACAAGTGTCGTACTCTCAGCGTAGTGGAAGGAAGAATTCGGTATAAACTGATTGCTTTTGAAAACGGACAGGAAAAAGAAGCAATGAAAAATTTTTAAAAACAACCCTCAACAGCAAGAATATGACGGTAGCCGAACATACTCTTTCGGTATAGTTCTATGGAGCAAAATAGAAATCGAAAACTTGCAACGCAAATTGAGAACATTGATGACCAAAGAAAACAAGCACCATCCAAAAAGCAGCATTGTAAGGACAACACTGCCGAGAAATAGTCTTCTGGGTATCATAGAACTTACTCATGGGCAGATAGAAAGCCTAGGAACATACTTATGAGTCCATTTTGTGAAGCACATGTATCAACACTATTACAACTCTATTAGGATCATAATTCATACTACCATTAGCCACGAGAAAACCTTTACTACGATACTGAGTAAGTAAATGGTGTTTTTTTAGAGCTAAAGAACTTTAAATTGCATTAAAACAACGATGTATTATTCGATTGACATGAATTTTATTTATCCGCAAGATAATCTTGTGGCATTACCTTTTTGAATATGATTTCTGGCATATGACCGTCACGGCTGGCTCGGATGTAGTCCAATCTGGACGTCCAATTTTCGATGACTTTTTCCAACATTTGTGGCCGTATATCGGCAATAACACGGCGATTGTTGTCTTCCAGGTCAAGGGTCTGTGGCTTATCCGCATAGACCAATGACTTTACATAGCCCCACAGAAAGTAGTCTAGCGGTGTTATAGATCTTGGAGGCCCATTCACAGGTCCAAAACGTGAAATTAGGCGGTCACCAAACGTGTCTTTCAATAAACCGATTGTGGCACGAGCTGTGTGACATGTTGCGCCATCTTGTTGGAACCACAGCTCCTGGACATCATGGTTGTTCAATTCAGGAATGAAAAAATTTTGTTTGTTGACGTAGCCATTCAACCAGAAGTGCGCTAAACAAAATTCGCTTATGAAAATCGGGAACAACGGCAATCTCATTTTGGGCCCATTCCACGAATCTACGCCTTACTTGATGATGTTTGGCTTCAATTCTTGCACGAGTTGGATTTTGTAAGCACGCAAACCAAGATCCTTCCGCAAAATCTTTCATAAAGTGGATGGACACAGATCCAATTCCTGTGCTCGATGGCGGATAGACTCATTCGGGTCTTCCTCAATGCTACGCTCTACAGCAGCAATAGCTTCTTCTGTACGCACTGTACGTCGTCTCTGGGAATGCGAGTTATTAATAAGAGTAAGCGTGGTGCGAAAACGTTCCATGGTTAATCGAATTAACTGCTCTGATGGACGATTTTGTCGACGATAAAATGGACATAGTGAGCGATACGTATTCTGCACAGAACCATTATTTTCGAAATAAAATTGCACTATTTGCAAGCGTTGTTCAGGTGTGAGTCTATTCATGATTAATTGCCAAACCAAACTGAGAATAAATCACTTGACAGCTGTTGAATCGGTCGCCATCTTGAACAGATATTCCAACTTAAAGTTATATATTTCGAAAAAAAACACCCTTTATAAAAGAAGATTGGGAAAGGGAGTCCACAACACCAATTCTCAAAAGGAATAGATTAAACGATACACAGATGGTTCTAAAACCAGGATGGGGACTGGCATCAAATGTTCACAATCGTAAGGCCACTGTCTAAGTTTCTTTCAGGCAGAGACCCTTGCAATCGAAAGCTGTGTAGAAATTAACCCAGTAAGAAACTATCAGATATAACTATTATGAAATAGACAAGAATAACAATATCTTTTAAATCTGGGTTCCCTGTCACTCGAGAAGAACTGAAGAGGCCAACACACTTTCCAGAAAAAGAGCTCAAACTCCTTTCATTGACCCGGAAAACTCTCTGTGGAATAGTCAAATGTACCTACATGGGAGAGTTTCAGGAGAAAGGAAAGACTTGAACACTGGCGGAATCTTCCTGGGGATTAATCGAAGAAGTTTCTTCGAAACTTTGACACTGCGAGATCTGAGAAGTATCTGGAACTTAGCAAGAATGTGCTAGTGCTAAATCTCTTCACTGGATTCTTCACAGCACATTGTCGCCTCAGGAAGTAGGAAGCACCTCATGAGAATGTATCTAGCAGAAAACGACGATCTTTTCAGGGAACAAGAACTCCAAAATCTGGTAGACCACAGAATCGAATCCCAGTTACACATCTCTAACTTCGAATACAATTTCATATATATATTCCTGTACATTGTACCCCAAAATCATTTTTTTCCCATCGCTGATATTCCCAAGGACCGACGACAATATTTCCCATTGTTATCCTTCGAATTTCTCAGCGAGATATCCCCGATAAATACCCCCACTTTATCCCAACGTCCCATGTCCAGTTACCAGATAAATCTCTCTTTCAATTCCCGCGATGCCGGCCATCCATCGGGATCTCCCTGCCCGGAGTATATACAGGATCACCGGATTTGGCGACGTGTGACGTCCATCGGTCCGTCCTGAGATTTCGCCTGGATTAAATCGGGAATCGGGAACAGTTGGCCGTAGCTCATTCACACCCCATTGGACCGATCTATCCCGGAGACCATCTGGATGGGATGGGGAATTTCGGGAGTTGGGGAGGATGGACCGAGCTGAATAATTTTTAGGCTTGTTGGGAGGGTAGATGAGGATGGAAATTCTGGATGAGGTATATCCCTCAAGAGTGGAGACAGAGGTGAAATTTTTTTTTAAGGATATCGCACACTTTATTAGCAAAAGTGTCCTGAAATGGCCAGTCTGTTATGCAGGGTGTTTCATGAGTGGTTTGTCATAGCCCAGTAGTGAATGAAGGTCATCCAACACATCCAGGCCTTTCAGAAAAGTAGCTTGTTATACATCCAAAGACTGTTTTTTTTTTCGGTGATACAGAGTGATTAATAAATGTTGGCCTATATCCCTAATCGTTATCTATCCAGCAACATTTCCAGGAAATTTGAAATAAAAAATATTCAGGAGGGCCCCTCAAAGGCTTGCGTTCCAGGATTGTAACGCACTTAGCCCTATGGATAAAATGGGCCTTGGAATCTATTTTGAAAGTTTCTAGGTCTTTTCGATCGAGAGTTGCCGTGTTTCCGAAGGACAGAATCGAAATAGAGGAAGGATTCGTCATTTGAGAGCATTTCCGGCTTAAAAGTCGAAAAATACAGATATTGTGATAAATAATAACGGATATGATTGTAATTTAATGTGTAGTTGTAGTACATAAAAAACTACGGGTAGAAAAAATAAATAAATAGAAGCATTTCGCTATATTCGATTCTTATTTAATGTTAACGAGAGACCTTTGGGACACTGTTACTCATTATAAATGCAACAGGGGTTAGGGAAGCAGGAGGTTGAAGAGGATAAGACCTTGTCTGTTAGAGCCAAATACTCATTATCATCGCTGAATTGTTATATTACATATTAGTTGTTTTCCGTATAGTGATTATGAAAGTAAAATTAAGCATTTAGATCTCCAAAGAGACAAGGAGTCAATGTTATTCAGTTTCAGAATTCCCGAAATATATTGAAATCTGATTGCTAAATTTCTCAACTATCTATTGCAACAAAAATTATATTCACTTGTAGGTGTATAGTTTATTCAACCCAGTTACAATGAAACGCAATAAATTGTATAATAGCAATGGAATGGTGCATTTTATGATCCAGCTTTTAAATCATATTGGCTTCTAAGATTATGCCCTTTGGGCTTTGACCCTTTGATTATTATATAAATTATTATCTTTTACTGATTAATATGCTATAATTCAGTGTTTTCAATTTTATTTTAATATGTATGTCAAAAAAGTTCATTGGTCATGATTGAAAAAATGATACCTAAAATATGTATTTTACCTATATCCAACTTTATTGTATCGCCTTGAAAGGAGGCTTTATCCGAAACATCAGACGCGAACGAAAACTCTATTAGCATTCAATAAATATTGTTAACCAGTTCTAATGGTAATTAAAGATGTTAGTAATTGCATTTTTATGGTAAATTAATCGTGTTTTCTATCCCTTCCAACTCTGTGGAACTTGAAGATTGCTTTCCTTTTTCCAAATCCATCATACAGTTAGATCTTCTCAGCAATTGGCTTCTTATATTGGTCAGTGAATTTTCAACAAAAATCTCTGCAATACTTCTAGATTTGCAGTTACCATGGCGCTAATATCAGCTCCTGAAAGTATCTTGATGAGCGTGGAAAGTAGTAGCAAGTGTAGGAAGATGACTGAAGTAATCTGAAATATTCAGTAAATATGTTTAGAATGTTTTCAAGTATTTATACTTATTGGTAGCGTGGGATATTTGTTATTTCTATAACAGACGAACGGACCTCATGCATTTTATTCACTTAATGTGTAACCGAATTCATTTTGAAATATCTCCTCCCTATTTTTGGAAAAGAGTGTTTTTCAGGGGTCCATACTTGGGCCTCTGCTGCTGATTACCAGATTCATATTTGATTAATTCAGTTGAAAAACGGAATGCTGACTTCAATGGAATTTTTGCTCTTTCTAAAATTTTGAAAGTATATCAAACTAATGTTCATGTTTTCGGTTCTGAATGTAATCTTATTCTATCGGATATTCTAGAATTTTATATTAATAACGTGTATTAACGAGTTGCGAGTTAGATAATATTTTGGATGTTACTTTTGACACTTCAGAATATTATGTATTTTGAATTATGTTACAGGGAATCACGGCTTGACTTGATATTCAAGCTACTTGGCTTGGTATTGAAGCTACTTGACTCGAGCTTGACATGAAATCAACTCAAGTTCAAGTCAAGTAACAGTTTTTTAAATCAAGTCAAGTACTTGATAAATGAATACTTGATTTGACATTGAAAAACTACATTTTGACTTGAACTAGTTGATTTCAAGTCAAGCCCAAGTCAAGTAGTTTGAATATCAAAATAAGTCGTGAATCCCTAATTATGTAGTGCTTCTAGGATGGTTTAGGACTCCAGATTTTTATCGTAAGCATCTGCTTCAAAACAACTGTGTATGTTTTGTGTTCTTGGAAAATTCAAGCATGTAAGCTCAACATTAAATATTATTATTTGGTTGAACATAAAAAATGAAATACATTTACAGCTGCATACTTGACCCAATCAGTTCTGTTAGATGGTGAATCTCATTATTTGTGTGAAAAAGTCCAACTTGATCTTAAAGATTGAAACTCTGTACCGCTCACATTAAAAAAGAATAAATGTTTACTTTCAGATGGGAAGAGTCGCGCTGGCTCCCAAAACAACAAATATAATTTATTTTATTTTTTTTTAAGGCTAGTTTTTTTTTAATACATATTTGGTCCCTCGAACTTTCATTTCGAAGTTAAATGCACATAATCTGAAAAAACTCCAAATTTCTTTATTTCGCTCCTTTTGATATTTTGAAGTAAGCGTATAACTAGCTAGCTTATATTTTTCGAATAAAGTAATTACCTATCTATTATTATTGACTTCAAAATGTAGATAATGTAACCCTATAACTAGCTTAGTTTCAACATCTTTGGATAAAATCGACTCAGTCAAACAGAAAAAAAAACTATTAGTAAAAATTAATGTTGAAAAAAATTCGTCAAAATTTCTTCAGGCAAAAATCTTACAAAACACAAATCTCTCTTTATGACAGATTGCACCTCATTCTTCATCCTCAAACCAAAAAAACAGAAATGATATAAAATCACGTTTTCCCTGATTAACCCAAATGAACATCTCTTTGACTATCCAGCATCCCTTGGACCAGAATTGGCGCGAAAGGCAGCCCTGAAGGCGGTTTGTCATTCACGCTTCGGTGCACATTGGTCGGCGGAGGGTTGAAGGGGCGGAGCGCACCCTTGGAGCGCAGGCGGACACCCGGGGGTGGCTTTGGTTTTCGACACAAACAGGACAAGGGGATGTTACGTCGGATATGAATATATGACATAATAGGTACTTGACCTAGCCTTGACTTGATTTTAGATAATTATTGCTTGACTTGAAATATACGTGTCGTACGGCATATATTTCTGCAATATTGTGCGTGCTTAGACTAAATAAGGGGATTCCTCGACCGCCGAGAGACTGAAGCATTCGCCAGTGTGACTTTATTAGTATCATAGTTTTCTCATATTTCTCTGAAATCTATTGGTAGATTTTGTTCGTTTCAGAAATATCTTTCCAAACTTGGCAAAAATTACCAAGGATTTTTTATCAACGTCAGCATCTTCAGCTCCCGTAGAAAGACAATTTTCCAAAGCTGCTCTTACAGTTACAAAAACCCGCAATAGGTTAGGCGGCAAATCTATAAGATGCCTCATGTGTCTCAGATCCTGGATGGAAAATTATGGAATCAAACAAAGCCTGGAGGTTTCTCAATGATATGGAACTATATTTTTTTATTATTCCTTATTTTGTTATGATTTACAGTGATTTAATTTATGTTTCTATTTCAAAAAAGTTCTTTTCCGCTTGGCACAATTCATCCCGATTTTAGTGCACTGGATTGGTTTTTGAGACCTTCTGTTCTTCGTGGCCCCAAGTGCGCGGCGGTTCCTGTGCCTGTGCGGTTATTTGCCACTGATGTAATAGCAGAAATTTCCATCCCCCAGCATGCCTGTAATAAAATTATTTCAATACTTTACGTATCTATTGTACTTTTTTCCCGCTATATGTTCAGCATCCAGATAATCTTAATGGAAAGGGGCTCTATCGCTAAATTCAATTTAAAAATTAGCACTGATCCCTCACTGATTCCAGTTTTAATTCGAATCTTCAACCCCCCGCATATTTGAAGACCATATTTATCAGTCGAACGATCATTCTGAATGACTCGAATTAAAATCTGTATTAACGCACCGAGCATTAAGCTGCTCCGAAACTCCGACTATACGCTGCCTGTGTGTACATGCACGTAGTCGTCGGGTAGTTTTACTGACTCAGTTTATGCGCCACCCAACTGGAATTTGCAATTTTGGCTGGCAATCATTTTAATCTAACTACTGAAAATTTCGATTTTGATATGAAGGTACTACCAAATTATCGACATCGACTCAAGGATACAAAATTTGAAGTTAACATCATTCTCAAACAACTACCTCAGATGGTGATAGTTGAACGTTTAAAGAATAGAACACCTACAAGTCTTAAACTCAGCATAGCTGAATAAGATAACTTTGTCTGGCCATTCAGTCAATTCTTGGCATTTCTCAGACGATGTGTATCTATTTTTCAAGTGAGTTAGACTTCAAACCCCTCTTTTCTCTATGAAGATTAAGATTTAATTAAGGAGGTTCCATTTCACTGCGACCTAATGGTCTATTCTGCCCTCCATCAGAGCTATTCTCTCCATAACGTGATCGCCGTCTTGCAGTTCCAGAGTTCTAATGGACTCGAGTATCTGATATGGCTTCAAGGAGGCTAATTCCTCATCTCTACAAGTTTCTTGTCCAAAGCTGATTTTGTGTTGGCTAGAGGTGGTGAGGCATTCTGAAACCAGGTGATTCAGATTCCGAAGTTTCTTCCTCCTCCCAATAGAATCTGCACTGGTCATTTTCTGCTAGACCTATTCTCATGAGGTGTTTCCTAGGACGACAATCAAGTGAGGAGGTGTGGTATATTCTTGCTAAGATCTAGATACTTCTTGGATCTCGCAGTGTCAAAGTTTTGAAGAAACTTTTTGGAATGATTCCTTCTCCTGAAATTGTTGTTTGTAGGTACATTTGCCTTCATCATAAAAAGGTTCCAAGCAGATGAAAGGAATTTGTGCTCCTTTTCTGGCAAGTGTGTAGGCCTCGTCATTTCCTCTAATTCCCAAGTGGTCGGTTTATCTATGAAAGCTGTTCATAAATTTAATTTGGGATGTACTTCAAAAATAGCACTCTTATATTGTTGAAGATCAACCACATTGTCTGACATTGATGGACGACCAGCCTTCATATAATTCTATTTGTTTTATTGAATTCAATTCATAATTGAAATATTTCTATTTTAAAGTAGGGTAATCTTTATGTCATACTGAATTATGCTCATAGCTTATGTTGAATAGAATGTCAAGAACTTTCACGAATAGCAACATCTATATCTTTATTATTATTATTTGAACTGGGGTCGTTGTGGCTCGGTAAGCCTTCCGGGAACTGCGACCATGTAATTTTTGTTCTCTATCCTACTCATTCATGGAAACCCAAGGAGATCGTCAATGGCGTTTATAAAACTGACAACCTTCTGAGAGGCCTTGGCCGTTACCTCACGGGTATCCAAGACCGGCTTCCCCTAATGAATGGTTCTTAGGTCTGCCAGCTCTGGACACTTGCATATCATGTGTTCAGCTGCTTCTGATCCACAGAGCCTGCAAATCTCATCTGCTGACTTTCCCATACGGTACAAATGATGTTTGCAACGTAGTGCCTCGTCAGCATTTCCACCATCACCCGAAGCTCAGCTCGTGACAGCTTCAAGAGCTTTCTGGCATAGGTAGGGGAAATCATCACGAATTTCTTGGCCTGAGTAAGTCCAGGAGTGTTTGTCCAGTGAGTTATCCTATTATTCAACTCTCATTGCTGGATCATTGTCTCTTATTGGTCTTCTCCTAGCCGACAGAAAGGCCCAGTACCAGCAGGTGTTAACCTTGATGCACTTCTTGCAAATTCATCGGCCTTTTCGTTTCCTTCAACAGCACAGAGCCCTAGTACCCATTGTAGAGTCACTTTATTGCCTCTGGCCAGTTGCTTTATGGTATAACGGCATTCCCAGGAAAACAGAGATCCCTAGCAGTATACGATTCCAGGGATCTCAGCGTGGTCTTGCTGTTCTATATATTTATTGAGGACACATAAGTTCAACTAGGTAATTCCAGGTTGCGAGTCCCTCAGAGTCCTGAAAGAGTCGGGATATAAAACATTGAACATTTGGAATCAATTGAGTCCAATTAATATTATAAGGTGTGTGAATAAGTCTTTCCCGTTTTTTGTAAGAGATGGCGCCACCAATACTGTGCGAGTATTTAATGGTTACATATGTCATAATCAAAGCTTATTCATCTGTCAACAATTCCACACTAACACATTAGTTGAAATTTTTTCGCATCATAAATTTTTGAAATCGTGAAAATGTCGAAATTTTAGCCGAGTCGACGTCATTTGCGGGAAGTTTCACTTTATTGGTTCAATTTGAAGAAATCTGCTGCCGAGGCGCATCGGTTGCTTCAGGAAGCTTATGGAGAAGGTTGTGTCGATGATTCAAGTGTTCGCGGATGGTTTCGACGCTTCAAAAGTGGCGATTTCGACGTGGAAGACAAGGATCGTTCCGGGCGGCCGCAAATCTTTGAAGATCAAGAATTGGCGACTTTGCTTGATGAAGATTCGTGTCAAACGCAAGAAGAACTTGCTGAAGCATTGGGAGTTGACCGAACAACCATTTCCAAGCGTTTGAAAGCCATGGGAATGATCCAAAAGCAAGGAAATTGGGTGCCGTACGAACTGAAGCTGAGAGACGTCGAACGGCGTTTTTTCACTTGCGAACAGCTGCTTCAGCGACATAAAAGAAAGGGTTTTCTGCATCGTATCGTGACTGGCGATGAAAAGTGGATCCTTTACGATAATCAGAAGCGAAGAAAATCATGGGGACTACCCGGCCATGCATCATCATCGACGGCCAAGCCAAATATTCATGGCGCCAAGCTCATGCTCTGTATATGGTGGGACCAGCTAGGTGTGGTTTACTATGAGCTTCTGAAACCGAATAAAAGGATCACATTCGAGGTCTATCGACGACAATTGATGCGTTTGAGCCGCGCACTGCGAGAAAAACGGCCACAATACTCCGACAGGCACGACAAAGTTATTTTGCAACATGACAATGCTCGCCCACATGTTGCACAGCCGGTGAAAACATACTTAGAAACGCTCAAATGGGAAGTCCTACCCCACCCGCCGTATAGTCCAGACATTCAGATCGATGACGCATGGCCTGGCTGACCAGCACTTCCATTCCTACGAGGAAGCCAAAAAATGGGTGGATGACTGGATAGAGGCCAAACCGGTCGAATTTTTTCGCAACGGGATTCGTATGTTGCCAGAAAGATGGGGAAAAGTTGTAGCTAGCGATGGCCAATACTTTCAATAATTCATTTGTAACCATTTTTTCACAATAAAGGCTCAAAATTTGAAAAAAACGGGAAAGACTTATTCACACACCTTATATTATTTATATTTCTTGTAGACTTATATCCTATAAGTAAAGCAACACTTCATAGTCAGTTAAAGTTTCACTTTTTTCACACTTTGAATATCGAGGAAGATATTCCAAATAGAAAATACAGTTTTCTTTGAAATTTAGCACAACGTTATTTAAGACTTGTTGATTATAATAGATTCATTCTACATATCATTAGGAAAACAAATAAATGTTTCATATGAGCTTTCTATTTCCGGAAGGGTGCTGTTGAACGAAGTAACCGTTTTCTGTTCTCGACTGCCGCATAAGAAGAATGAATCTGGAGGCTCAGAAGTGAGGGTATATAGGCTGGGGAGAGAAACACCCTTTATCGGAACAAATTCGATTAGTATAAATGGCATTAAAACAATCCTGTTTGGAGGCAAAGGAACGGTGGAAGCGAGGCTTAATTCCGTGCGCTACACTGGATTCGCGCGTATGGAATCCGGCAGTTGCGAATGGCGAGGCTATTGCGTAATGTGTGTTTGGCTTTTGATTCGCCTTTGTTCCTCTGGATATATATCTTTTGGCTTTTAAGTTTCGATCTACTCGATTCGGTTTCAATTCTTGCTTTCAATCAATTCAGACCATTCATCAAGTCAAGTAGCTTGATATTGTATCCAACTGACTTGAAAATCAAGCTCGTGAACTTGACTTGATTTGAGATATTTATTGCTTGACTTGATATCAAGCTACTTGATATTACTTGAGCTTGATATAGGTACGTACAAGTCATACGGCATATATTTCTGCAAGTTCGAGCACACTTAGACAGAATAATCATCTTCAAAGGATAAAAAGGTGACTTTGACATCAATCTCCAAATGCAATGAAATGGCTTGGCGCTTTGAAATAGACAAGTTTCTGACTGAACCACGTGTTGACAGTTCTCAATATAGTTTATGATGCTTGAAAAGAACGAAAAGATGCAAGGTTCCTTCTTATTTCATCATTTTTTCATTTATGTGCACTCTACACAATAAAACAGCTTTAAATCAAGTAGCTTGATAGGATGTACTTGATTTTTCAAGTACTTGATAAATAAATACTTGACTTGACTTCAAGTCAAGTAGCTGGAATATTAAGTCAAGCCGTGAATCTCTAATGGTATCTTCAGAATTCTGCAATATATCCACATTTCAATGGCTTCTAACCTGTTGACTGAGATTACTTCAAGGGACAAGGGTCCATCCCTCTACACCGTAAAGAAGTAAATACCAGGTCAAGATGATAGACCCTTGATTTCCTCTCTTTATGGAATGCACAATGGACATATTAATTTACTGAAGTTGAAATGGCCATCTACCATATCCACAAAATCTTCATAAACGTTCAACAAACGTTTCCACAAAGATGTTTCATTTTCAGGAACTTCATGAAGGTATCGGAATTCCTACTAAACAAAGTGAGAAAACATTCCGCATATTAATCTATTTCAGATTTGATATTTCGATTGACATTTACAAATTTTTTAATCATAAAAATCTTGCCTTCTATTGCCAAATTTTTCAAAAAATTTTCATCTCGATCGAATCTGCAATTTTGAAATTAACAGGAGGATTGTATAATCAGATGCCCCCATCTAGTTGAACTGATCGACACGATGACATCATAATAATTCACATTTTTTATATAATACAAACCACTGATCTCCACTAGAAGCATGAATTTGGAGTACTCAAAAACTCCTGACGCTGAGTCAGTACGTGTACTTCAATTTTTTGTTCTGAAGTAGGTGTTAGTTTACCTATGTATTCTTTTATGATAGAGCATTACAAAAAATTATCAACTCCAACCAACAGAGCATTTGTATATGTTATTTCAGTAATAGCAGAGGAAATGTAAACCAGGAATCATACATTTCTGCGTAGGGCACAAGAGAACAGATAAATACCTCGGCAAAAACCCTGTCTATTTGTTTACAGAATAGGCTGATATTTATATTGAAGGGCTTCCTCTTCATTAAAACAAAATCTTCTCCATTCTTTCTCATCACCAACGGTTGACGACTTTATAATCAAATCTGAAAACAAAAAAGGTGAAGAACCAGAAAGGAGTAATAAATGTTAGTCTCCTTCATATTGATTTGAAGTTAGCGACCCATTCTAAAAAATAATCTGAAACTGAATGAATAACTTGGAAACCACCATAAAATTTATAAATTGGACAAGTATTCCCTTAGTGGTCAATAGTTTCTTCAACACCACACTCAAATAGTGTGCTATCAATAAAATTTGAAGAGCATACTATTACAATGACCATGACCAGTCCCAAGTCGATTCAAAACACACAAAGTTTTCCTAGGAAGATTGAAACCTAGAACTTCCTCTGAAGGATCAACGATTAGACTTTTGTTGAAGACATTACAAGAATTCCATTCCGAACACCAAATTTCCTTGTCACTTTCATTAGATTGAAGAAAGGTTTTAAGCTATAAAGGTTTGCGTGACTTTAATCTAGCAGTTCTAGTATCTGGGATTTGATATACAATTGGTTTAAGCATGAATCTTAGACAGCGTGAAGAGATCACATGATGTGAATCACAATATCATGATGGAAAATTCGCAGGACTATTTCAGGAGATAACCTTCTCATCATAAAGCTATAGTTTTGTAGGTGGTAAGGCATGTAGCGCCCTCTCCTCCAGTTCCTCCGGTTGGTTATCAATGACCATTTAGAATAAATAATCGTTTGAAGAGCTCGATATCAAATTATCAATCATTCTTTTTTTCACATATATCAGCATTGCCAACTTTTCACCACAAATGTCAACCGCACTAACTAGATTCCCCTTCATGGATCAAAAATTTATAAAACTGACGACACTTTTTCTCCTGACGCTTCTTCATCGTAGAGTCGCTTCAAAACCATCACTATCTCCGTGGAAGCCCCAGAATACACTGTTCTTGTAGACTTTCATCCCTGTCTTTATATAGACCATTCGAATTTCGTGGCCCACTTGACTAGAAAACCTCCGTTGCACGGCCCGTTGCCACAGATGCAAAATTACACGGTTCAACTTAGCAGGCCGTGAAACTGGCGCTTAACGCTTCTTGCATGGACGCTCCGGTGCTCCGGGGAGTCCAGGAGTCTTCAGGAGTGTTGGAGGAGAGATTTGTTTTGGCTGATGGTCTGAAATTCTCGGTCTTGTCTCTGGCAGAAGGATCAGAGAGAGAGGATTGAGGCAGAATGACGCAAAATTGGTGAAATGGAGATTTAACACTTTTCGATAGAAGGAATAGGAAGAATTGGAGATTTAAGATTAAGTGTTGGATAAAACTTCGACAGAAATGAGATCAATATTTCACATATTCACATAGGTGTTATTGAATTTCAAATATCAATGAATTAAACAGCCGAAGAAATGATATATGATATGCCTTCAGAAACATACGTATATTTTACAATTAGTGTAAGTTAATCTTTATGACACTGAAAACTACTTTTTATTAGGGGTAGACATCCGGAATCACCACCAAATCAGCAATGGATTTTACGGATCAACGAACTCAACCGAGATATTAAGACTAGGGATTCATCAAGCCAAGAAGCTTGACATTTTAACCAACTACTTGACTTGATAATCAAGCTCGTGAAAAATTACATACTTGAGCTTGGCTTGATTTGATTTTAGATGTTTATTGCTTGACTTGATATCAAGCTACTTGATATTACTTTAGCTTGATGTGTACGCATCGCACGTCATATATTTCTCCAATCTCGTGCGCGATTAGTCTAAATAAGGGGATTCCCCGAGCGCCGAGAGACTGAAGCATTCGCCAGTGTGACTTTATGAGTAGTTTTCTCACATTTCTATGAAATCTATTGGTACATTTTGGTAGTTTCATAAATGGCCATGGATTTTTATCAACGCCAGCATCTTCAGCTCCTGTTGAAAGAAAATTTTTCAGAGCTGGTCTTACAGTTACAAAGACCCGCAATAGGTTAGGCGACAAATATTTAAGATGTCTCATGTGTCTTGGATCCTGGATGGAAAATTATGATATGAAACAAAGCCTTGAAGTTTTCCTATATTAAGAAACTTTATTTTTCCATTCTGTGTTATTTTGTTATGATTTATATCGATTTAATTTATGTTCCTATTAAAAAAATTGATATTTTCGGTTCTTTTATACAATAAGTTCGATAAATAAAAGTGTTTTTTGCAAGGTTCCTTCTCCTTCCATCATTTTTTTATTGATGTGACACTACATAATAAAACTGCTAGAAATAAAGTACCTTGCATGGGCGCCCGCATGAGATTTTGATTGCCTCATTTTTCAGCACGACAACCCTCAATATTACTTTCTCAATCCAGAGGGCATGGAAAAAAAGGAAGTAATGGATTCTCAACAATTTTCCGGTTTTCGATGACAATCATAGACTCCTTATCGTTTTTCAATCATTTTCATTTTGCCCCCCCTGAGAAAAATTTCTGCGGGCGCCCATGGTACCTTGACATAATTTAAGTACTTGATAAATAAATTCTTGACTTCACTTGAGATTGAAATACTACGACTTGACTTGAGCTTTACTTGAAATCAAGTGAAGCTCAAGCCAAGTTGCTTGAAAATCAAGTCAAGCCGTGAATCCTTAATTTAGTCTCTAAACCTACCCTGCTAAGGAATGTACATGAAATTTGATTTGATCCTTCAAGACCATTTTTCGCTCAAAATTATATCAGACATGTAGTTTAAATGTAGCTCGCTACTTCCCTTGAACAAGCCTACAAGAAGAAATCCCATATTTGTGAATCTATGAAATAAACTATTCTCGATTAACATAGCATGTTCATTTTTATAGCCGTTTCCATCTTTAGGGTTATATTGTTCCATCATATATTCCCTCCAAGCCGCAGCAAAAACATAGCGAAATTCGAAAGATCATCCAGGCGAATTCCTTCCACATATCCACTTATCCCATAATCTAATGACTCGGCAATTTGGAACAGCGTACGCTTGGTTATGTAAAATTCAGAAAATCTCCCCAGAAAATCTGACAGGATGGAGCAGTCCCAGTCTGGCGGCGTGGCGGGGTATCGGAGGGCTCTAATGAAATATGCACGCTTTAGTTGATCCCCTAATGGCCTTGCTGCCAGCTCAACCGCACAACCGGGACTCTCCTAAGAAATCGATATAAAACAAGCATCCAGAGGGTGGAATATGTTGCCTGGAAATGGAGATCGAGAAATAGAACTACCATGTTGTGTGATTGATCTGAAGAAGCGGTTAAGGTGGAAGAACACTTGGCTTTACTAGTTTCAATCAAGAACATCAGCCACAGGAATGTACTCTTATTCGAGCAATAATAGAATTATCTGCAGATAAATAGTGAAGCTGCAGAATAATAAGACATTGGGTTCGAGGAACGAGAGTTCAAAAACACTGGTGCAACTTTCATCTACAGAGAAAAATTCATAAATTGAAAGTTCCTTATCTACATTGCTTCATTCGAAGAAAGCACATTGAAAAAAAAATCCAATTCTTCTTCTTCCAGCGTCCAAGTAAGCATAATGCATGTTCCAGATCGTTTCTTGACTTATGTAGATATAAGGATTATCTATCTATAGTTTTCCTGGGCTTGGAGATCTATCCCTAGAGATCTTCACGATTTGGTCCTATGCCATTCTGGTTCTTCACGGGATGCTGATGCCAGCAGCTTTGGCCTTAGTTTTCTAGTTATCTACAGTTTTCTGATTATATACAGTTTTCTAGTTATCTACAGATAACTCTTTTCTTAGAAATCAACATAAAACAAGCATCTAGTTGTTGAGATGTGTTGCCTGTAAATATGTAGATCTATAAAAGACATACACAATTGTATGATTCGTCTAAAGAAGCTGTTAAGGTAAAAGAACACTTAGGTTCACTACTTTCACTCAGCCACAGGAATGTACTCTTATTTGAGCAATAACAGATCTCTGGTGAGTTATCTGCAGATGAATGGTAAAGCTACACAATAATACCACATTGGGACGAAATGATTTACCCCTCTGTTCAAGAGACGGGCTTTCAAAAACAGTGGTGAAACTTTCATATGCAGAGAAAAATTCATGAATTGAAATTTCCTTATCTACGTTGAGCACATTAAAAAAAATCCAATTCTTTCTCTTCTTCTAGAGTCCAAGAAGGCATATTGCCTGTTCCAGATCATTTCTCGACTGTTGTATATATAAATACCATGTATTAAGATTATCCATTCATCGTTTTCGAAGACTTCTTCGTTTTCGTTTTCTCAGTGATAATCTATCCCTAGCGATGTTCACGATTCGGTCCTCTTCCATTCGGGTGATATGATCATTCCATTGAACTTTTCGGTTCAGTACCCAATCGTTGATGTTTTCTTTTTTACCTATCTCGTAGACTGTGGAGTATTTTCAGTTATTCTTCGAACTATTTTCATCTCTACTGCCTCCATAACCAGGCGTGTCCCCGATGTTTCAGGTTTTGGTTGTGTTTTGTAGCAATCCTGAAATATTTGTTTCAGAATATGGTATCACTTCCGTTCTTACTTCTGGTTCTATGCCACCACAACTAGAGATTTCTAGGCTCAATTAATTGGATTTCATCTCTCGTATGATGCTCTCATTTACAACTAAATTACATCTGAGAGATGTTTTGGATGTGGTCATGCACTCAGTCTTGGATGTAGAATTTATCATCCCAAGAGTTTGAGCAACTGTGTTGACACATATTATGTAAAAGCCACTTTAAGTCATCTTCACTCTCTTATACGAAAACTGCATAACCTCTTATGAATAATATAATAATAATAATAATATAACCCTTCTGGCTACAGATTATTTTTCATCCATGGTAATAGGGAACAGTAGAGAACTCCATGAGTTATCTTGTCTTATGCCCCTTTCCCATGTTACGGATTATGTAAACTAATCTTTGCCTGTATATGGTTGTTATTGTTTTAATGATGTTGCTCGGGATTCGTCTGATGTTGTAGAGGAGATGGCCACATCACTTAATCGAGTCCAGTCAAATGCCTTTTCAAACGGTGATTTTGAAGTTGAAGACCAGAATGACGGTGGAAGAGAGAAGGTTTTCGATGATGCAGAATTGTAGGCATTACTTCATCAAGACTCATGTCAAACGCAACAAGAATTGTCAGGATCATTAGGAGTGGCGCAACAAGCCATGAAAGTAATGGGAATGATTCAGAAACAAGGAAATTGGGTGTTGTACGAGTTGAAGCCAAGAGATGTTTAACGGCGTTTGTTTGCTTGTGAACAGCTGTTTGCAAGGCAAAGACGGAAGGTATTCTGCATCGAATTGTGACTGAAGACGAAAAATGGGCTCATTACGATAATCCTGAGGACAGAAAATCATTGTGTTATCCCGGCCATGCTTCCACGTCGACGGCCAAACAGAATATTCATGGTTCAACAGGCATTCTCAGAATTTGGTGGGGCCAGCTCGGCGTAGTGTATTATGAATTGTTAAAACCGATTGAAACAATCAGAGGCGATCGTTATCGAATGTAAACAATGCGTTTGAGCCGAGCATTGAAAGACAAACAACCGCAATACAACGAAAGACATGATGAAGTTGTTTTACAGCATGACAATGCTCGTCCCCATGTTGCAAAAGCTGCCAAGACATACTTGGAAACGTTGAAATTGGAAGTCATGCCCCTCCCGGCGTATTCTCTAGACGTTGCTCCCTTGGACTATCACTTGTTTCGATAAATGACACACGGCCTGGCCGACCAGCACTTCCGGTCTTATGAAGAAGTAAAAAATTGGATCGATTCGTGGATCGCTTCAAAAGATGACCAGTTTTTCCAACACGCTTTTCGTACGCTGCCCGAAAGATGGGAGGAAATGGTGGCCAGCGATGGACAATACTTCGAATCATAAATGTATAAGCAGCATTTCACAATAAAGCTTTGAATTTCGGAAAAAAACGGCGGAAGCAAATGTACGCCCATGTAGTTTGACAATTATGACAATAATGTAATGGCGGAATTCAATAATAAAATCAAGGATTTCTAAATCGAACACAACAAATTTCACTCAACCTTCAGCAGAATCTACAAAACCTCATCAAAACATTCATCGGCTTACCAATGACGAAACGTCGCGAAATATATCGAAGGCGAGACGAGAAGATAATACAGACCAGAAGATTGGGGAACGTTGGGTAAAGATGGAGTGCAGCGTCTTATTGTGGGGCGCATCTGTCCGCCATTGTCTACCTCTTCTTCTTATTCTGCTTATCTGTGGGTTTCCGGTCCCAATCGCTTCCGGTAGATGCACTCGAAAACTGACTCGATTCGCCGCTTGTATTCCATTCAGGGTACGTCCGATATCTGTCTATTATCCTCGATCCCTCTGTCCCCCTACCCTTCAACAGCCGAGCCGCGGTCTATTATACAATCTATATATTTTTCGACTATTGTTGGAGATATTAGCGATGAAGGATTTCAAGAATTGGAACTCGCAAGCTCAGGGGCGGGGAAGAGTTACTTTTTGAACTTTGGAGTTTATTGCACTGTGTTCAATAATAATATGTATATTCTTTTGAGGAAGAGCAAAACAAACTATAGCTAACTTCAAATATATAGCTGGTTATTCGTGGAGTGCTGATGACAGCAATCTTCGAACGGCAGCTTTGGCCTTGGTTTTTTTGCTACTAAATACTGTTTGGTTTGCTCATATTCGTAAAATTGATGCACAACTTTACGTTTCTATCAGTGGAACCATTAGGTCTATTACCAGTGCTATCACTTATACTTCCGCCTCATATTCGTAGACAGGTTGCAGTCAAGAAATCTTGGGATAAATTTCATTTCTACTCGAACATATTTCCAATTGTATCTTACCTCCCAGATACTAGAACTAGATTGAAGTCATGCAAACCTTTAGGATTGACACTTTCCATCAATCTAATCAAAGTGATAAGGAAAATTGGCGTTCGGAATGGAGTTCTTGTGATGTCTTCAGCAAAAGTCTAATCTTTGATCCTTTAGAGAAAGTTCCAGGTTTCAATCATCCTAGGAGAATTTGGTATACTTCAAATCGACTAACGGTTGGTCATGGTCGTTGCAATAGTATGCTCCTCAAATGGAATTCCATTGAAAGCTTACTATGTGAGTATGGCGTAAAAGAAATCATTGACCACTTGGTGAATTGTTGTTCAATTAATACATTTCATGGTGGTTTCTAAGCTATCCATTCCGTTTCAGATTATTTCTTAGAATGGACCGCCAACTTTAAATCAATATGGAAACTGAAACATTTATTTAGGGATTCACGGCTTGGCTTGATATTCAAGCTACTTGACTTGAGCTTGACTTGAAATCAACTCAAGTTCAAGTCATCAGTAGTTTTTCAATGTCAAGTCAAGTTTTTATTCATTGAGTACTTGACTTGACATTGAATAACTACTACTTGACCATAAATTGAGTTGATTTCAAGTCAAGCTCAAGCCAAGCTGAGAATATTTACATTTATTACATTATTTGGTTCTTTCCTTTTTTTTTCAGATTTGATTTTGATATATGCGTCGTCAATTTTGGGTGAGAAGGAAGGATGGAATAGTTTATTGTATACCGAGTGGGAAAGTGATCTATTACGAATAACTTCTTGGCAACAGCGGCTCATACTTACAATAAGTTACCTTATGTCATTTTGGTTCAGGCCTTTCCAAATTGCAATCAGACACTTTGAACACATTCTTCGCGTGTAAGATTTAGTGTTTCTAGTTGTATATTCGTTAATGAAAGAATTTGCAAAAAATACGTAGGGACTAACATTGACACTAAGCACCCGTATTTGACAATTACCAGTACTCTTTGTTTTTCCATAGCCTGCTACTAGGATGTCTTTATACACCGACACTAGGGATTCACGGCTTGACTTTATATTGAAACGACTTGAACTTGACTTGAAATCAACTTAAGTTCAAGTCAAGTAACAAAGTTATTCAATGTCAAGTTGAGTTCTTGATGAATAAATACTTGACATCGAAAAACTACTTCTTGACTTAAACTTGAGTTGATTTCAAGTCAAGCTCAAGTCTAGAAGCTTGAATATCAAGCCAAGTATCTTGAATATCAAGTCAAGTCGTGAATTCCTTAACCAACACCCTGCCACTTCGTGCTGATAATGCTAATTAAATTCGCTAAAATCATTTCATGATATAAAATTATGTTTCTCGAGTATTGAGAAAGATAATGAAGTGAATCAAAAAAGGAAATGTATCTGGTATATATTCTATATTCTATATTCATAAAGAAAACATCATTAAAAATCGGATAAGTAGTTTTGACAAAAAGGTGAATTTATTTTTCGTGGTGCGTTAATTTTGTGGAGAAGTATATTTCAATCAGTTATAAAAACTTTATCGTCATCGATTCTACCGATAGCCCCGTGAGTTACACCACTGCCTCCCGTATTTCCGATCCTTTTGTTGAGAATCCCAGATATGAATTTCGCACGAAAGGATTTGGTGAGTATTGTGGTCGAGAGAACAGATTCAGAAATTTAATTTATAAGATTGCTTTCATGGCTCAGTGGTCTCAAGTGGCCAAGAATTAATCCTCATTGTCGAGTTTGGGGAAGGCGAAAATTTTTTAAGCATCTCGAGGAGATTAGATCCTTTGGTAACATCTGTGGAGATGATAGAAAGGATCCTCTGTTAGATTATCTAGTACGATACAAGAGTTTCAGTTTGAAAAGGGGTCGGTGAGGAGAACTTAATCTGGTTTTTGACTATTCATTAATGAAGTAAGGTTTAAGTATCAATGTTATTGATATCAAAGTTTTGAGTATCCATTCGTAATGGATGGAAAAGGGCTCGCGATTTCTGATCATATCATTCGAAATTGAAAAAGAATTGAAATTGAATTCTTTCTCTTAACAATCATTCAATATTTTTTCTTGAATTATTATCTTATGAAACTATAATTTCATTAACTATTCGGAATAAACTTTGAATTCACATCTTTTTGTAATTTTAAGTCTCAAATCCAATTACCAACAAAGCTATGTAAAGGTGTATCATTATTCTTATTTTCGAATTATGTATTCCATTGTTAAAAATATACAAAACTTCTATTATTCCTGAAAATTCATTGATTTCACTGATTTTGAGCCAGGAGCTTTATAGCCCACGTCCTTCATTCGCCAATTTATGATTACAGAACTGCTTTGAAGGTTATTATAAGACAGTTTTTTAATTCGATGCCATTGTTGTAGTATTACCAAAAATTCGATATTCGAGTTATTTTTTTACATATGCATACTACGAAAATTCAACCCTATTTCGATCTTTCGTTATACGGAAATTTTGTGCAATTTTTTCGGTATTGCATGAAGGATTGTAATTTACATTCACATGCAATATTCCAATTTTTTCGAATTTCCTTAGTTCTTATAATCAATATAATAATCCATACCAAATTCTACAGAGAGTTTGAAATTATAGTTTCATATCAACATGTAAAATCTTGGTGAAATCAATCGTTACTGCTTACTGAAATATCGAGGTTTTCCAATATTCATCTCAAATTTTATTTACTCCCGGTAAAGCGATTAAAATTAACTTTTTTATGATTGTGAAAATTCTTATTTCACGTCTTAATGCAATATTTCATCTCGAGCGCACCTTTGACATTATCGGGAGATGGATATTTTCACGGAACCCCTTGTTGCATTATAGCATTGAAGACTTGAATTCGAGATCCGACCCTATTAGCGCCATCTGTGTGAAATAAGGGAGAACAGAGGGAAGCGGACGTTAGTGATATTGAATGAATTTGGAAGAGCAATTCCCTCATTCCTGCTTTCTAAGCGCCTTCAGAAACTCTTCTCAACGTCTTCTCAACTCATGAAAAATCTATAAGTGTCTTCAAATTTGAATTTTCTTGTCGATAATTCATTACTTTCGACAATAATTGTATGAAGTTGCAGTTAATGATCTGAAATATACTCAAATATCCTCCACCTTAATAAGTATAAGAGTTTTATAATAATTTTCATATTTTGTGATAAAGGTGTAGATGTAATACCTTTACCTAGGTTCTGTGATGAAAATTCAAATATCATATATCTTTGCTTTATCCTTTATTCTTTTATGGAATTAAGATAAATCTTGAATCAGATTCTTCTTCAATACCATCACTCGATTAGGAGGTACAGTTTAATGAGAAACCTAACTATTCACCATTTCTCTCATCTTAATTTCCACCAATCATAAACTCTCAATTTTGAATTACAAATGCTTTCTAGATGGAAAAACTGTCTCATGAAATAGTCTTGTGAAATACTATTCGGTCATTTAATTTTTCCTGTGAAAAAAACAAATGCCCTTATGATATAACATACGAAAATAACTTGAGTAAGCTTTGCCTTCTCGGCTTTTTGACTCTTATCAAGAATGGTTTCACTGGAATCAATTATATTGAGCACAATTGTTTTTTTTCGAGATTCATATTCATCTATTGGGTTCTATGAATAAATTTTAGGAAAATATTCATTCACATATTCATTTTTTTTAGCACGTGGGTTGGGCAAGTTGGCATACATAGTGTTTTTAGTGACAGGACATACTACTATGCATTACCCTCAAGCGTATTCCGTTCATCATAGGTAGGTATAGCAATATAGATCAATATTATATGTTTGTAGCGAGTAATATAGGTACCTACTACCAACATTACAATTCAAGATGAAGATCGCGAGGAATAGGCAAATCTTGAAGCTACAATTTCCACCTCTGATATCCGATTATTAGTCGAATATAGATCCTTGATAGTCAAGTGACAAATACTAGAGAAAGGTCGCCTAATTTTGGATAGCTTTTCTTATTCAACTTTTTTTGTGTGAAAAAAAGATATTTTATAATTTTTTTTGTGCCTAAAATATGTTATCAACTCTATAAAAACAGTATACGCTCACAAAAATATTTATATTAACTCGAAAGAACATAATAAATAGACCAAAGTAAAATATAGCACTTTTTCAAATAAAAAAAAAGGGTTCCCAAAATTGGATACCCTATCCAAAATTGGGAACCTCTTATTCCGAGCAAAAATAACACACATAAGCGTTCGTTTTCTCACTACCAGCACAGTCTTCGTGTATCCATCGGAAACAAATTGAACACTGTATCCAGGCTTTTCCATTTTGGTTTGCTGAAAAGTTTCCATTGCAGAAAATACACGTTGGGTCATCGTTTTCGTCTGCGTGCATATCTGAGTCATCGTCATAATAATAATAATAATAATAATAATAATATTTCTTTATTTCCTTAAGACAGAGTACACTGTATAGAAAACGTCAAAATGAATATGCATACAATAATAACAATAATACGAAAAAAGAAAGCAATTAGTAACTGAAACCGAAAATTTGATCTACAAAAGATTCAAATTCCTTAAACAAAAGAGTAATCCAAGTATTCGCTGACACTATAAAAACAGTTCATCAACAACAATTCCTTAACGTCATTCTTAAATTTTCTGTACTCCAAAACTTTCAGTCTCTCCGGAAGATGATTGAACAATCTGATACCATAGTACGTTGGCGAGTGCTGAAATTTTGTTGTTCTATGTTTTGGAATACAGAGAATATCTTTATGTCTTGTATCGTAATCATGGTAATCAGAGCATTTTTTCAGCAACCTTGAGTTCTTTTTGATATGCAATAAACAATTTAATATGAAAACGCAGGGAAAACTCAACAATCTGTTGGAAATGAAGTAGGGTCTACAGGACTCCACTGGTGAAAGGCCGAAAATGAGCCGCATGATTTTTTTCTGTGCGATGAATGCACGATGACTCGAGGAGGATCCTCCCCATAACACGATGTTGTAGTTAAGGTGAGAGTAGGCCAAAGAATAATAGACGCAAATTAGAGATTCCTCCGAAAGGACTTGCTTGAGACGTCTAATGGCGAAAAATGCACTACTCAATCTCGAACATACTGAGTCAACGTGGTTCCTCCAACTCAGGACACCGTCAACCTGCAGTCCAAGAAACCTCACACATTCGGAACACTTCAACTCACCCGACGGAAGTTCCAAGATTAACTGGCGACCCATATCCCGCGACTGAAAGTACAAAAGATCGGTTTTATTGACATTCAGAATTATCGAGTTACGAAAACACCAATCAGTGAAACAGCGCACCAAAAGTTCACACCTGGCTGTGAGTTCCATCAGACTTGATGCGGAAATTATAAAGGATGTATCGTCAGCAAACAAAACTATTTTGATATGGGCCAACATTGCTGAATACATCATGACGTGAAGATCACAAGATTTTGTGAGGAGTCACTTTCTTATTCAACCTCTTGACTCTTCTTTATCTTCTTTGTTTTAACAATCGTCTTGTTTTTAGTTTTTCCAAAGGATTCTAGTTTTGGTGACTTTCCTTTTTTTTAAGGGATTCTTTTCGTTGTCGTTCTTTAACACTAGCTTCTAATTCGTTTTTACAGGGCGTACTTGTTATTACCGCTGCGGAACCAGCTTTACGTCCCCTGTTTGAAGTAGGTACCGTACTGCAGGATGGTAAAGGCGAAAAATCTTGAACTTCGACAATCATTTGGTTTCAACACTGCCATCGGTTTGTTGTTTCGGGAGAGTACTTTCAATATATAGTTGAATTGAGGTGCTCTTCTTATTGTTCAATTCGGATGAAGAAGTGTTATTGGGGGTCAGTTGTCAAGGCGGAGTTCTCTCTCTCTGTCTTTCTATAAGAAAATCCTAATTTTGGATATCCAATTTTAGGAAGCCTCTCCTATCCAAAATTAGGCAACCACTAGACTCTAGGTTAGGTGATTAAAATCAAAATGTCCATAAGAGTAATTCTTATTTCAAACACATAGGCTTATTATACCATTATTCTAATACATCCTCGTAAACTTACACTATTCTACGCTTAGTACTTACCTTTTTATAACTGTTTACACGAGGTGGAACAAAAAACTCGTTTTTACAAATAAACACATAATATTATTATGTCACCTAGTATTGAACAGTCGAGCTATGTGCTTCACATGGCATCATTTTATGTTAGGGGTGCTTCGTTCTGTGGATTCAATCAAAGAAAACTGTAAACAGATATTGAGATAATGCAGTATCCAAAATTAGGCAACTATCCAAAATTAAGCGACTTTCCTCTAATCCTTATTGACACATTCAGATGAAGATATTGAGGCATATTCTGAATATATAGTTCAGGAAGTTACATCGCTAGTAGATAGACAAATTATTACCAAAACACCACGTACATAAAAGCCAGAACAAGCAAGAGGAATAATGTGAGAAGAAAAATAGTAAATTGCATTGTTGAAAATTCAACGAAGGTAGTAACGAAGATGTTATGACGAAGATGTAATGACGAAGATGAAGCTGATGAATGCTTACGTATATTGCAATGGTCTTTACTATAAGTCGAAGAGTAGTGAAAAACACAAGATGAAGCCCACTGAGTGAAAGACAACAAACAAATCTTCCACTTAACTTTCATAACTCTCCCAACTTCTTCCCTTCGATTTAATCAACCTTTTCCTATAAACCATTCAAATCATGGGATCCTGGGCTAAACATTAACACACCAATGCAGTTCATCAAATAACCAAAACCTAACACTCATAAAAAATCCGTAACATTTACACATTCTTCTTCAGTCCATATCCCTTCATTCTGATGCAAAATCGTAACAATGATGCGTCCCTAATTCAATAAACATCTGCCCAACTTAATCATATCACCTCATTCATTCAAACCGCACTGCCGACGCCATTTTGAATCTAATATCACAATGGCAACAATGGTTTAACCAGTAAAACGCCTCTTCATTCGGGCAACCACGATGGTCTTCGCCTGACACTGACAATAGGTAAATACTTTTGCTCATCCCTGCGTATGCATGTTTGCATCATCCCTTCGATTTGGGGTGTACACCCCTCCGGTATTCACGTGAGCTGTTATGTCACCTGCCCGCCGGCTTAGCTTTTTTCATCCCTCTTTGTATCTTATCGTGGGTTTTGGGCATAGGGGCGTAGCTTTTGCTATCTGCAAGTGATAGGAGTTGGTTTGGATGCATTGATTGAAAATGGAAAAAAGCTGTTTGTACATTCGTGGACTAATTCCATCCTTGGCGACCACATATACCTCTCTTCGAATCTTCTATGGTATATTTTCTATGATATATAAACAACCAAATTCTATGTTGGTTTTGAATTCACAAAATCATGGAAATTATTATTGTATCAGTTTGGTATTCGTCCATGATATACAATATAATATAAAAACTTTTCAGGAATGTGGACAATGCTTTATTTTATTCTCACAAGTTTACTTTTGCCAATGTTTCGGAGGCGATTTCCTCCTTCTTCAGGGCTAAAAAACAAAAAGAACTATTATGATCTGTAGTTTACCATATATCTTGCTTGGATTGTGACAAGAGTTACATAGGACAAACTCGGCAACAATTGTTACAAGAGAAATATGAGTGAGATGATTTCCATCAGGAGAAACAGCACTGTAAACTTTAGAGAAGATGTAAACAACCTCAGCTATTTTTATGATGTCTTGTTGGACGTTACGTGATACACAACAAAGAAATACACGTAGAATATAATTCAACAAAAAGAAAAAGACCTATCTATGGTTGTAACACTTGACATTTGAAATTTCATGTTTGTCTATATTTTTGTGTTTGACATTTCTGTTTTGATTCTGGCGACGTTATACCTGTTATTATTTAATCCAACAAATAATTTATGAAATATTGCTTAATTGCTGTTTTCTCGAACACTTGATATTCTTGAGGTTAGTTTCAGGAGCTGTCCTTGTTATTGTTTGTTAAATGTTCCTTTTGTTTTTTAGCCCTGAAGAAGGAGGAAATCGCCTCCGAAACGTTGGCAAAAGTGTGAGAATAAAATAAAGCATTGTCCACATTCCTGAAAAGTTTTATATTATATTATTATTGTACTTCTTGAATTTTCTATGGTGGACAATATGAAACGTTTTGTGCAAACTATTGCAAAAAAGTACTAAAATGACTATAACATTATGATTGATCCGTTTAACAATATATTTAGTATTGAAATCAGCCCGAGATGCCCACGATGCATTGGTAATAGATCATCTATAGTAGAGAATAGCAACGAATCTATTATTTAATTAAATTTTGATAAAGTCATAAATTTTTTGTCAAAAACTTTTTCGCAGAATATTGCTTCATAATTTTGTGATAAATTTCTGAAGCTCGTATCTTGGTAACAGCTCTAATACTTCTTCTTCTTCAACCACAACAGTGGCTACTATGGGTCCGCTCGAGCATGTACTCAGATTTACTGTTTACTCTTTGTAACTTGCATATAAATAATTTTACAGCGTCTAACGTTGCTTTGCAATATCCAACCTCCCCAACTTTCATTCTTTTCTATCCAGGCATTTTTAGGGTAGATTCCTTACACTCATTACAACTTCTTGACATATTATATCAAATTCTTTTTGGGCCTTCTTCTCCTTCTTTCACCCTAGGCTGACCAAGCAGCACCTGAATTCATTCTGCATACATTTCCATATCATATGAGCTATTTCTGGGCTCTTTCTTCTATTATGATTGAATTCCCATCCTTCAAAACCCTAGGGATATTACTACTGAAAAATACAAAAATTCAGAAACGTTCATCTGTCTTTATGTTAATTTAGTTATTCAAAATATTAGCCGATTACTCAATTGGACAATTTTTGGATGATTCATATTTCTCTTTTGGTTGGTTTCAATATTTTGTCACTAGGAATTGTTTTCTAGACAAAAAAGTATATATTAAAAAGATATATCCGATCGAAGGTTTTGGCACAATTATTTCATAATGATGCTATTTATATTCGATATTTATGTTGGTAGTAATGAAGAATTCTACAGAATGATGAAAGAATAGATTGAAACTAATGTTGAAGATCAAACAGGGTTAGTAGTTTGTTAGGGTAAAGAAAACATTGAAAATTCACAGTAAAACTTTTTAAATCGATAAAACTATGAAAGAACGAAATAATAATAATAATAATAATAATAATAATTTATTGCCATCAATTTTACATGGTTCGTCAATACAGCAATATTAAAATTGAAAACTGAAAAATTCCTCCACTGAATAAAATTCATTTGCAATCAAGAGCCGATTGATAACCTTCCTGAAAGCTCGCTCTGGTAAATTCTTCATATCGTTGGGTATCTTGTTGAACATCTTAGCACTCCAGTAATAGGCAGCAGAATTCTGAGTGTTTTTCCTTCTATGCAAAGGAGTTCTTAGATCATCTCTATGACGTGTGTTGATCATGTGGATAAGTCCCATTTTTACGCAAGTTGGCGCCACCACGTTGTATGTACAGCAGACACTCTCTGATATAAAGTGATGGAAAGGTGAGTATCCCATATTTTTCAAAAACGGTTCTACAAGAATCTCTACTACCCATTTCATGCATGATACGCATCGCTTTCTTTTGCAATATGAAAACTCTCACAGCATCTGAGGCATTTCCCCACAGTAGAATTCCATACAGCAGGACACTCTGAAAATTAGCAAAGTATGCTGTTCTACACATCTCGTAAGTACCACATTTCCTCAGCTCACGCAACAAATACAGAGATTTAGCAAGTCTATCACAAATATAGTCTATATGTGCAGCCCAATTCAATCTATTGTCTAGGACCACACCCAAGAATTTGGCACTAGCTTGGCTCTGTTTACCACCATATTTCAACTTCACAGTTTTATCTGCATTCAGCTTGAGCGAATTGGCGGCAAACCATGTTTTCACCTCTTCTATGGCTAGTTCTGTTCTGTGGGAAAGTTCATCTTTATTTTTAGATTTTACAATGATGGATGCGTCATCACAGTACAAGCACAAGCAGTTACAATGTTTGATTGTGATGTCATTGATGTATACAATAAAAAGTATCGGTCCAAGTACGGATCCCTGGGGTACACCATATTCCACTGCATGTTCCGTAGACGAGACACCATTCAAAAATACTTTTTGGGACCTATTTTTCAAATAGGACTCCAGCAATCTGAGTACAGTTCCTCTAAACCCATGAGCATATAGTTTTTCAAGCAAGATTGTATGAGAGACTGAATCAAACGCTTTGCTCAAGTCAAAGTTGAGCATCTGCATATATTCGCCATTATCCATTCCGTCTATGACCTCATTTATAGCATTCATGAGGGCTGTAGTGGTACTGCGGCCTTTTCTGAATCCATGTTGATTCTCGTTTAATAATTTGTGCTTTTGCAACCATTTCAACATTCTATTTTTTATAATGGACTCGAAAATTTTGGACAGACAAGGAAGTATTGATATGGGTCTATAATTATCACAGCTCTTTTTGTCTCCTTTTCCTTTATAGACCGGAATTATTTTAGCTAATTTAAGTTCATCCGGAAAGTAACCTTCTCTCAAACACTTATTCACCATTAAGGATATTGGGTTGGCAATTTCTTCACATAGACTTTTCAAAATTTCAGTAGTGACATCGTAAATATCCGCTGTTTTCTTAGATTTCATCGATGTTATTATTTTCTTGACCTCATTTTCTGTACAATCTGTAACGTTACAATTGCCCATGAGACTCTAAGGACTAATTTCTAGGGGTGGTTTGGCTTATTTGGCAACAAAACTCCTACCCAGGTTTTTACAAATTTAATAAAATCAAAATATACAATGATCGATCCTTTTCACTCCAAACAAATAATAAAATAGAAACTTAACTTAAAACGATTTTAAAAGAGTTTCTCTGCTACTAGGATGGAACCTCTTCTGTAATTTATCTTCAGCCTTCTGAACACCAGTTCTTATCAGGAAGCTATAGTACTCCAGTCCTCATTCAACGAAGTTGGTGTGATAATGCCAGGTATTTCGCAGGAATTCTTTCAGATTCAGAGAGCAAGGTGGTCTAACATACGTACTATCCTAAATTCTGTATCTCAAGGAAGTAGTTCTTGATATCTATCAATCCCAAGAAAGGTTTTCTTTGTTTCAATCCCACGGGAGGTTTCTTCGTTCTAATCCCACGGGAGGTTTTCTTCGTTCTAATCCCACGGGAGGTGCGAGAATCCCGACACAATTCTCGCCGATAAATAAGATTCCGAGTCTCAAATTAAATTAATAATGACTGAAATCTAAATCTACCACTAAATCTACTTATTCTTGCTGGAGTCTCAATCATCATTCAAAATCCTTCAGAAAATTCTCTCCAGGAACGCGCATCTGCGATCCCACCGATAGTACCCGATTTGATACGATTAATTGACAAATTACCGCGTCTTCAAAAATTCCAGTAGCGTAACATGGAATGAAGCGTGCAAAATCGTTGCATGAAAAAGCATGATTTTTCATTATTCTTCGGTACGTTTTGCGCAACTTCAACTGGTTCTTGCGTTGTCAATAATTTTTCAGCAATTTTCTTGCCAATGCTAGCAAAGTGTTCATTCAGCCACCGCTACTAAAAAGTAAACAGTGCTGCGGTTATAAAAATGAAAACTAAAAAAACCGTCTCAACTAAACAAAAGTGAATGAATTTAAAAGAACAACAAGAAAAATCTTCCTGGCACCCGAGACGAAGGTGAACCAGAAAGGGGGGCATGGAAGATTTTTAGTTTGAGTCCAAAATTTTCAAAAATGACTCCATCATTCTATGTTTCTTGCATAGAACGATGTCAAATCCGATAATGAAACTAAATTGAGGTAAATCCAAAATTAGCAAATATAACGTCAAATCCGGTAATGAAACTAAATTGAGGTAAATCCAAAATTAGCAAATATAACGTCAAATCCGGTAATGAAAAGGTAAGGTAAAATCGATATTTATCGACCACGAAAAAATGCGATAACATTCGACAAAGTAGGTAAAAGATAATTAACGCCGTCTGTGAAAAATCAGCCATAAATGGCTCAAAATAGTCAAATAATGTGTACAAAGATGTTCTGAACTGACGTGTATATGAATCAACTGAGCTCAAGGATTCACTTCCCTACCTCCCTCTCCATTGAAGTGATATAACTGAAAGTTCACAGCAACGTTAAGTTGGGCGCCAGCAAGTATATAACTTGCAACGATAACGATAAGATAAATGAAAATTGAAGGAAAAATAGGGAAACGGGAAATTGCAACAGTACACAGAAAATAAGAAAAAAACTGAATCTTTACAGACCCAAAATAATAAATTACTCCAAAGTATGCTCTCAGTTACGCCAAAATTAATTTGCTCTGCATATCTAAAAGACACTTCAGTCAGATTAACAACAACTTTAAAGGTAAATATAAGTAGTATCCATACTACAACGATAAGATAAATAGTAGCCACCATAAACTAATAGTGGTACAACGATAAGCGATAATAGTAGCCTCGCTACAAAGATACGATAATAGTAGCCACGCTACAAAGATACGATAATAGTAGCTATGCTACAAAGATACGATAATAGTAGCTATGCTACAAAGATAAACGATAATAATTGTCAAAAATAAAGAAAAACATATAATCTGTGTATCTGGAGCAAATTTAGGAAGTGAAGGTTAAAGGAAAAAAGGAATTATTCATCATCGTCATCAGTTTTGTCTAAGTCGGTAGAAACATAACCACGGGTCAGATCTAGTTTTATATATTTGACATGGGAATTGCCAAGGTCAGTCCCGTTCAAGAAATCTGGATTATTCATTTTATCAGACAAAATAAACAAGAAAAACAATTATATGTAAATATACAGCTACGAAAAAATATATCACGACACGTGTGGTCAATCTGATACCAACGAAAAATATCAAAGACGAGACAAAAGAAAGAGAAAAAGTTAAACAAAGATAAATTTTCACTTTAGAACTGAAAAGGTCGAAATGATAGGAGTAGTTGCCAAAATTTTCGGGCCTCACGTTGTTGCGCCAAAATGTGTAACGTTACAATTGCCCATGAGACTCTAAGGACTAATTTCTAGGGGTGGTTTGGCTTATTTGGCAACAAAACTCCTACCCAGGTTTTTACAAATTTAATAAAATCAAAATATACAATGATCGATCCTTTTCACTCCAAACAAATAATAAAATAGAAACTTAACTTAAAACGATTTTAAAAGAGTTTCTCTGCTACTAGGATGGAACCTCTTCTGTAATTTATCTTCAGCCTTCTGAACACCAGTTCTTATCAGGAAGCTATAGTACTCCAGTCCTCATTCAACGAAGTTGGTGTGATAATGCCAGGTATTTCGCAGGAATTCTTTCAGATTCAGAGAGCAAGGTGGTCTAACATACGTACTATCCTAAATTCTGTATCTCAAGGAAGTAGTTCTTGATATCTATCAATCCCAAGAAAGGTTTTCTTTGTTTCAATCCCACGGGAGGTTTCTTCGTTCTAATCCCACGGGAGGTTTTCTTCGTTCTAATCCCACGGGAGGTGCGAGAATCCCGACACAATTCTCGCCGATAAATAAGATTCCGAGTCTCAAATTAAATTAATAATGACTGAAATCTAAATCTACCACTAAATCTACTTATTCTTGCTGGAGTCTCAATCATCATTCAAAATCCTTCAGAAAATTCTCTCCAGGAACGCGCATCTGCGATCCCACCGATAGTACCCGATTTGATACGATTAATTGACAAATTACCGCGTCTTCAAAAATTCCAGTAGCGTAACATGGAATGAAGCGTGCAAAATCGTTGCATGAAAAAGCATGATTTTTCATTATTCTTCGGTACGTTTTGCGCAACTTCAACTGGTTCTTGCGTTGTCAATAATTTTTCAGCAATTTTCTTGCCAATGCTAGCAAAGTGTTCATTGAGTTCTTCAGCTTGTAGTTGTTCATTTATTTCTACTTTCTTATTTTTTGAGTTTTTAGATCTTATCACTTTCCATAATGCCTTTTGCTTATTATCCGCCCTTTTTACAAACTCTTCATTTTTTTCTCTAATAGTTTTATTTATTTCTTTCCTGTACTCGTCCTTGTAGGATTTATAAACTCTAAAAGTAGAATCATCTCCCATTGATATAGCTACAGTGTAAAGAGCATCCAAGTTTTTCTTCATTTCTTCAATTTTTGGAGTTTTCCATATTTGCTTCTTTCTTTTATTTATCTTAACTTCAGTTTCCCTTACCGGCATTCTAATGTTCAGAATATTCATAAAATATTCATGGAATGATGAGAATGATTCCACCGCATTTTTTTGTTCGAAGAATCGTTCCCAAGACATTTGTGATAGGTCTTTTTTCAGCATGTCAGTATCAACTTGAGTTATATCTCTCTGTATAATCTTCTTTTTCATTTCAGGTTCCACTTCAGAAGCTGGAAAAGTTAAAATTTGAGCTTGATGATCAGAAACATGTAATTCTCTTGTTGTACTGTACGAAGATACACAATTTGTGAATATATTATCAATACACGTTTTAGTTGTTTTGCTGATCCTTGATGCTTCAAAAAATTTCCCCTTCACACCAAACGAATCGCATAAATTTATTACAGATTTACTCTCTTTATTATCAAGCATAAAATTTATATTAAAATCACCAGATATAATTATTCTCTGATTACCAAAATTCTAAGCCAGGAAGAGCAAGACTTCGGTGAACTGACGTAAAAAGACATCCATTGTACCTGTTGGTGATCTATATACTCCTACTACTACAGTGTTAATGTTAGTAATGTACATTCCAGCAAATTCAGCATCTTTCTCAATAGATAAGTCTTTTATCTTATCCAATGTAGTCACCTTCCAGTTCTCTCTCGTTGCTAAAATTATACCACCATGTTTATTAATTTTTCTACAGTATTGACCTCCTATCTTGTAGTTACTCAAACCAATATAATTCAATTGATTTTCCCGTAGCCAAGTTTCTGTTAAGCAGATAATGTCTATGTTATGTTCTACCACTTGTAAGTTCAGTTGATCGACTTTATTCAGTATGGATTGTACATTTAAATTCATAATAGAAAATACTTTACCATTTCGAGAATTAAAATTTTCCTGTGCTAGGTTTTGGGTATCGAAAAAATCTATAAGGCCGCACAATTATATTTTCCGGCCATATATCAGGTTGATTTATTCGATCAATTAACGAATAATTACATCCAAGTTTGAAGGATTTATTTTTACTAGTGTTGGAATCATGCTTTCGTAATTCCTCCACCTCAAACTCTTCATTTGTAAACAAGGACTTCAAATAGTTGTTCAAATTATCACAGGTGGATTCATTTGATGCCCTACCTATGTAGAACCACGCTTTTTTGCAAGCTCCCTTAAAGCATTCCTCATTTACTATTTTAGCTTTACCTTTAATTACATTCCCATGTCCTTTTTTCATAGCAACAGGGTCTCGGCCAGTATTACCATTAGACATTAAAAATCTATTTCAATGTTCATAATTTGAATGTAATTGAAAGCACTAAATCCATTGAAACTAATCATCGAAAACAACATCAGAAATCTGGACGATCCTCATCCCCAACAATTCAGAATTCATAAATTAGCGCAACCCCCTAATGAACCGACGGGGTTAATAGCAAGTCATGTCGCTAATAGTTCATCCCCATGTAGTGCATGCCCCCCTTGTCCATCGACAATCATCGTAGTTACGACTACTCAACATTTTCGATTCGAGTGCTTCACTTTGTGTCTTTGAATGTTTATATGAAATTGTGCGAAGTCGATGACACTAGAAAATCTGTTGCAGTTTGACGGCCCCAGGGGCAGTGGAACTAATTTTGTTTATGGTTTGTTGATTGCGACAGTGATTTGTTTGGAAAATGGCTTGGAAGGGGGTTGAAGCAGGGTTGGATTTCATTAGGGATGTAGTAGCTGGAAAATTAGAGTGGATATTCTACATATATTTTTGAGAAAATTAGGTTCAGACACATTGCTACAAAGATAACATACCTATAGAAGTAAACGATAGTTTCGTAATAGTAATTTCTGGGAATTTTTCTTTGATAAGCGCATTTATACTTTGTTATACTTGGAACATACGCATTGCTAAAACGTGTCGTTTTGAAATTTATTTGGAATGAAGTTGTTAAACTCACTCGAGTTGTCATAGTGATTGATAAATTGCTCTGAATACAATTATCAGGCTAATGTTGACATGATTCCGTGAAATTGTTTCATATGACAAAAACGAAAAAATTTGATTGGTTGTTAGAACTGTCAAAAAATTTTCAATACAATTTGTCGTCATTACTGCCTTATCACATACTACTGAATTCACAAATTTATAACTCGCATATTTATTTCACTAACTTGCATTGTTGCATTTGAGAACACCGTAGGCTAACTGAAAGGAACATATCTCTGGTAATATTTTCTGAGAAGTGCGTTCTTTGTGGAGAAACTCGCAAATTGAGTGAAAAATCGTATCACTGATATGTTTCCATTTCCTCGAGCTTCATGTCAAATTTGATAGTTCATGTTGGGGACAATATTTGCTTACTGAAAATGACATATGCTCCCTCTATCTATGTTTAGTAGGGGATTAGTTGTCTTCAATAAACTACCTGAAAAGATCAAATATTGCAATAATTATAGAGAATTTAAAAAATGTTTAATGAAGAATTTAATTAAGTTAGTGGATTACATTTGTATTGTTTTAAATAGCCGAGTGGTAAATGAAGTTTATTATTATTATTATATTTATTACGCTGATGGACGAATAAAGTCGAATTCTTAAGAAAAAAATGTGTTTTCACTAGTTAAGCCCGAAACTTATTGAGTGAAGTGTTATATACCTAAATGTATACAGTTATGTATTCTCCACAGACTTTTGCCCGATTTTTTCTTATTCCATGTTTGGAAAAACGTAACTAATTAAATTAAAAAAAAAAATTAAATGTAATAGAAAAATAATTCTCTTGAAAGGTTCCAAAAACTCAGTCTTCAATGAACCAATATCCTCCTGCCATAAAAATCCGATGTGATCGCATTTTTTTTCATATTAGGACTTCATTTGAATAACCACAATCTATACGTCATTCTCTCTGCGTAACCCAATTTTTTTATCGAAATTGAAATCTGCCCAGGATTTCACCAGCTGACTACAACAGTTGCGTACATCAGAACTCTCACAATTGATTCTATAGGCACGAACACGTGAAATCAATTTCAGAAGATCAGAGATAACGCCCCCACATCATCGGATTTGCGATATTTCAGAACAGAATATGACGATATTCTATCCCAATGCCAATTTCCCTGTTTCCCTGTTTATATATTGGTTCGGTATTGCCTTTGTGAGCTTATCTCCCAGGGTTATCTGTAATGAAATCTGGGCGCTGTTGGTAGCACTGTCACTGAAGGTACGGACCGCAGACACGCATCATGGTTTCTGGGAGGTCCGGGATAATATTCGATATTGTTATCTTTGACAAACGTCGAATACAGGTCTGCTATGATTTCATTATGGACGTCTAGTCGGTATGGCTTTGTGGTTTCGTTGGTTGATTGTTCTGTGGAATGTCGTGATGGCAATTGGACTAATTAGGTTCGATCTCTATGGATTGGATGCTGGGTGGAGATAACGATGAGAACATTTTGCGCGCAAGTTGGTGTTCGTGTAATTTTTTTACGAAGTTTCGCATGTAGATTTTTGCTTGAACATATTTTTCAATCAAATACCAGATAATATGAAAAAGAGTACAACACTCGATATGTTTAAAAATGATGAATTGTGAGAATTATACTCAGTAACATATGGAACCTTATTTCATTCATGAATACAGTAACAAAGAGGTGAGGATTTAACAATTCCGTTAGTTGACACTATTTCATCTAATTAGGGATGTCTTGGCTAGATATTCAAGCTACTTGACTCGAGCTCAAGTGGCTTGAGCTTGACTTGAAATCAACTCAAGTTCAAGTCAAGTAGCAGTGTTTCAATGTTAAGTCAAGTACTTAATAAATAAATGCTTGACATTGAAAAACTACTAGTTGACTTGAACTTGAGTCGATTTCAAGTCAAGCTCAAGCTACTTGAGCTTGACCTCGAGTCAAGTAGCTCGAATATCAAGACAAACCGTGAATTCCTACATTTATCGCTCATCTTCTCAAGGTGCTGATCTATTTAGGACCATGGCAGTTTTAGCACTTCAGAGGAACAATTTTTTGGAAAAATGGAAAAGCATTTAACAATAATAATCAATAATAATGATGTTTATTGACCAAAATGAACATAATAAGTTACTGAGGCCACACCTGTGTGTAACAACATAGGCGTACAATTTTGCTTCTGCCGTTTTTTCCGAGATTCGAGGCGTTATTGTGAAAAACTGGTTATACATTTATGATACAAAATATTGTCCAGCGCTGGTCACAACCTTCTCCCATCTTTCGGCCTTCGGGTAGCATACGAATCCCGCGTTGTAAAAACTGGTCATCTTTTGAAGCGATCCACGAATCGATCCAATTTTTTACTTCTTCATAAGACCGGAAGTGCTGGTCAGCCAGGCCGTGTTTCATTGATTGGAACAAGTGATAGTATTAGGGAGCAACGACTGGATAAGGCGGGTGAGGTAGGACTTTACATTTCAAAGTTTTCAAGTATGTTTTGACCACTTTCGCAAAATGGGGTCGAGCATTGTCATGCTGTATAATCACTTTATCATGTCTCTCGTTGTATTGCAGCCATTCGTCTTTCAAATTTCGGCTCAAACGCATTAATTACGCTCGATAACGATGGCCTGTGATTGTTTCAGTCGGTTTTAACAGTTCATAATACACTACGCCGATCTGGTCCCACCCAATACTAAGTATGACCTTGGAACCATGAATGTTCGGGTTGGCCGTCGACGGGTAAGCATGACCGGGATATCCCAATGATTTTCTGGGCTTGGGGATATTGTAATGAACCCTTTCTTGTCTCCAGTAACAATGTGATCCAGAAATCCCTTCCGACTTTGCCTTGCAAGCAGCTGTTCACAAGCAAACAAACGCCATTCGACATTTCTCGGCTTCAACTCGTAGGGACCCAATTTCCTTGTTTCTGAATCATTCCCATGACTTGCAGGCGTTTTGAAATGGCTTGTTGCGCCACTCCCAGTGACCCTGTCGATTCTTCTTGCGTTTGACACGAGTCTTGATCAAGTAATGCCTCCAATTCTGCATCTTCGAAAACCATCTCTCTTCCAACACGTTCTTCGACGTCAAAATCACAGTTTTTGAAGCGTTGATACCACTCTCGGCACGTTTTTTTACTAATAACGGCCTCCCATATGTATTTGAGAGCACTTAATGAGCCTCAGTCGCAGATTTCTTCATATCAAAGCAGAAAATCAAAACCTCCAGGAAATTACGAGAATTTGGTTCGTAAGGTGACATGTTCAATCGAGAATAACTTTATGTCATGCAGACACAAATCGACTAATATTTCGATGGCGTTATGTTCTCAAATACCTAACCTTATTGTATGAAATATATGATCTATATATTTCTACTACTACTTTCTGCTACAGCCATCTATTGCAAAACGGCGAAGCAAAGTTGTATGTCTAATATTATCCAAGGAATGATAATGAGCAAAAGGTCCATTGGAAGAAGAACGAACTCATGGTAGAACAACTTGAGGAAATGGGGTACAATTGTAACAACAGTTCAGATCTGCAGTATCAAAAATATACATGGCTTCGATGTTGGCCAAACATCGGCCAAACGTGAAGAAGAAAAAGATAGCCAAACGCTAAATAAAATTAAAAAATTGTACTATTAATTCTTATGTGCACCCAGAAACCCCACAAGTCGAATAATAGCCAGGATCGAAAAAAAGGGGTGGTTGATAAAATCGTGCATGCATTTACCGATAGGTTAGCGCGCTTGGTTGACTGCGCGTCGCTGTTTGCGACGTGTGTCAAGTGCAGAGAGCAGTCAACAAGCGCGCACAGGATCAGAACCGGGCGCCCTCGTTAATTGGATCCGATTTATAATTAATATGAAAATTCTGCCTTCCCTTACACGTCTCCCCCACCCCTTCCGATCCTTGACTTTTTTATCTCGACATCGCGGCTGCCATTGTTCCACTGCATCGAGAATCAGACTCAATTATCGCCCTTCGGAAGGTTTTTACATTGGGAATTTCGAGTTCTACTGTTCTGGGTTTTTATCGGTGGAGGGGGTGTGATCGAGAAATGAACCGACAGAAGGAATGAACTTGATTTGGGTTCTAAGGAAATTTTGCTCAATCAAAGTATATATCGCCCCTATAGAGAAAAGGGACAAAACGCCAAATACAGAATGGACTAGTTTTCATTTTTTTGTTAAGGATTAATTCTAAAAATTTAAGTAAAATGAAACAAAAATGTGGAAGAATCATTGAAATATCTCTAGAAATGAAAAAGTTATGGGACTTTGAAGTTGCGCTTGGAAGAATAATTTCATAGTACGCAGCGTCTAGCGTGTGACGTCACGCCACTTACACGAGGCGACTGGTATTCGCAGAGTGCTTACGAATTCATTGGTGTACAATCACTTGTGCCGTTCGTGTTGTGTTTTGTTCGTTACACGATGTCTGAAATAAACAAAAAATCCTACAAATATTGTATTGTGCCTATGTATGCAAGCACATTCATACCGGATTTTATACGGGCAGTAAACATTACTTTTTTCTCATTTTACTTTTTACTCCTCACATAAATATGTTTTGACATTGATAATGGATAGACTTCAACAACCAGTACTCAACTACAAACTGTTTATGAAACGTTTTTTAAATAAATGATCGTTATAAGTTGAACCATGATGAAGCAAATTCAAAAGTGGATACTTACTTGAAAAGTTTAACTCCTTTTATTTCAGCACTGACATAAGATGGATTTGAAGAAAAAAACTCCATCACTGCGAATATATTTTTTATTGACAATTGTCTTAATAAACTTATTGATTGATTGATTGATTGATTGATATCTATTTTAGGCAAATTGTCACTTTGTCCTTTCACGAAGCCTTCTTCCATTATGATGACATAAAAACAAAACTCGAGTTAAAACTACACTGTACAACTACAAACGGCGCTAGAGCCTTGGCGCGGATAAGTATTTAAACGTAATTTATGGTGAAACGATCACAGGCAAGTGGCGTGACGTCACAGACGAGTCGGAGACCAAAGACGTTCCGCGCTAAAATACGTAAATTTAAATAATCTATTTCTCAGTCATTTATTGATGGATTTTCAAAATGTTTTCACTGATTTATCAGTTTTGCTCTATATTTTAATTCTATCGTGTCAAATATAGTATTATCAACATCACTAAACTAGTCCATTGTGTAGGAGATCAGAAAAACTGAATTTTGGAACTTATAATCAATTGAAAGTTAAAAATTCAGTATTTCTGCTCTCCTCCTGCACAATTCTGTATTTTGCGCTTGGTCCCTTCTTTTCTGAAAAATTTTGGGAGAGGATCAGAAATTTTGTTCGAACATTGTATATATCGCATCGCCCCTGTAGAGAAAAAGGGACAAAGCGCAAAATAGAGCTTTTTGCAGGAGGGAACAGAAATACTGAATTTTTGAACTTATAATTAATTATAAGTTCAAAAATTCAGTATTTCTGCTGTTCTCCTGTACAATGCTGCATTTGGCGTTTTGTCCTTTTTTCTCTACAGGGACGATATATACTATGATCGAGCAAAATTTCTGATCCTTTCCCAAAATTTATACAGACAAAAAAACCCCAAGCGCCAAATACATAATTGTGTAGGAGAGCAGAAATACTGAATTTTGGAATTTATAATTAATTATAAGTTTAAAATTTCAGTATTTCTGCTCACCTCCTGCACAATTCTGCATTTGGCGCTTTGTCCTTTTTTCTCTACAGGGGTGATATAAACTATGATCGAGCAAAATTTCTGATCCTTTCCCAAAATTCATTTAGAAAAAAAGAGACCAAGCGCCAAATGCAGAATAGTGTAGGTTATTTGAAATACTGAATTTTTGAACTTATAATAAATTATCCGTTCTTGCTCTGCAGGGGCTATATATAATAATAATAATAATAACAATAAATGTAAATCGCAAAATAAGAACGCTGATGACAATAGCAAATAAGCACCATCCGAAAAGCAGCATTGAGAGGACTACACTGCCAAGAAATAAAGGAGGCAGGGGTCTGATGGACATCATGGAACTTGCTAGTGGGCAGATAGAGAGCTTACAAGAATACTTCAGAGATCAAGCAAGCCGATCAGACGTCCACAAAATACTGTGTGAAGCAGACGAATCAACATCTTCACAACTTCACAAGGAGCAATTTTCATACAAACACTAGACAAATAAAGAAAAACTGCAAAGATGGAGAGAGAAGACCCTTAATGGGAGACATTTAAACAAGGTGAACCAGGATCATGTCGACATTGAAGCGTCGAACTATTGGCTCACTTTAGGTGCGATGTATCTAGAAACGGAAGGTTTTTTATTAGCCATCCAAGATAGGGTGATCTCAACGAGAAATTACTGCAAGCATATATATGTACATATATAGGATCGAACTATTACTGATGATCGATGTCGATATGGGTGTCGATTTGAGGTCTGATAGTTCTTATTTTCAGATCAATTATAATTATTTTTCCGTGAACAGTAGATAGTAGATGGGATTATTGCTGCCTTGGTGGTCATTGTACAGGGTTAATTAAAACTGTGTTGTTAAATTAAATTTCAAAACATCCTGTAGAATAATTTCGTGGACAAATGCCTTCAAATTACCAATTTGTTAGTTGGAAAAATTTCAAGAGGAACAATTATCTAGTAGACTAATCTTGTTGTTCTTTTATACTTTGTAATTTTCTCGTATCTTCTACTGATTTCGAGAAAAAAATTTCAAACAATTCTCTGGAGATTCTCAGAAAAATTGAATTATCATAGAAATCCAGTTAGTAAGCTGTGATAAATGAATTAATTATTAGTTTTAATGATTCTATCACTGATCTGTATAGCAATGTTCCATTAAGATTTCATAAACTCGTAAAATTATCACAAAAAAGTAGGATTACAAGAAACACCTCATATCTCGAAAACAAAGTGTTTGCGGGCCCATGTTTATAAGTCTTTTTCTCTGAAAATTAACCAAGGAATCTCTTATTTTCGCACTGAACGAAAAGAGTACGTAAATACAATGAAAAAGTACATTGGGACAATTTATTTATTCATCAAAATTGTCCCAGTGAACGCGTCCATTGGCCTAACGAATTATCGTACATTGGGAGTAGGTACCGAATGCGCGTAAATATCACTACCATGATACATCACGGCAACGTATGATAATTCGTCGACCGAATGAATCAGTTTCGTTATGGCAAAGAAATTTGTTCATTGGATTAACGAACGTTGTACGTTAATTCAACGTACGAATTCGTTGAATCAATGTACGATGTTTATTATTGGAACGAACGAGTTCGTTGACCCAATGAATGGGTTTCGTTGTCGGAATGATGAACTGTTAATCCAAAAGCGGAGTTAGTATCAAAACCGTCAACGAACGCCTGTTCACTGGGACAACGAAACTGTACGTAACATGAATTTCAACTTAAACGAATTTGTTCGTTGGCATAATGAAAAGTACATTGTATCAACGTACGTAGGGTCGATGAACGGCATTCATTGTTATTACGAACAATATTTTTTTCAGTGCGTTTGCACCCCTAATTTGGGAATACCCTGTATACATTTCAAGCTCTGGTGGGTTGAAATGTTTTTCCCCGAAGAATTCCAAAGGTTTATTACTAAAAATAACAAACCAAAATGGACCAATTTTACAACCTTCAACTGTTATTACAAATTTTGCCTCAACCCTCTACGATCCAGCAGTTGACCAAAATACCTTTATTCTAATTCCTCCCTTTTTTTTCACGAAATCACCCAATCAATACAGATCCGTCCCAAAGTTCGAACAAACACATTGCCGACCCGATCCTAAAGGGATACAGGTGGGATTAGTTCATTAAAAATCCCTCTCTCAGCCATCCGCATCCCTGCTCGAAGGACCAGCGCGATCCGCGACCGGTCCAAACTGTTTTTTTTCGATTTCACGGAGAAATGGCGTTTCACGGCATGCTAATCTGTCACGTCAGTTGATGATTTCATTTTTGACTCGATTCCGCAGCTCTCTCACTCCGTTCGTTGTTCGGCCTCTGTTCACGCGTCAGATGTCAAAATAAGCGGAAGTGGAAAAGCAGAAACGGGAACTGTGGGCGCGATAGTCCCATGTATAACGAGATTGAATTGGAAATATGAACATTGGGAATGGGCTCGGGATGTTTGGAGAATGTGATGTATTCAGAAAGGGAGAGCTGACCACATTTTGAGTTTTATTCGAGTATAGGATGATGAAAAATATCTGGGGATGTTTGTTGAACTTGTAGAATTTGCTTTCGCATGATTTTGAATCAGTTTGGTTTGGAGGACGTTCTTATTCAACAGAATATAAACACACTCGTGTATTGCTACCTATCTCGCCTATCAGCACACCTATTTTCTGTGGATTCAGATAACTAGAATATACTAATATCTTTATGAAATTGATGGGCATATACTAACTGAAAAAGAAACTGCAACATCCGGAAGGAGCTGCTTGAATTTTATTTTTTCTTTTGGTGAAACATAGATAGTTTAGCAAGGAGTAAATGATTGAAATTTGGCGAAAAAAACGCACGTTTAGTATGGGAGATGGCTTTCCGTGAATTTGGCTGAATTTTTGATATGTTGTAGTTCTTGATGAACTGATCAGAAAAGTCCTTAGCCACAAAGCTCAAAAATGGACAGTTTTCGAGATATGGAGCTTTGAAAATGGCTTTTTTGCAATTTTTGGAGTTTTGCTCATCAATCGGGGAGCTCTTATTTCTGGTTGGGATGGAATTTGGATGTTCGGCGGCCAGAACCCGACTGAGAAATGATATTCCTTGGTTATATTAGGCACCGCCATCGATAATTTTTTATACACTGCTCCACATTGGCTATGAAATGAGATACAAAATCCAAGATCTTCCATACATCTTTTCATGCCACAAGATGACGCCAGAATAATTCACATGACCGAGAAACGACATATTGTGAGATTTTTTTAAGGGAGACCATAATAACTGAATCCTCATATATCTGATGTCCAATAATATCAAATATGTTAGCCGAAATGTTCATAACCAGGCACCGCGAGCTGTAATGAGGGAAAATGGGAAAATCATAATCATATATCCTCAGGGATAACAATTGTGATCACTATTGATGTCATTTACATATGATATGCGATTTGTTTCTCACAAATCTCAATAATCTGACTATGGGGTGCCAAGACATTTTCCTCAGAATGTCTCGAAATTGATGATAGCATCTCACAGACAAACGAATCCGTGAAAATGTCTGCAGTTTTGATGCAATATAGTACTATACGGGTAGAATATAGAAGTCCAAGTGTTGGAAGCTAACTATGAATGGAACTTCCGATATTGAGTCACGAATTCTTGAAAATAAATTTTTTTTCTATGAACTTCTTGAATTTCACACATACGAATGAATACTATCTAATAATATGATCGTTGGCAAAATGAATGAGTAGATCAATCAAAAACAATATAATAATGAGAGTAACATTCATAATAATAATAACAATAATGATAATAAACAAAAAACAATTTATTTATTATTATTATGAATGTTACTCTCATTATTATATTGTTTTTGATTGATCTACTCATTCATTTTGCCAACGATCATATTATTAGATAGTTTTCATTCGTATGTGTGAAATTCAAGAAGTTCATAGAAAAAAAAATTATTTACAAGAATTCGTGACTCAATATCGGAAGTTCCATTCATAGTTAGCTTCCAACACTTGGACTTCTATATTCTACCCGTATGGTACTATATTGCATCAAAACTGCAGACATTTTCACGGATTTGTTTGTCTGTGAGATGCTATCATCAATTTCGAGACATTCTGAGGAAAATGTCTTGGCACCCCATTGTCAGATTATCGAGATTTGTGAGAAACAAATCGCATATCATATGTAAATGACATCAATAGTGATCACAATTGTTATCCCTGAGGATATATGATTATGATTTTCCCATTTTCCCCCATTACAGCTCGCGATGCCTGGTTATGAACATTTCGGCTAACATATTTGATATTATTGGACATCAGATATATGAGGATTCAGTTATTATGGTCTCTCTTAAAAAAATCTCACAATATGTCGTTTCTCGGTCATGTGAATTATTCTGGCGTCATCTTGTGGCATGAAAAGATGTATGAAAGATCTTGGATTTTGTATCTCATTTCATAGCCAATGTGGAGCAGTGTATAAAAAATTATCGATGGCGGTGCCTAATATAACCAAGGAATATAATTTCTCAGTCGGGTTCTGGCCGCCGAACATCCAAATTCCATCCCAACCAGAAATAAGAGCTCCCCGATTGATGGGCAAAAACCCCAAAAATTGCAAAAAAGCCATTTTCAAAGCTCCATATCTCGAAAACTGTCCATTTTTGAGCTTTGTGGCTAAGACTTTTCTGATCAGTTCATCAAGAACTACAACATATCAAAAATTCAGCCAAATTCACGGAAAGCCATTTCCCATACTAAACGTTCGAGGTCCTTTGTTAATAATGTGTTTGTCCACCGCAATTATCTAACCACTCCCCCACATGTCTCGGCAATGATGCATTAAGATGTCTATGTCTTCTTCATTCGATAGAATGCCGCTGATGTCAAGTAACGACGTA